>NC_045452.1:54471450-54593248 GCF_002776525.5 Piliocolobus tephrosceles | reverse complement strand
AAAAAAAAAAAAAAAAAAAAAAAAAATTGTATCATGGCTTGAGAAGAAACCAAACTACATGAGTGTGTGAGGATGGATACTGGGACCTACTAGAGGGAGAATAGAGGGTGAAGAGGGTGAGGGACAAGGCTGGAAACTACCTATTGAGTACTGTACTCACTACCAAAACCCCAATGTCACACGATATACCCACATAACAAACCCACACATGTCCCCTGAATCTAAAGTAAGATTTGAAATTATTTAAAAAAGAAAGAAAAATATCGGGGCAGACTGTCCCTGACTCCCAACTTTTGTTCATGGTAATTTCTCTACCTGAAGAACCCTTTAACATTATATTAGGTTTTTGAAATTCAAGATTTCTTGTAAGATCTCAAATGTACTTTCTTATAAAAGCCTTTTTGAATACCCTTGTCCAGGTGATGACTCCTCAATGACATGATAGCCTGACTGATTGTATTTTCTATCTCTTACTAAAGTCTGGCTGTAATTGAGTAAGTCTTAACCCTCTTCTCTGATATACTGTTTCCTGAAGTTATGCATTGAAAAACAACATTTATCATGTAATAGCAATTAGCATACAAGAAAACTCATCATATACCGATGCATGCATGTATGTATGTAATACTTCTAATTCAACAACATGTCATTTTATTATCATACATTTTGGCACAATCAATTTTGCTAATTAAAATGTTTGTTTCCTTATATCAGGGCCTGCTAGAATTCTAGTTAAGTATGCACAAAGTAGCTTAGCAAGTGAAGATTCTCAAAGAGAGAAGTACAATATTTTTTAGGCTATAAATGAGGATTAATGAAACAATTCTACATCAGATTTCTCACCAAACATACTAATTATTGTTGTCTTTTGGCTGGCCAAGAGAAAGACTGTCAGATCCCTGTTTCCTAAAACAGCACAGTCCTATTCTTTTGCAGTTTTGGAGGCCAGAATTCAGAAATGGGTTTTACAGAGTCAAAATCAATGTGTCTGAAGGGTCTTGGTCTCTCTGGAGGCCGTAGTGGAGAATCCTTTTGCTTGCTTTTTCCAGCTTCTAGGACTGTATTTCTTGTATTCCTTACCTTCCAGCCCTTTCTTGCATAGCCAGTCAACAGTATAGCTTAAGTCATCACATCGCCTTCTTCTGTGTAAAATCCCCCTTAGTTCAACTTTAAAAGTACACTTGGGATTATATTTACCAACTATTTGAGAATACAGAATAATCACTCCATTTTAAGATTCTTAATTTAATTAATCTGCAAAATTCCTTTGGCCATAAAAACGCTCACAGGTTCCAGGCATTAGGACATGGATATCTCTAGGGGGCCATTATTCAGCCTACCTTCATACCATATAATAAAGCAGTTTGGCTTGAGAAGATAAGTAGCAATTTGTTCTGAGAAGAAAGTTCACCAGCAAAAGCAGCACACACTGGAAAGTTCAAAATATACCCCTTTTATATCTAGAATGCTTAAAATTTCAACTCCAATTTGAATATGCCACACAAGTACTCCCTATAGCTGTGGCAGTAACATTCTATCAATGGCAGTCTCAAGTGGAATACCTTCATGGCTTCCTCAGGATTTTGCCCATGACAGGGAGGTAACTGACAAGTATGCTGAACATATTCTGGCCCTTGCATCCTTGTCGTACTGGAAAGGGTCACGGCATACTGTAGATCAGATAGAGATAGGAGATTCAAACCAAACAGCCAAATTAATCCTTCCTTCTTGTGTTTTCTTATAAAATAATTATTCTCACAAATTGAACTGGGATGTTTGAGTTTAAAAGCCAAGAATTGACCACCTCTCTTCTCTAGTGCTATCTGACAAATTCACTCTGGGGCAGAGGGCAGTAGATGCTTTAATAGGGAACCATAATGTGGAAAAAAATCCAGTTAACACCTAACATTACACACACACAGAGTATATATTTTAAAACTTATTCATACTTCTTCCCCTTGAAGAGTGGTTCTAAAATTTCAGCATGTGTCAGCATCACCTAGAGGCCTTTTTAAAAAAGGTAGGCAAAGCCTACCCCTAGAAAATCTGATCCAATTGATCTGCAGTGGGCCAAGAATTTCCATTTCTAGCAAGTTCCCAGGTGATACTGGTCCTACATGTTCAGGGACCACTGCTTTAAAATGTAACTGATACTATGTCTTCTAGTTCTCAGTTCACAGCTGATGACTAAAAAGCTGCTTTTACCATGGTTCTGAAATTAGATCAATTTCACCTATGATACACAGCCTGTAAAAAAAAAAAAAAAAAAATGCCTTATAGTAGCTTTAATCTTGTATTCAGACTGTTTCACAGAAGAGATTTTCATAGTGTCAGTGAACCTGAGATTTGTAGTGAATCTCAATCTCCTCCTATATGTTATTTTTCTCCTTATTATAAACTTCATCTAGAATTAGGGCAAGCTCCCAAGTGAGACTAAAATTCCATCAGCTTCATTTTACCTACAGAAGTCTTTTCAGAAAAAGAACCTTTGATCAACCTTCCAGGGTGTCATGATTTCTCTGAGAGATGGAAGGGAAAAAAAAATGAAATCCATCACCGCAAAATAACCAGCATAGAAGCCTTCCTCATTCCCATCTCTAGTCCCCTTGCCACATCAGTGCTTTAAGGCTTCTTATGGCCACATTAGGGGTTGAGCTCAAAGTCTTCTCTAAAACACAAAATGTAGAGAAGTAATTCTTTATGAATACCGAATAAAGCTTACATTTTTTGTACGTATTTTTATAAATGTGGGAATTCCATTTATTCCCAATTTATGTGGGCAGGAACATATTATCCTGTGAATTAAAATCTCTATGGTGACATGGCAAGAACTATCTAAGAGATTCTCATAGGAACATAAATTAAGAAATTAGGATGATTTTTTTAGAAATCACAAACCACATAAAGGGCAAAGAAATTTACCTTTTTCAGGATATTGTTAATTGTTAAAATGTTCTTTATTATGATTTTCCAGAATTTTACTCAAGCACACATATGAGCTCTACTACTTTTTATCCCACGAAACCAATTACTTACAGCTCTACAAACATACTTTTACCGAAATGAGCAGCTTCTTCCTTTAGCCTTGCTGCAGGCATCAAATATCATGGCAGTTATGGGAAGACTATTCAGTGTACATTAATTGGTAGCAAAAATCTATGAGACTTGGCATTGCCCCTTTATGTAAGGACTGTAGTTTCCCGTCTAACGTTATTATGGTGGTTATTTTTGTAATTCTTGCTCTGAACTCTGATTGTTTTTAAAATCGAGATTATAAGATAATTTTTTGGGATTCTTTTACTACTTGGCATAAAAGAAATGAGTCTACTGGTGTATTCTCTAGAACTTTCTTCAGATTTAATGCTACAATAACAGACTTTTTGCCATCTCTGTGGAAAGCAAGAGACTCTCTTGAAAGCCTCTTAGATATCAAGTATTGTCTTCATTTCCTGAAATTAAACAGAACCATTGTGAAATTAAACAGAACCTATATTACCAAATAAAGGACTACAGGATGTAAATCATATACACTTGAAAGAGGATATGGAAAGGGTAGGTCTGGAAAGGGCACCTAGAAATCCAGAGAGAAGTCACCAGTAAGCCCTCTTGAAGCACTGAGGTCTAGAGATAAGTCAGAGTTTTCCAGCTGGCCCAGATGTCACATTGGAACCATGAAGGGGAGCTAATGGGAGCTGCTGCCTCTGTGCCTCTCAATGGGCCTGAGATCACTGTTGGTCAGCAGGGAAGTAGGGAAGAAGAGCTGGGTTAATTAATAAGTAACGGAACCAGGACAAGTTGGACCCTGCTGGCCTTTCTGCATCTGGCTGTCACCTTGTGTAATCATGAAACCTTCAGAAAGCAATGGGTCCTCCTTCACCTCTAATTTCCAAATCTCATGAAATGTCTCTGTGGCCAATTCTAACTCAGAACCACGAAAAGAAAGGGACTCAGGAAAACTTAGTTCCAGGTTAGAGATGTTGACACAGGGCAAAACTACCACTGCGGTTTTGTAATGGAAGCATTACTTTTTGCTACTTCCTTATTAAAATCAAATAAATATGTGTTTCAGTGTGTAAATGAGTACCTCAATGGCTAAATTTTTTGTTGGTTTTTAGTATATCCAACAAATATTATATATATATGTAAATACATATATAGAGCATGCATAGATATGTACAAATGCTATATATTTATATATGGATATGTGTATTTTACATATAAACATACGAATAAACATGCAAATATTTGGAGCTATTTTATGATACATAACACATACATGCACACACATTTAGTCAAAGATCAGGGCTAGTTAGATAGAGTCTTCTGGCACTCAGCAATTCTTTTTCTCTTCATAAGGAAATTTAATTAACATTATCATTGATCCCTCATGTAATAAGGTTATATATTTTGCATCCTTAATTAAAAACTAGATCTTGAGAATAAACAATGGTGGTAATAGTAAAACATAACTTCCCAGGTGTTTTTTGGAAGTATTGGTATGTGATAATTACCTATTTCTTGAAACATTTTTGAGGGTCAGTTTTACTCTTTACAATTTTCCAGCATGGTACAGTTAGTGTCAACTGTGCTGATGATTCCTGTTAAAAACATTTATAAAGATCAGTGTATTCTACTGTGCAGGTTCATAAGACAAAGTGATTTTAATTGGGACCAAAAACTGAAATGAAATGAGGTAAGCACACTGCCCTGGTGGGATTTGTTACTTAATCAGTTGCAGGACACACAGCAGGTGATGTGCACTGACAGGGAGAAAGAGAAAGCTGGATTATGCTAATGTTTTAACATGTTAATTCATATTCTTAAAAAAACAGATGTTATTCTCTCATTTCAAAAGTTAAAGCAAAGGCTAGGCACGGTGGCTCATGCCTGTAATCCCAGCACTTTGGGAGGCCGAGGCGGGTGGATCACAAGGTCAGGAGATCGAGACCATCCTGGCTAACGTGGTGAAACCCCGCCTCTACTAAAAATACAAAAAAATAGCGGGCGTGGTGCCACGTGCCTGTAGTCCCAGCTACTCAGGAGGCTGAGGCAGGAGAGTGGTGTGAACCTGGGAGGTGGAGCTTGCAATGAGCCGAGATCGCACCACTGCACACCCAGGCTGGGTGACAGAGTGAGACTCCGTCTCAAAAAAAAAAAAAGTTAAAGCAAAATAGACATGCTTGAAAAAAATACACAAATTTTTTTAAAAGTATAATGGTAGTGCTTTCGATAAGAGTGTTTCAGCATTATACTTTTCTCCTTGTCTCATAAGAACTGTACAATCAAGACATATTCAAAAACACACTTGAAAAATGGTCTTTGGGGAAAAGCACTGAACCATGATGAAACTTTGTGAATTCTCATGAATCTACTTTAGAATAAATTGGTATTGAGTGTTTGCTATTGTAGTCTAATTCTACAGATCAGGTTTCAGTTATTACACATAAAGTGATTCAGTGAGTACATTCTTGAGTAGATATTATAGTTCTTCAATTTAAAAAATTAGATTCTGAAAATATGTATTGCATACTGGAATTTAAAAGTCTATAAAATCCTCATTGACAAATTATCATAAACTAGGTTATGTATGACTAGTGATTTCTCTTTAAAAGAAGAACTGAAGCTAAGTCTTTACTAAATTCATCATGATCTGAAACAAAAACAATGATTGCACATAATAAGAAAAGATTAGTCTCAGACTTTATTGATATACTTAAAAAATAACTATGAAATGAAAAAATCAATAACTATTGGACAGAATTTCCCTTCATGCAAATTACTTCACAGTTCTTTTCTCCACATTCAATTTTATAATAATGACTTACAGGGGAGTTTAATTTAGCATCTTAATAAAATATTTAAGGAAAAGAGAAAGAGTGGCAAAGACACATACAGAGAAAGAAACAAAGAGAAATACAGCAAATGAAATAGAGAGACAGAGAGAGAGCTCAGTAAAGGAGTGTCTGTCTCATTACTTATCCTAAGGACAAAAGTCATTTTAGCTCTTGGAATCTAAGGTCTTGAATGGCCTATGAACTTCATATTCCATTTCTCATTTCCCACAAGCACAAAAGCAAAATAAATCTTTGTCCTGATTAACCTTTAAAACATTTTACATCCTACATTATCTTACCCAGGGTTGTAAAGTAAAGTAGCCATGTAGAAGTTATCTCTGTAAAAACCACAGAATACTTAAGAAATATCAAATCTTACTTTATTTATTTATTTATTTATTTTGAGATGGAGTTTCGCTCTTGTTGCCCAGGCTGGAGCACAATGGTGCGATCTCAGCTCACTGCAACCGCTGCCTCCCCGGTTCAAGCAATTCTCCTGCCTCAGCCTCCTGAGTAGCTGGGCTTACAGGCATGCACCACCACACCCAGCTAATTTTGTATTTTTGGTAGAGACAGGGTTTCACCATGCTGGTCAGGCTGGTCTTGAACTCCCAACCTCAGGTGAGTCACCCATCTTGTTCTCCTCAAATATTATTTTTAATTTCTCTGTAGAATCTACATTAAGCCTATTCTCTGATGCACAGTATAGAAAGGGTATTTTTATTCTAAGTAAAATAATTTAGAAAATTCAAAACTCACAGACATTTAAGAAAGGTCTGAAATGTTCTGATTATTTCCCCGGTAGTTGCTGCATATCCTATACACATCTCTTCTCTGTTGAAACAACGTGCTCTGTTGAAGATAATCAATTAATAAAGCCAGTGTTGCTTGACGTAAAGTAAAATTATTGGCATATCCCAAGCGGTTGTTATACAAAACATGAGAAATGAAGAAACTGGTTCTGGAATGTACAGTAATAGTCCCAATTGTACTTTCTCATAGCAGAAATCTATTCTCTCAGAATGGCCAAGCCCAATAGCAGAGGCTCATGAGAACCCAGGCTTCAAAGCTCACAACTTCATCCTTACTATTTTTCACCACTTACTTTTGCACTTATATTGTTTTCCAAGCTATTTCATTGGTTTATCCTGTAATATTTTTATCTGTAAAAGGAAAAAATAGCTTGATAATTTAGTTATCTGTAATCATATTTTAATAATTCTGGAAATGTTGAAGCTTCTTTGTAAAATACTCAGAAATTTTTTAGCTTTATTGGAACATGTGATGTTTCTTAAAGCTCAGTAAACTACAACTTACTCTTTAAGCAATGAGAATATAAATTAATTATTATGTATGCTGATTCATCAACATAGGAAAATCTTATTATCCTGATTTTCAAAGCACAGCAGAATATTGCAGGTCAACTATAGGAAAACAGAATAATTTTCTGTTGGGTCATCTAAATTTTTCAAGAATATAACTGGACTTTTTGTTGTTAAACCCCTCCGGAAACCTTATTACTGAGCCCTGAATTATACGAATTTATTTTCATCACACACACACACACACACACACACACACACACGCACATTCAGTATTAAGTTATTAACCATAAACAACATGCTTTGAGGGAATAGAGTATATCATACCATTCTTCACATAGTTTTCTACCTAAATTAATTTGCTCTTCACAAAATACTATATGAATCAGTTAGTATTTGCCTTATCTTCACTCACTGGTATCAAGGCAAAGAATGATTAAGTAAATCTCTTAATGTCATCCAGCAATTAAGTGAGTTTCCAGGTTTCATAGCTCAGGTAGTCTGGCTCCCAAGCCAGATTAAGTTAATAATAACTTAAGAGATAGAAAACTTAATAACTTAAGAGATATTGTATGTTTATTTTTAATCTAGACATAACATGTTATAATTTCATATAATCAGCAGGTCTATTTAAATAAATTCATACTCATAGCAAAGATATAGATGTAGTTGCAGATACAGATATTCATATGCATAGAGATAGAGAAATAGAGATAGCGACAGAGATAGGAATTGTAAGGTATGGGATTACATTTTGGAATTTGGGGATAACTATTGTAATCCATTATATTTCACACACATAAAAAAATGAAAAAAGTTAATTAGAGAGACATAAAAACAATTTTATTAATGACAAACCTATAAAAGTTTATCATTTTATCAAAACTCAGCATTTTAATCCTCAGGGACAACTCACATGCACATGTATAGTTTTGCTTCTTCACAGGATGACTATAATCATATTGTACTAAATAGTAACACCTATTTATCTTTGTACTTTGCATACATTGTTGGTTACATATTAACGTGATTTTTCTAGCACTAATACCATGTCAGCTGGAAATGTGGAACTCCCCTATCATTTTTAAGAATATAAAAGAACTTTTGTGGTAAACATGAGAATGTTTTCTAATGTCACATGTGTGTGTCTTGCAAATGCAAAATTACATAAAATGTGACAACACAGAGGAAAAAACAACAGCAAAGTACAATCCAATTTCAGTAAGCAAGAAAATACCAATATTTGTTTATTGCGGCTCTATAAAGCAAAGGAATTGTTTGCATTCCTAGACTTTAAAGTGCCACAGTGGCTACCATTGGAAGCGTAACTACCCTATTCAGCTCACATTGCACAAGATTCAAAGTGGAACAAACACCAACGGTCTCTGTTCTTATAAGTGTAAAACCTGATTAGCCAAAGACCCCCAGACAAATCAAATGCATTGACTCAGTGAACCAAGGGAAGGCATTCCAGAAGAACAGTGGAATACTGATACTCCTGATGAGGGAGGGAAGTGTCGTGTATAAAAGTTGGGTTCCCACTAAGGGATGATGGGAAGGGATCTAAGGGAAGTAGAGCCGAGTTCTATATTGGTTGCTGTTTCTGAGACAAGATTAGAAGAAATGAGAGTTTCATGAGGGATTGAGTGCTGCTATGAATTAAAGGCAGTTTAGCAATTGGGTATCCTCATAACTAGAAAACAACAATAAAACAGGTTAGAACACACCATTTGTAAGACCAAAGAGGAGGTCTTTATGCCATTCTATAGTTGTTCTATAGTATATAGAATATGCCATTTGTAAGACCACTCAAAGAGGAGGTCTTTATGCCATTCTATAGTTGTTGCATGAACAGAGAGAAAGAATGTTTCCTCCTAATTTTGCCCTGTATTTAATTCTGTCTGTCACCTGCCCTTATTAACATTGAAATTGTTACTGTTTTTCTTTTCAAGTTTAAGCAAATTTTCAGCCTTTCAATCTAAGATGGGCTTTGTTCTTTCAAAACCATACAATTTCACTTAATTAAGCTATAACATTATGTGTTAGCAAAGGTAAAATTGCCTTTTTTGGTAGAATATAAAAAGAGACTCCTTAAACACGTGAACTTGTTAAAATGTCGGCCTCTTTATTAGTGTGGAATGATTAAAAGTGGGATTTTAGCAACTAATAAAGATAAACAGAAAAGTTGATAAATGAGTCAAAGTAACTGGACTTAAAGAATCTTTGAAAAGAACCTTCGAAAAGTGGATTTTGGCATGAGGGGTGGGTAAGCTGAAGAAGTGTGAAGAAAGGGAAAATAGAAAAAGCATCTAGGAAAGGATGGTCTATTTCAGAAAAGAAATGATTTTTTTAATGGGTGATGACTACTTAGGAAGTGATTAAAATATAAAACACTGTGAGGATCTAAAGAGAAATGAATGGGACAGTAAAAAACACACGTTTAATAAAGAAGAGAAGCAGAGGAATAAGGAAGGAAGAAAAAATGGAGGAAGAAAGGGGAAAAGAAAAACTTAAAAGGCCAAGGCAGTGACTAAATATGGAAAAAATATTAGAATATACTCTTATGGGAAAAAGTATAAATGTTTAATCTCTATTTACAGAGAAAATAGAGACAAAAAGTACATCAATGATTTCCAAGGGTTGGACTTAAAGATTTGAAAGTATAAAAAATAGAACTTTCTTCTGAAATACAGTATAAAAACTAACACATCAGAGAGAGAATACATGGAATATTTGAGAGTGAGCAAATTTGGTTTTAGTGTGTTTCAGATTAATCTTGCTAAGTTAAACATGCCTATAATAAAAGTGAATTCCATGATTAAAAATGACTGGGATGCAGTAGAAGCAGTGTTTGGGTGAAACTGACTGCATTCAATACATATTTGAGTTAAAATTACTGCAGACTGGGTAATTTATAATGAGCTGAAATTTATTAGTTCACATTTCTAGAGTCCAGGAAGACCAAGATCAAGATTCTATTATCATGTGAGGGCCTTTTTTGCTGTGTCATTATATGAAAGAGGGGCAAAGACAGACAGCAAAAAGGGGTTGAACTCACCTTTATATAATGGCACCAACCCCATTCATAAGTATGGAACACTCATGACCTAATTACCTCTTAAAGGTTCCACCTCTTAATATTGTTACAGTAGCAATTAAATGATCACCTGAGTTTTGCAGGGGACAAACATTCAAACCACAGAAGAGGACATATAAAACAAACACTCTAAACGTATACCTTATACAACTAGAAAAAAGCAAATAAAATCCAAAGGAAAGAAAAAAAAAAAAAAAAACAATGTAAGTTGAAGCAGAGATCAATGAAACAGAAAACAAGAAATCAATAAAGAAAATCAATAAGACCAAAAGCTAGCTCTCTTCAAAGATCAATGAAATCTGTAAGACTCTTGTAAGGGTATAAAAAAAGAGAGGACACAAATTAATAATATCAGAAACGATAGAAAGACATCAGTAAATACGTCACAGATATTAAAAGGATAAGAAAGGAATAACTATGAACAAATCTGATAACCTAGATGAAATGGGCCAGTTTCTTGAAAGATGCATTCTGTCAAATCTCGTACAAGAACAAACAATCAGAATCTGCCTATATCTGAGAAATAAACTGAATCAATAATTAATAACCTTCCAAAACAAAACGTACCAGATCCAGATGAGTTCAATGATAACTTCTAACATATGTTAAAGGAGGAAATTATATAAATTCTCTACAATCTCTTTCAGGATATATAAAGAGAGGTGATACTTACAAACTCATTCTATGAAGTCAGTATCACACTAGTTCCAATACCAGACAAATGCACTACAAGAAAACATCATACAAATATCTCTTATAAACGTTGATGCAAAAATTCTTCATAGAATATTAGCAAATCATAGCCAATGACTTATCAAATGAATTATATACCACAGAAAAGTGGGACTTATCCCAGATATGAAATACTGATTCAACACTCAAAAAACAATTAAAATATTCAATCACTCAATAAGATAACAAAGGAAAATTACACAGTCATGTGAATGGATTCTGAAAAAGCATTTGACAAAATTCAACACACATTCATAATAAAAACTTTTGGTAAACTAGGAATGGAGGAGAACTTCATCTTGATGAAGACTATCTACAACAAACCTTCAGCTAGCATCACACTTAATAATGAGAAATTAGATGTTCTCCTACCAAGATCAAGAAGAAGGCAAGGATGCTCTCTCTAACCACAACTTTTTATAATTGTACTGGAAGTCATATATAATGTAATAATACAAAAAAAAAAAAGAAAAGGAAAGTTACAGTTATTAGGAAAGACGAAATACTCTGTCTCTTTGTACATGATAAGATGTTCTATGTAGAACATCCAAAAGAATCAGCAACAAAAAAATTCCTGGAACTATGAGGTGATTATGGCAAGATTGTGTGATATAAGATTAACACAAATGTCAATTGATTTCTTATATACCGGCAAGGAACAAATGAATGTGAATTTAAGAGCACAATATCATTTACATGAGCACACTCCAAAATAAAATACTTAGATATAAATTAAACAAAATACGCAAAAGGCCTGTATAAGAAAACGTACGTAACTCAGAGATCTCATGTTCATGGATAGATAGCCTCAATATTGTCAAGATGGCAGTTCTTCTGAACTTGACCAATAGTTTCAATATAATCCCCATCAACATTTCAGGAAGTTGTTTTTGTAAATATCAACAACCTGACTCTAAAGTTTATATGGAAAGGGAATAGACTAAGACTAGTCAACACAATATTGAAGGAAAAGAACAAAGTTTAAGGACTGACACTGATCAACTTCAAGACTTATGATAGAGCTACAGTAATCAAGACAGTTTGGTATTAGCAAAAGCATGGACAAGTGGATCAAGGAAACAGTATAGAGAGCACAGAAACAGGTCCACATAAATACAGTCTGATCTTTGACACAAGGGCAAAGGCAATACAGTGGACAACAGATAGCCTTTTCAACAAATGGTGCTAAAACAACTAGACCTCAGCAGACAAAAATATAAATCTAAACATAGAAATTAAATTCTTCACAGAAATTAACTCAAAATGTATGACAGATCTAAATGTAAAATTCAAAACTTCAAAATTCCTAGGAAACAATGTAGGAGAAGATCTAGATGACTGTAGGTTTGATGATGATTTTGTGGACACATACCACAGGTATTATTCATGGAAAAAAATTGATAAGCTGAACTGTATTGAAACTAAAAATCTCTGCTCTGCAAGGGATACTGTTAAGAGAATGGAAAGACAAGCTGTAATAACAGAGATATATACATATACACACATATATATGCACATATATATAAATCACAGATATATATATATATATATATAATATATATCCTCTTAAAACTCAACAATAAGAAAAAGAATAAATCAATTAAAAAATGGCCAAAGACCTTTACATCTCATGAAAGGAGATGTATAAATGACAAGTATATAAAAAGTTGCTCCATACCATATGTCATCATGGGACTGCAAATTAAAACAATATAATACCATAATACACCTCTGCAGTGTATTATGCAGTGGTCAACATTCAGAATACTGATAACGCCGAATACTGGAGAGAAGGTGGAGCAACAGGAATTCTCATTTATTTCTGGTGGGAATGCAAAACAGCACAGCCACTTGGAGTACAGTATGATGGTTTCTTAAAAAACTGAATGCACTCTTATTATGTGATCTAACAATCACACTTTTTGGTATTTCCTCAAAGGAGCTGAAATCTTACGTCCTCCCCAAAACATGCACAAAGATGCTTATAGCAGCTGTCTTCATAATTGCCACAATCGTGAAGCAACCTAGATGTCCTTCAGTAGATGAATGGATAAACCATGGCTCGTCCAAACAATGAAATATTATTTTACACAAAAAAGAAATGAGCTATCAAGCCATTAAAAGGCATGGCAGAACATTAAATGAATATTACTAAGTGAAAGAAATCAATTTGAATAGGCTACATACTGCATTATTCCAACCTATGACACTTGGACAAAAGCAAAACTACAGACATGGTAAGATGATCAGTGGTTGCAGACATTGGAAAGAAGAGGGTGGTGAATAGGTGAAGCACAGGATTTTTAGAGCAGTTGAATTATTTTGATGGATTCATAACATTGAATATAGCCATCAGAACATACACACAAATGCACACTTATGTACACATACATTCCATAACACAGGTAAATAAACTAAGTTACCATTATGCAGACAAAATAACATAAACTTGGAATATAGAGAGGACTGAGAACCAGAATTCAATTTAGCCCTACCAGACAAAATCTCAAATCCCAGTTCACATCCTCATCAATGATGTTTTGAAAAAGTTTTGTATTATTAAAACTGAGTTTTATCATATGAAAAAAATGAAAGTTTGGCTAATGAATTTCTATTTTCCTGCCTAGAAATATTTGTCATGATTCTGCTAGGAAGGCTCAACTTGTCCTAAGTATTATAATGATATTCAACTAAAACTATTGACCTCTCCTAGGTGCTCAGACAGGTTGTATTAGTCCATTTTCACACTGATCATAAAGACATACCTGGGATTGGGTAATTTATAAAGGAAAGAGGTTTAAGTGACTCAGAGTTCAGCATGGCTGGGGAAGCCTCAAGAAACTGACAATCATGGCAGAAGAGGAAGCAAACACATCCTTCTTCAGATGGTAGCATAAGGGGAAGTGTCCAGCAAAAAGGGGAAGAAGCCCCTCATAAAACCATCAGATCGGCCGGGCGTGGTGGCACATGCCTGTAATCCCAGCACTTTGGGAGGCTTCGGTGGGCGGATCATGAGGTCAGAAGATCGAGACCTTCCTGGCTAACACGTTGAAACCTGTCTCTACTAAAAATACAAAAAATTAGCCGGGCGTGGTGGTGGGCGCCTGTAGTCCCAGCTACTCGGGAGGCTGAGACAGAAGAATGGCGTGAACCCAGGAGGCAGAGCTTGCAGTGAGCCAAGATTGCGCCACTGCACTCCAGCCTGGGCAACAGAGCAAGATTCCGTCTCAAACAACAACAACAACAACGATGACAACAAATCAGATCTCATGAGAACTCACTATCACAAGAACAGCACGAGGGTAACCACCCCCATGATTCAGTTACCTTCCACAAGGTCCCTCCCACAACATGTGGGGATTGTGGGGACTTCAATTCAAGACAAGATTTGGGTGGGGACATAACCAAACTGTATCACAGGTTTAAACAAATTTAGCCTCTATTTCATAAAGGAAATTATTAAGACTAAAAATATGCTCATATGAGGGCTTTGCTTTACAGATACGACCAAACTATTGCATGTTAACTGAAAATATTATTAGCTTTGAGAATTAATAATATGAGCAAGGAAAATGAGCTTCTTTCCCTTCCTTTAAAAACGTGCCAACCAAGATGAAAACATTAGCTCTACTTGTATTAATCAGTTTTCAATAATTCAGCAAGTCTCAATACTTGATGACGTCACTCTGATGACCCTGCTGGCAATCGATGTTCTCTAACTTTATGATATACAGTGTCCCTGATCCAGGGCCACCACAGTAGTTAACTTATTCAGTCATACCTGCAGCAATTCACTTTATATTTTAGAAAAATTAACCAGGAATAATGTTTCCAAATCATGTGGCCAAAACTAACTGTGCAAGGGACTATCACAATCCTTGCCCAGAGGATGGGTCAAGTTTATTAACAAGCCCATATGTCCATATCATGAATTGCAATTTTATGTGTATGGTGATGACTATAGAAGAGGAGAGGATTTGGATCTCTGCTAGAAAGTGTTGGTACATTTCCTTCTCCTTTTTTACACTTCATTCCAGAAACAATCTGCTAGGCACATTAAGAAAATGCCAGTTCAGTCATAACTTTGAGCTGAAAATTAAGAATTTAGGGATCAAAGGAAGATTAGTACTACTTTTAACACCCTCATAGGTCCAGGATCAAGAGTCAAGAAATAACTGACTTCAAATATGTTGGAACTGTGATGTCTACAGTTGAAGGACTGATTGCAAAAAAACCCACAAAAAGTCCAGCCACCTCCAAAAATTAAAAAGCATTCACATGTAGAAGAGTACAGTATTTCTCAATAACACTTTCTACTTGTGGATATAGCTTAAGACTGAAAAGAAAGATCAAAATACTCATGATTACATCATTTTTATGTACTGATGAGTACATTTAATAAGTTCAGAAATGTCAAATAATGTACCAGTTGTACATTTCTGTGCACTCATACTAAATTATTTCTGGCCTAAAAACAAAATAAAATCGACAACTACTAATTTAATATAAATATTTTGTGAGAAAAAGAAAAAATAATTCCAAATGAAATCAATTCATTTCACATGATGCTTCTTTGAAGGAAACTGGTGTCTGAGTTTCTGCTGGAAATTTACTATCCTATAGAATTTCTGGTATGCATGAATAAATAAAATTATATATGTTCCTGAGTATTATTTTGTGCTTCCAGTTCATCCTTGGGCACAAATAATTTTGAAGAGTGGGAAGAATTTAGTCTTTATAGATAAAGAATATCTAATGGAAAAAAGTAAGATTTCTGGGTTATCATTAGTAATCTAAGTTGCTTATTTTCTTTCATTATAATATCTCAACCTTAATGAAGCAAAAGTAGTATCTTATTAAGCATCTGTGAAAATATACTATTGACTTCTAAGATTTCTAAACATGTTTGGTTTTAAAATTTTACTTCAAATATGACTTCTAGATCTTTCAAAGCTCTGAAGACTGACCTATACTTCTACAGGTCTGTATTAAGAAAGGATTAAAGGAAGAACACATCTGGAAAGGTAGAGCAAGAACTTCCACAAATCCACTTTTCCATAAAAACAACGATTACGCTGACAACATTGTCAAAATCAATGTTTCTCAGAACTCTAGAAATTAAACAAATGCTTGCAACCATCCATACCTATGTATATGTATACATTAATATTACATACATACAGCACATGTATATGTGTGTATATACATATATGCATACATATACATGCCATTTTTGCTAGATAACAAGACAACTTTAGAATCATCTAAGTGAAAATGCTGTATTTTATTTACATATATATTTATTTATAGGTTTCATCCCAAAAATGAATGAAAGCAGCAGAATGCATGGCCTAAATGAAAGAGCTTTCATATTATACAGCTTTGCACATTGTGTAGTATCTTTTTACCTTTCCTAACCAAGTGAAATTCGAAAGAAAAGAAAATGATTTTTCTTGTATTACAGCTTAAGCTTCTTATTTAGAACATGACTAGATAAATTTACAGGATACTTTATGAAAGTCATCTAGATTCCACTAAGCAAATTAAATTAATTCACAAGGGTTGGCTGGGTTTTTATGAAGTATTATGAAGACTTCCATTGTTATACCTATTTTAAGATAATTGTTAAGAAGTAGATATCCCTTGTTAAATTAACAGATTAATTAGAAAAATCATGGCTAATAGTTACCCACTCAGTTCTATTATTTAATTACTCTGTGGAAAAAAGTTACTAATATCAGGACTACCAGCAACAAGAATTAACTCAGTCAAAGCCCCCTCACTATGAAAAGAAAAACAATTTACTTTTTTTTCAATTTTTTACAGTGCACTCAGAAATACAATTATTAAACTTTTAGCACTTGACTGGTGTTACATTTTAGTAATGAACAGATGTATACCATTTCAATTTTTCAATATGATAATTATTAATATTAAACATTTTATTCCCTGTGATGGAAAACAAATTTTGAATATGTTCATGCTTATAACTTTAATATAAGAATTAAACATTTTATTCCCTGTGATGGAAAACAAATTTTGAATATGTTCATGCTTATAACTTTAAGAATATAGTTGTTATTGTTCTTGTCATTCTTTATGACTCACTGATTTCCCTCAAAAATTAAAAATGAAAAAGTCAACAGTTTTTATTACTGTTCAAGAAATGGCACAAACTGGATGCTAATTATTGAAGGTTTAAGAACGGGTTTCAAAGATTTTTAATTCTAACTAAATGTTCTGAGGTTCTCAACCTCCAGGTCACAGACTGGTACTAATCCATGGCCTGTTAGGAACCAGGTCGCACATCAGGAGGTGAGCTGCAGGTGAATAAGCATTACCCACTGAGCTCCGCCTCCTGTCAGATCAGCGGGGGCATTAGACTCTCATAGGAGGAGGAACCCTATTGTGAGCTGCACATGTGAGGGATCCAGGTTGCACACTCCTTATGAGAATCTAACTAATGCCTGATGATCTGAGATGGAAGAGTTTCATCTGAAAACCATCCCCCACCCACGTCTGTGGAAAAACTGCCTTCTGTGAAACCAGTTCCTGGTACCAAAAATGTTGGGGACCACTGTTCTAAGCAATCTGTGGTATAACACACTTTCTGAAGGCAAACATTTTAGGAGGCATTTGCTTTCTACTTGTAGACTGAATGTTTATGTATCCCCACTTCCTATGTTGAAGCCCTAATCCTCAGTGTGATGGTATTTGGAGGTGGGGCCTTTGGGGTAATCACATTTATCTGAGGATATACAAGCAGGGGACCTCATGATGGGATTAGTGTCCTTATAAAAGGAGGAAGAGAGATCAGGGCGCCCTCGCTCTAGCCACATGAGGTCACAGGCGAAGGCAGCCATCCGTAAGCCAGGAAGAGGACACTCACCAGGAACCTGACCGTGCTGCACCCCAAACTTGGACTTCCTGCCTCCAGAACTATGAGAAAAAATTGTTTGTTGTTTACAAACACCTCATGTTCTCAACTCACAATGAGAACACATGGACACAGGGAGGGGAACATCACACACAGAGCCTGTCAGAGGGTGGGGGACTAGGGGAGCAATAGCATTAGGAGAAATACCTAACGTAGAGGACAGGTTGGTGGGTGCAGCAAACCACCATGGCACATGTATACCTATGTAACAAACCTGCACATTCTGCACATGTACCCCAGAACTTAAAGTATAATAATAACAATAATAATAAATGTTTGTTGTTTAAACCACCTTGTCTATGTTATTCTATGACAGCAACCTGGACTAACACACCACTCATTCATAAACATCACATTCAAGGCTAATTTGCAAACTTTTGTTCTTGATTGCTTCATACTATAATTTCTATTTAGCTAGAACTTATTTTGCATGTATAAATAACTTAAGTACCCCCAAAATGACAGTTAAACAAAGAAATGTTTGCAAGTATATCATTTTCTTGAATTTTAGTCATATACTATGGAAATAACAAATTTCAAGTTTTTGTTGCTGTGATTATCCTTGCAAATGTTAAAATAAAGAAAATTGAGAAAACGAATGGAGTTTAAAAATAAAGTAAACATAAATAAATAATACAAAATTAATTACAGCAATTTATATTTGTTGGCTGTTTTAATAATACCCCGGAATAAAACTTTTTTTTGCTATTGATTTATGCAGCATAATCTATAACTATATGGGTTTTCCCTCAAATTCCTGGCCTTTTTAAAAATAGCTTATGCTAACCAGAGTAATAATTTTACCGTAATGTCTGAGAGATTAGCTTTTTCCCCCATAGTATTTTTATGCTAGTGGTAAGCTGAATAGTGGCTCCAAAAACATCCAGATCCTAATCCCGGAGTCAGGTTCTTATAGCCCATAGAAAAAGACAAAGAGTCTTTGCACTGTGATTAAATTATGGATATTGAGAGAGAGAGATTATCCTCAGGTTAAACCTAAATATAGTCACAGTAGTTGTACAAGAGAAAGTCACAGGGCCAGTTCACTACAAATAAGAGAAGTCAGCCATGTGACAGGAACAGAGACTGGCAGCGTCAGAGAGAGAAGATGCTATACCTCTGACTTTAAAGACAGATGAGCACCATGAGCCAAGAAATGTAGCTCTCCATGCAGGAAAAGGCAAGACACAGATTCCGCCCTGGAGCCCCTGAAGGGAGCACAGCCTTGCCAACAGCTTGATTTTAGTCCACAGCACTGATTTCTGGTCACCAGAACTGTAAGAAAATTAATTTCTGTTGTCTGAAGTTGGCAAATTCGTAGTAACTTGTTACAGTAGCCATACGATAGTGATGCAATATTGTGAATTTAGTTATTTTTTACTGGTTAATACATATTGTTTTTAGTGGTACGAATTCTCCCCCACTCGCATAAACATCTAAAGGTACATGCAGTATGTTCTTTCCTTGTTTTAACAATATCCTAATCAAAATACAAATTTTTTCAACTGGTAAATAAATTTGACTAATAGTCTAAAATTCACTTTTATAAAGGTTAAATTAAATGTGTATACTTTTTGAAGCCTATTGATCAGAATCAAAGGTACTTAAATATGCATCTACTCTTCTGAATCCAATTTTGAAGGACATTTTACATTGTAGAAATACTTAGAAATACATGTTAGAAACACTTAGAACCTGAAACAGTGTTTAGGTTAAAATAGCTATTTTTCCCAAGACAGAGATTATTCTGATACGTGATAGGAAGAACCTAGGTAGTATTTAACAACCCATTTCTTTGAATTACTGCTTCACACCAAAATAGTAAATCTCTTTCCATTTAGCATGGAGTTTGAAGATACTGACAGGTTACTATTGATTCAAGAAAGTAAATTCATTTATGACTGGAAAAGTGCCCACATTCTCATTTTAAAAACATTATCAGGGTACATTTAAGACCTAAGGTCTTGTTCTATTCTTCTCTAATCATAATATTACATTCATTCCTAACAATGATAACTAACTGTATTGAGTGCTTTACTATATGCTAGGCACTGGTTAAAAATTATTCCATGTAGGTAGCAAGGTAATTAATTTATTTTATCACATTAGTCCTATAATATCAATACCAGTTATGCTACAATTACAATTTTACTGGTGAAAAAACTGAGAAACAGAGAGATTACAAAACTTGCCCAAGAGTGCACACATAATAAATAGAAGAGTGGTTTATTTGCAAAGGCGGTATCCTTAACCACAGTGCCTACTGAGTTTCTGTAAGCGGCAGGTGCACGAGCAACTGCTGACAAGCCACCTAAAGCTCCTGAAGGTAGCAAGAGAGTAAGCATCTCTTAGTTGGTGCCAAATACACAATGTATTGTTTACACACAGACATTTGCAGCATGAAATATAATATTCATCTATGATGGATTAGACTGGCCACATGCTAGCACCATTCTCCCCAGAGCTGCATACGCTGTAACTATAAAACATTCAAAATGTTGCTTTTATATGTAGGATATACACAATTTAGTAAGATACAATCTATAGATTCTACTTCTCATTAATTTTTAAACTTAATATGGAATCTAGATATATACATCTGTCTCTAGAACATAACAGTATAATCTGACCCATGAGTTTAGCATGAAAATCAGTCACTTTAAGTAATATATGTAAACATTTTTAAAGTTTTAAATTAAACTTTTTACAACTTTTAAATTTAAATTTATTACTACAATAATGTTTTTACAGGCAGCAAATATTCCTCTCTTGCATTTTCTAAACACCTCTAGTTTTTGTAGTTCATCCGCCCTGGTAAGCAGTTACATCCCAAATTAAAGAGTTAAGCTGAGCTCGTTTAGGCAATGAGTGGGGATGCATCTTGCTTTTACATTATCCTGCTGAAAACTGATCTAGACAGTCTGATACATGATACATATTTTGTATATTTCATGATCTCCACTTAGACTTCCCATAGGTATTAAAGCAAGGTGATATTCTCAAGTTAAGCCTGCCTGAGAGTGTCTGTTCTGGCTTAGGGCAGGGGATGGAGGATTGGGAGGTGGTTACTTATCCACCAGCCCTAATATTTTCTTCTAGGTTTAACAGTCTCTATTCACTTGGCACTCTTGTTCTTTTTTTCAGTTCCATATTTACTCTCCCCATATCCATTTTTCTTCTCTTTTTCCTTTGTTATTTGTTTGCTCAAAAATGACGTTTTCAATTGCTCTCGGCTATGCAGTACGCTGAATAGTAAGAGTTCTGTCCCTGTAGTGTATGGGTTTCCAAGATCCTGTGCCTACCAGGGAGTCACACTAATACTGAGATGCTTGGCCCAAATATCCTCTGTTTCAGCCCTTAGAAAAAATGATTTTAAAAGCACTGAGGTTTAAATTTGAGTTAGATTTTATAGTTTCCTAACATTTCCTATATGTGGTTGCTGTTTTAAGTTAACTATCCCTTTAATAGGCTATTGAGGTTGGAATACTCTGGAATTTAGCTAGGGACTCAATGGAATCTCTTCGGAATACCACCCCTCAAGGTTATAACCACAGGCTAGATAACTTTCAGGCAGTAGCTATAAAATTTACCATGATCCATTCCAGGATTGGAACATCAGAGTGTAACTGAAATAAATTATATCTAAAATCTCAAAATGCCAAATTATGTACTTAGTTTTGTTGTTGTTTGTTTGTTTTTTTCTGGGAGACACCCCCTCCCCATCACACTCGTGATCTCTGAAAGGGATTCCCCAAAGGGAGAAGACTGGACTGACCTCCAGGTTCCAGTTAGGTAGGTGCTGAAGTATGATCAGCCAGTGATTACCATTGCTTCACTTTGCCAGAAAGTGTAGATCCTGACAACTGGTCTAGTGCTGGCCCAGATCCTTGTGCTGGTCATTATGAATATTTGAGGGATATTGCCATAGTTCCTTCACTGCTTACACTGTTAAAAGTGTTTCCTGGGACACAACTGACTCCTAGTGCCCTGAGTGTTCTGGGTCCTGTGTATTCATGAGCTAAATCATGTATGGCTACCAAAAGTTATCCTTCCTCAGGAGATAACTTCCATCATGTCGCTAGTTGAATGGACACAAAATTACAATCAGCTTTGCAGTCTACTTTGCTATATACACAAAAATTAAATTGAATTATAAAATAAATCTAATTACTAGTATTTCCTAAGGCTAAATATATTTAACTTGCTACTCTTATGTAGTCCACCCTTCCACCACCATTGAATAATTAATAGCATTGATTTTATCATAAATTCCATATGCTGTATGTGAAAATTAATTACTTTCATGAGAAAGCTATTATTGGACAGAAATGGTTCTTGGTTGTGGTGTCAGCTACCATGTGTCATTTAGGGCTTCTGCAACTGAACCTAGGTCATTGCTCCTGTGTACAGTTTTGCCATCTGATCAGCTACAGTGAGGTGGTTTCATACTGGTAGGCTGGGCTCATTCCTGCTGATCAATGGAATAATTGCCCCTAGAACAGTTTTAATGAATTATGCACAATGTTCATCTTCATTCTGTCTTAAGTCGCTCTATGATTTCGTCCATGCCTCTGATTTGCCATTTCTCCATGGTTCAAATGAGGGCATGAAAACAGTAAGAGTTTGCCACCCAATCTGTCAGTTACCAAATTTCCAGTGAGGGTCGGGGTAGGGTTCCTGTCATTGTCTGACACTGCTCTTAGCTGAATTAGCAAGTAACCTAATACTCCAATTTCACAATCAATGTAAGTACAGAGAACTACATTTCACTTTCTTTTCTGTTCAGAAGCTAGGCCTTCCAGCGTTTTGTTTTGCTCCTAGACATGAAAATAGGGCTGCAGGTGGTGACTCTCATTAGCCTAGGTAGTTCATTTTCTATCTGGCAGTGAATAATCATAGTTGTGATCTATAGGCTCTAACAGGAGGTCAGTTTGGTAATTTCGATGTTTTTCAGTTCACTTTTACACTACAATTACAAATACATGACTTAATTTTGCATTCACAAATTAATTACCTCTCAGAGCACTTTTCTTGAAAGGTGGTTGGTCAGAATTTCTGAACTCTTTGGGATGTCTCAGTGATCTCTATAAGAATTTCGCAGCCAATGATACGTTTCTGTATCCAGTGACTTCATGTCACCAAACACACCTAGGCAGATTAGCAGGGATTCTCCTGTTGTGAAGTCAAATTTGCACCAATTTTATTGGGGTAGTCACACCTCAACACTATGACTAGATGTGTTACATTCTGATAAAAATATAAGTTTGGGAGGCTCTTTCCTCTAATATAAATTTGGAAAATGTAAAATAGGAGACAGATTCCTAAAATCAGGTAATATAAGGAGATTAATATGTCATGTCACTGATCCCTCTGCAGTTTTGAATGGAGTATAGCAATGTATTCGGTATACAAAAACACCAAAATATTCCCACCTGACAAGAGCAGAGCAGACCTAAGTTTCCATTAAATAGTTTTCTGAGAAGGAGGAAAAATGACTCAAATGAGTCAGTGTTCTCCTAATTCTGGAGGTCCCAAAGTCAACCCTCTATAAAGAAGCACTTTCCACGTCTCAGTCCTGGTATCCTCTTTTTGATGATGAACTTATTGTAGGAAATCTCTAGCAATATAGTGATGCTCAAAATAATGAAACAATAATGAATTTCCTATTCACTGTATCTCAAACAAAACCTTATATCTTGCAGTTGTGGGTATATTTGTGTACGTGTGTGTATAAATGTATTTACACATATGTTTAGAACTTACTGTTAGAAACATGAATATCTTTATGTACCTAAATACATTTTGATACATATGTTTTGATCCTACCATTATCTAACTCTGCATATATTTTGTAGATAAATGTTTTTCTAATTATCTTATGGATAGGCCATTGTCAAATGTAGTTAGAAGCTTCTTAACTACCCTCTAACCCATTTACACATCTGACATGATGTAGTCATGTTCTGAGTGACATCATGCCAATGGCTTTTAGAAACGTCACTTAAACACCACTAAAGGCTTATAATCTCTGTTTAAACATCTTCAATATGTTTTTTTCAGGCAGAAAGTACATATCTGTTCTTTTCCTTTAAAAGTTTGTTGTTTTTGAATTTTTATTTTTTAGGAATAAAATTATTATATTTCTAGCAATAATTACAAGCAATTTTCTTCTTCATAACAATAATCTCACTGAATTAAATGAATGCCTGGAAGACATGTGGTTTTACATTTCTTCTTGACTGAACATTCAATTACAAGGATCCTCATGACAGAGGCACTCAGGCTGAGGGAGAAGCGCACAACCTGCCAGAAACCTGATAATGGAGTAAGACACAGGGGACTCCCCGCAAACACACATCTTCACATTCACAGACCATTCAACATTTAGTGTGATTTGTTTTTAAATTTAAAAATGCATATTAATAGTATATACTGTGTGTGTGCATGTATGTGTGTGTAAGCATGTGTGTGTATGTATGCCTAAATGCAAGCTGGAGATAAACTTATTCTGAGGCATTGGCATGCTATGTATTTCATATTTGTTCAGAAGGCCTGTGCTTTTGTACAGATACAGACACGTACATATCTATCAGCCATCTATGTATCTTTCTCTATTCTGAGTGAGAAAAAGATCTACCATCTATATTTAAGCATAGTCCATATATATATATATGGACACACACACATACATGCAGAGAAACAGAGAGAGAAAGAGAAGTTCATTCCAGAAAATAGTTCATCTCAAGAAAAGTGACTGAGTACTAAAATAAAATATTCTTTGAGGATAAAGAAACAGCTGAGGGTTGGGGAGTAACACTGAATACAGTGCATGTTACTCAAATTTTACCTTATACCAAGTGTACTCCTCCTGGATCCTTAAAGTACTGGGTTTGCACTTAATGAACAAGAAAACTCATTAAAAATATATTAACATTATAACAGGACTTTGAGAGTACATGGTGAAATGTACAAAGTCAGTCACTGACCCTGGTAGGATCCGGAAGTCATGCTAGTACTCTTATCACTTCCAGGAATACTGTCCTCAGCACAGACAGCAGTCCCAGGTTCAGGCGTTACTGTCCCGGGCACAGATGGCAGCCCGGCCCCCATCACAGTAAGGCCAATGCCTTTGCCAGGTATGAGTGCCTTAGTAGTTTCTCCAAGCACAAAAGCACAGGTGGAATAGAAGAGAAAACTGCCAGTTGCCAGGAAGTGCCCAAGGAGACTAATTTGTAGTGAAGATTCAAAACAATCCCTGAATTTCCTAGATTTCTTTGATAAGTGTTTGGCTGGAATCCCAATACAGCAAGTGGAAGCAGAACCAGAGAAAATTATTTTGTTGTGTTTATAATTAGCTACATAGTTTTATATACAGTTTGATAGTTTGGTTTCCTAGTCATATATTGTTATTTTCTCCAGAGTATAGGAACCTAAGAGGCCACAGCAACCGGTATCAGTATTATTCTGCATGTGTGACTGTGTGTGTGGGTGTATGTGTATGCATGCATATGTGTAACTACATAATATCAATGTCTTATCACAAGGTATCTCTCTGTAAAAATCTTATCACAATTTTGTGCATACATGCTGTCAGTTTATTTTAAAAGGGACATTCATTGGATTTAAACATAGAATACCAGCCACTGCATTAACACTAAGGAAATGTTTTGTTTTCATTTTGGATAGATTAGAAAATAAGCATCTATTTTAAAATGCATTTACATTACAAATGACATGCTACATATTTCAGATGTTCCTGCATTTTCTCTGTTCATGGAATCCTTTCATATTTTTATTTTTTACTTTTTTGTCAAAGCAACCTTAAGCTAAAAGAAATATCTAATAGTTTCATGTATAGTAGTTAAGCCCAACAACTTACTACGTATTATTTATTAACAACTTAACACCTATGGCATAGAACAACTTCTCACACTTCCAAATTGGATTGGATTCCATCACCCTCATTTTCTGTTCTCCACTGTTTTTTTTTTCTCAAAGTACTTGCCTTTTATGTTAGCCGTCTCTGAAAACCCAGGTTCACAATAATAAGACATCACTATAAGGAGTGTCAGTGATCTAATGCTTAACTACGAACTACTTCAAGCGAGTAGTTTTGGAGAAGCTGCTGTGTTCCCTTGAAAATTTAAAATGATTCATAATCTCAATATGAAAATTTTAAAATTTTCAAGGGAACATAGCAGCTTCTCAAAAACTACTAGCTTGAAATAGTTCATAGTTAAGCAGTAGTTATATTCCAGGTTCTTTTAGTTAGGAATATTAACTTATTGACAGATTATAGTCTTTATAGGTAGTTGATGAATTCAGAAAAGTTATAGATGAAAAGTCTGGGAGAGGGAAGAATATCTGAAACTCATACATCATTAGTGAAAGTTACTAGTACTCCTTACCTATGTGTGCTTGCTAATATAGCATCCCACTGAAAAGAACCTTACATCATCAGGATTTTTTTGCTGTGGATATATTGAGTATGCTCACTTACAACTTTTCACATGATTATTTAATGGCTCAGAGTTCTTAACAAATGACTTTTTTTTTTTTTTTTTTTTGAGGAGACGGATTCCCCTTTTACCCAGCCTGGAGTGCTGTGGCTGGATCTCAGCTCACTGCAAGCTCCGCCTCCCGGGTTCACGCCATTCTCCTGCCTCAGCCTCCCGAGTAGCTGGGACTACAGGCGTCGCCACCTCGCCCGGCTAGGCTAGTGTTTTGTAGTTTTTAGTAGAGACGGGGTTTCACCGTGTTAGCCAGGATGGTCTCGATCTCCTGACCTCGTGATCCGCCCGTCCCGGCCTCCCAAAGTGCTGGGATTACAGGCTTGAGCCACCGCGCCCGGCCGACTTTCTTCTTTTATTAAAAACATCACATACCAGGGCCTTTTGTGGGTGGGGGGAGGGGTCGCATTGGGAGATATACCTAATGTAAATAACAAGTTAATGGGTGCAGAACACCAACAAAGCACATGTATACATATGTAACAAATGTGCATGTTGTGCACATGTACCCTAGAACTTGAAGTATAATTAAAAAATAAAAAATAAAACACTGAGGCCTAGGTGGGCAGATCACAAGGTCAGGAGATTGAGACCAGCCTGGCTAATACGGTGAAACCCCGTCTCTACTAAAAAATACAAAAACAAAATTAGCTGGGCATGGTGGCAGGTGCCTGTAGTCCCAGCTACTCAGGAGGCTGAGGCAGGAGAATGGCGTGAACCTGGGAGGCGGAGGTTGCAGTGAGCCGAGATCACGCCACTGCTCTCCAGCCTGGGCGACAGAGCTAAACTCTGTCTCAAAAAAAAAAAGTGTTTTTCCTCTTCATTATCCTCAGAGAAAAGGAAATGACTTTATCTTATTCAAAAGATGAATGTGAGTTATTTCATGTGATATTATGTTTAAATTGGCTGATTAGAACCTGAAAAATAATATTTGAAAAATATATGACATAGAAATGAGACGAAAAAGTAATGTGCTTTGTTTTTATATTTATAAAATGACTCATAATCTAATATGACCCTTGAAAAAGTTAAAACAACCTTCTGAATTCACTGTGCTCTACTGGATGGGCCTTAGTGCATGATGTGGGAAGAGCAGTTGTGCTCAAAAGTCAGTGGTAAGTGTCAGAGTAGTAAGTATAGTAGTTCTAGACATACATGTTATAATGTTTGCCAAAAGTGAGCACTCAGCGATACTTGTCATTATAGACAAAGGCAAATAAAATCTGATATTATCAAGGAAAATTAAATGTCTAGTAAATAGGGACCTTAGAAGTGTATGTATGTTTCTAGGCTAATATTTGCAAGACATACCTAAGTTTTAAAGCTTTTCCCTATTCTCAGACAATAGTAATATATCATCTGTAACTGTTCATAAAGTGAAAGTGAATAAAAACCAGATAAAGTCATTATTTCATTTTAGTATGAAAGAAATAGTTTGTCTAAGAATTACTTCTCCACAGATGATTGAAATTTTATCGGTATTAAACTAAGCCATATTAATGATTTGCTATTTGTATGAAACAATAATAAAAATTTTAATTAAAAATTCTAGCAAAGGAAAGTTTAGTACAAGCAAGAAGCTGATGCTTTGTTCACTTGTAAGCAGGTGAGATATCAAAAAACAAATAAAAGATTCATTTTTGTCTGAATGAGAGTTAGTTTATACACATGCATTATTTTATCTAATACCCACTTATGTGTTCCTACGGTATTTCCAAATACCATTGTGAAGTTCCACCTTTTTATAGGACTTCCTTTTAACTACTGTAAGGCTAAAATCAAATTTGAATAAAATCGTAAATACATAGAATGCATTATTGCAGTGCTAAAAATGCAGAGCAGTTTTGTGTATGTATGTATGTGTGTGTGTATGTTTTCCTTCCTCTATAATTATCCCTTTCTGTCAGCTTAGTCTATCTGAACACACAAGCTCCCTGTTGCAGCACCAAATCTTAGCCCGGTGTCTTGGGGCTCTTATCACTGACAGTTCTGCAGATCATGTTCCCAGTGGTAGACCATCAGGCCAAGACCTAGCCTTGGGTCACTGTTCCCTCCAGTGTTTCCAGAGGCAGCTCAGTGGATGAAACAGATTCTCAGTAGTCACAGGATCCTAGCTTAATTTTTTCAAGGTTCAGGATTTATACTATACTAGGTCCAGCAGAATGAACACCATGAAAGCTTTGAACCAAAAATTTGAAGTCTTGCTTGTATTTCCTAGTTTCTGTCCTGGAACCCAATGGGCCTGCAGGCTCAGCCTCAAACACAACTGATTTTTTTACTCTGATTCAGATCCATGGTGATTCACATCTTGTTTTTAAACACAGTTAACTACTTTTTCCTATTTTATCAAGGTTTTCTGTAATTTGGCAAGTGAAGGAATGAAAGATTGTCTAACACATGAAATAACAGCACCAACTTGACAAGATATTTGCAGGCCAGGAAAAAAAAACAATCTGGGCTTTTCAAGCATAAGCAGAGTATGAATCAAATGTGAAGAGGAAATGGAGAAAACAGAGGAAAGTGATAAACATTGCTTAAATATAAAGGTATAAGAAAAGGGAATTTCTTATTCAGAAGTAACTCTCCCTTAGGGTAATGGATTTCAACAGAAGGCAAGTGCATAGAAATTGAAAGCAGTTCCGTGAAAATTCAGGAAAATGCCCTTAATTCAATTAGGAACTGCCTGTCATTACAGCTTTCTATCAGGTCTGGACAGAGCCTGATGGGCACATGGAGCAGCCTAATAATTTAGTTCTTAGTTAAAACAAAGAAAAAAACCAAATATTTAGTTGGAGAGGAAACCTTTTACTATAAATTTCTTCTATTAATGTTCAAACTCCTTTAAATTTGAAATAACTGAAATAAGAGGTTAATAGTCTATATAAAATGCAACATTATAGTTTACCTTAACAGATACTGTTTTGTTTTTGATATTTTTGCAACAACACAACTAAGTTTAATGGATATTTTCCAACTTTATTGAGGTACAATTAACAAGTAAAAATCATATATTTTAAGGTGTACTATGTGATAATTTGGTGTGCATATGCATTGTGTAAATTGTGTAAAGTTTACAACAATTAAATTAATTAACACATTCCTCATCACACATAGTTACTCTTGTGTGTGCGGAGGGTGAAGACACTTAAGATCTACTCTTTTTGCAAATTTCAAGTAAACAGTACAGTATTATTCACTATCAAAATTAGATCCCCAGAACTGATTCATCTTATAACTGAAAGTTCCTGCTTTTTGAGCAACATGTGAGATCATGTAGTATTTGTTTTTCTGCATCTGGCTTTTCCATTTAGCACAATGTCCTCCAGGTTCATCCAAGTTGTCACAAATGGCAAGATTTCCTTCTTTTAAATGTCCTAATAATATTAAATTATATTTGTATATCTACACAGTATATATTAGTTTGGTGCAAATGTAATTGCTGTTTTGCCATTACTTTTAATATATGTGTATATGTATTGTATGCATGTGTATATTTGTGCATATGTACATATATATGTATACACACACCATATTTTCTTGATCTATCAATGAACACTTAGGTTGTTTCCATATCTTAGCTACTGTGAATAGATCATTCTTTTCCATTTAAATGGCACTTGTCCTTCTACTCACTAATTCAGTAACCTTTTTTGGGAGGTTACCTAACAATTTGCCCTGCTTGCATCATATGTAAAATAGGGATGCTAAAAATAATTTGCTTACAGCACTGTTGAAATAATTAAGTAATTTACTATGTGGAAATGTTCAGAGATACACATAATGATAAATAAGTATCTTCTTTTGCTAATCTTTGATTGCAAAGTTTGATCTAACATGTTTTATGTGATGGTCAGGACCACAAAACTCCCTTACATATATTTATTACAAAAATAGGAGAGATCAGTCAACTCAGATGACAAGTGACTTTTGTTTCTACTCTGAGGTTTTGTTGCCTGGTGAAAGAATGTGACCAGGTGTATTTCATAAGATATATAAGGAGTCACACATAAAATTCTGAGATTCCAGGCACCATAATTCAAATTTAGACCAATGTTATAGCATTGCTTCTACTTTGGTGCCAAGAAAGCTTCCCAGATGGCCCATCCGTTAACCTTGTTCTGATTTTTAATAGAGTTAGTGTGATGTTTTGGAAAGAAAATTTGATTTGGAGTTAAGCAACTAAAGTTTGAACCCTAAGTCCGAAATTGCTTAGCTGTCTAAATTTCCATCAGGATAAAGGTGATAAAACAAGAATCTTGTAATGATTCTGAAACTTACGAGGGAACATAAGTAGGCCAAATAACTCAGTGCTTGGTCTATTTACCATATTTATGTTTCTCTCTCTTCTTTTTTTGATATCAGTGCCTTGGTTTTTCTTGAAGAAGCCACATCTTCCCCCCTCCCTGCTTAGGCAGTGCAAGTGATCTAGAGCAACCTTGAGCAATGCCACATGCCTAGGCCACCAGCTTTATGAGCACTCTCACTGTGACTTTGGCAAGACCTATCAGAGGAGACATTCTGTATGCCATGGAGTGGCCCAGCTGGTGGGAAGGCCCTATTTTCCACCACTCTGAAAATTTGTCTGAAGATGAAATCAACTCAAAGAATAAAACATATCTGAGCTGCAAGACCAAGAGTGATACCAGTCATTCCAGAAGGCAGTTTTACCATATGGTTGGAATTAGTCAATAAATTATTTTTTGTTAGTTTAAAAAAATGTTTCTATATTTTATAAATCAGTTTTAGTTGCCTTTTACTTTTTGCAAACTGAAATATTTCTGGAAAATATGGTAGCTAATCAATAGAGGAGGGATGTATTTATTATCAGTCTATGATCTCTCAAATATCAGAGCCCCAAAAAACAGAAGCCAATATCAATGACCCAGACCATCAGCTTTTCCAGGGTCTGAAGCCTGCTGCCTTTAGACTGGAACAATACCATAGGCCCTCGTGGGTCTCCAGCCTGCTAGTTCACTCTGCAGCCTTGTCTGGCTCCATAATCGAGTGAGCCAATGCCCTGTAATAAATATTTGTGTGTACACACACACACACACAGACACATAGACACACACACACACACACACACACACACACACAGACCCTATTAGCTCTGTTTGGTTCTACTTCTCTGGAAAACATTGACTAACGCAAAGCCCTACTTCTCAAGGTACGATACTTGCTTATAGCCGAATCTGCAGTGTTTCATTGCAACAGAATGAGTTTCCAAAAAATCAGGCTCTTCAATTTTGTATGCCAATATAGACCTCCTAAAAATGAATTTTTATTCAATTCGTTTCAACAATTATTATAATCATTAATGGCTTTTTATTGTTAATGAAACTGCAGCATGGCTAATAAAAACTTACTAGAAGAAATAAATTTACAATCTCCAGAGAAAAGGCAGTTACTACTTATTATGGATATTATACTCCCCCCCAAAATAGGCTGAATCCCTAACTCCCAGCAGCTTGGAATGAGATGCTGTTTAGGAATACAGCCATTGCAATTAAATTAATATGAGGTCACATTGGAGTAGGGTGATCCCTTGATCCAATATGACAATTTTCTTATAAGAAAAGTGAAAATAATGTAAAGACAAATACAGGAGGAGAGATCTCTATTGGCAATGGAGGCAGAAAATGAGGTGTTATAGCTGTAAACCAAGGAACTACAAGGATTGCCAGCAAACCACCACAATTTAGGAAACAGCAAGGAAGAATTGTCTCCTACAGGTTTCAGAGGAAAAACAGCCCTGGAGACATGTTGATTTTGGACTCCTAGGCTTCAGAACTATAAAATAGTAATGTTCTGTTGTGTTAAGCCATGTAGTATATTGCGCATTGTTACGGCAGCTCTGGGAAATGAAACACTGCCCAAGTAGTATTTGTTCATTTCATCTTTTTTTTAGATTTTACATCTAAAGTTACTCTATTTATATGGAACAGGATTGGAGGAATTTCTGTAAGTTGTGGTATATTTTTAAAATAAATCTCAATTTTTACTACCATGGAACAAAGAATAATTTTATTTGAAACCAAAGTGAAAGTAGCTGAAAGTAATAGTAGCGATCTAAACTATCATGTTATTTTGTATATTATCTCCCACAGAAAAATACATGGATGCCATTTTGAGAGTATAGAAGTAGCCACCACAGTTACCTACTGACTGTCATTTCAGTCAAAAGTATCCGGTACTAGGCTTATTATCTGAGTGACAAAACAATCTGCACACCAGATCCTTACAACACAACGACAAACCTGCACATGAAGTGAAATGTAAACCTAAAATTAAAGTTTTAAATGAAGTATGCTCTGTGATAACGACTATAACCAACTCAGTTCAATTTATTTTGATATTGAGTTTTATACAAAGTATCAAAATATCTAACAGATAAATAAAACAATGAGAACTATGTTATTTTAAAGTATCTCACAAGGACTGAGAGAAGATCCTTGTAAGATAAGAAAGAAAATCAGTAAGAAAAATTGCTTCTAAATTAAATAAATATCCTTACATTCTTTCTTTACGGAAGGGGCATTTGGGGGAAAGTGAACACATTTGTATCTGTAATTAATATATTTGAAAGGTCTTAAAGAATAATTAAATAAAATATTCTGTGAGAGAGAAACTCTGTTTAAAAAATCCGAGACATCTTTGTTTCCTCTTCTGATTTCAAGCCCCACATTTAATTGAAGAGTATATAGTATTGATTTCAAAATATATCCAGAATTAAGCCACCTCTCTCTGCACTCCACTTCTGTGCCAAGCCACCATTGTCTCTTACATGAGACAACAACCTTCTGGTGTTTAAGCCATCCAGTTTGTAGTACTTGGTTACACCAGCTGCTTAATGAATTTTACCCTGACCTTCCTATTTTAAAATTTCTACATCTAGTACCCCAACCGCACACTGACCCTGCTTACCCTGCTGTATTTTTCCATAGCATTCAATATAATTTGCTTTTTAAATGTTAATTGCTTAATATCTTCTCTCTTCAACTAGAATATAAGTTCTACAAAGTCAGATGTTTTTGGTGTTTTCACAGATGCATAGCAAGCACTTTGCCTAAAGCTTTATATGAAGTGCTTTGCTTAAAGTTTGGTATGAAGTCACTAAGTAATCAGTACATTTGCGAAATGAATGAATTAATTAATACAATGTAATATATTCCACATTTCAATTTGAATAGAGAATATTGTGAGATATTTCAGTGTCACAGTACGGTATACTGGTTTGACTTGTGAATTTGCTATCGTTAACAGTTTGAAATGAGCATGTGATGCCATTGTGCAGGCATATATAAAATTAAATAGATTAAGGAACAATTTGGTTACAATATTTTAGTAACAAACTATCATTTCTAGATAGTAAAAGAAGGTAGAATTTCTGACAGGTTATGAAGCGGCTCTATAGTATTGTCCATCAAGGACTAACAAGTCATAACTTAACTTCTCCTAGTGTTAGTCAATGCTGTTCTAGGATCTGAAGCAATAATTATAACATGAAATACTGGTCTCTGGGTCCACATGTCTCTTTATCTGTCTAAGTGAAAACAATTAACAGCAAAGCAAATTACAGAGCAAATAACTGTGTGATGATAAGAACAAAGAGAATTAAAACAAATACATTATTACAGTTCAAAAGCTGGAAAGGATGAAAAGAAGTTGATGGATGGGTACAAATATACACTTAGAAGAAATAAGACTGAATGTTTGATAGGTCAGTAGGGTGACTCTAGTTATCATTAATCAATTAACCATTCCAAAATAGCAAGAAGAGAGAAATAGAAATATTCCTAGCCTAAAGAAAAGATAAATGTTTAAGATGATGGATATATCAATTGCCCTATTCTGGTAATATGCATGTATAAAGTTATCATGTGTACACTGGAAATATGTCCCTCTAATATGTATTAATTTAAAAAATAAAAATTATAAAAGCTGTAAAAAGTCATTACTGAAGTACAATGAAATGGATCCTGAAAAAAAATGCCTAAAAGCTATGTTCAAGATACACCAGAAGGATTTGTTCATAATTCTATTTCATCCGTTGTATAGACTTAGAATCATTCACAGAAGCAAAAGTATACAAGTCAGAAATGGCACTATAAATTTTATATGTACAGAAAAAGATTAAAATTGGAGAAATATAAATTTTGAAAGCATAATATATAGCTGTAGCAAAACAAATAGTGGCGCATTTATACTGACCAGATGAAACTGAGGTAACACAAAAATGTATACATGAGATATTAGGTTGGCACAAAAGTAATTATTGTTTTTGCTATTGAAAGTAATGGCAAAAAACCCTCATTACTTTTGCACCAACCTGATATATTATATAAATATGTGCCTGTGTATTCTGTTCCAAACAGCTCAATAGCAAAGAAAAAGCTTAATATGTATTTTGATTCATCGAGCTCAGTAAGTGTTCAAAATTTACTTTGTATGATTCAATTAACACGAAACAGTTATTTATCTAATTATATAATTTTAAAATTTTTGCATTTTTAGAGAAAGGATCTCACTCTGTTGCCCAGGCTCAAGTGCAGTGGTGTGATCATAGTTCACTGCAACCTCAAACTCCTGGGCTCAAAAGATCCTCCTGCCTTAGCTTCCCCATTAACTAGGACTTCAGGCACCTGCCACCACATCTAGCTACTTTGTTTGGCGGGGGAGATGGGATCTCCCTATGTTGCCTAAGCTGATCTTAAACTCCTAACTAACCTCAAGCAATCTTCCCATTTTGGCCTCCCAAGGTGTTGGTATTATTAAAGGCATAAGCCACCATGCCTGACCTTTAGTATTGGTATTACTATTTTTTAAAAATAATTTTAACTTTTATTTTAGATTCAGGGAACACATGTGCAGGTTTGTTACATGGGTATATTTCATGATGCTGACATTTGGGATATGATGGACCCTGTCACACAGGTAGTGAGCATAGGACCCAATAGTTAGTTTTTCAACCTTTTTCACCCTCTCACCCTCTCCCATGAAGTTGTCCCCAGTATCTATTGTTGCAATCTTTGTGTCCATGAGTACTTAATATTCAGCTCCCACTTAGAAGCGAGCACAGGTGGTATTTGGTTTTCTGATCCTGTATTAATTAATTTATGATAATGACCTCCAGCTGCATCCCTATTGCTGCAAAAGAAATAATTGCATTATTTTTAAGGCTGGGTGGTACTCAATGATGTATGTATACTATATTTTTATTATCTAATCTACTGTTGATGGGCACCTAGGTTGATTCCATGTTTTTGCAATTGTGAATAATGCTGCAATGAACATATCAGTGCATGTGTATTTTCGGCAGAATGATTTATTTTATTTTTTGGTATATACCCAGTAATGGGGTTGCCGGGTTGAATGGTCATTCTAAATCCTTTGAGAAATCTTCAAACTGATTTCCACAGTGGCTGGACTAATTTGCATTCCTACCAACAGTGTATAAGTCTTTTCGTTTCTCTGCAACCTCACAGGCATATGATATTTTTTGAATTTTTAATAATAGCCAATCTGATATGTGTGAGATGGCATTTCATTGCAGTTTTGATTTGCATTTCTCTGATGATTACTGATACAGAGCATTTTTTCATATGTTTGCTTATCACTTGTATGTCTTCTTGTGAGAAGTGTCTGTTTATATCTTTTGCCCACTTGGTAATGGTGTTGATTTCTGTTTGTCAAACTTTAGTGGCTCCTCTAGGTTTTCCAATTTACCAGCATGCAGTTTCTCATAGTATCCTCTAATGACCCTCTGAATTTCTGTGATAAAGGTTGTTATGTCTCCTTTTTCATCTTTGATTTTATTTTGGGGGGTCTTCTCTCTTTTTTTATCAGTCTACCTAAACGTTTGTCAATTTTGTTTATCTTTTCAAAAAATCAACTTTTAATTTTGTTGAGCTTTTGTATTATTTTCATTTCAATTTCATTTATTTCTACTCTGATCTTTATTATTTCATTTATTCTACTAATTGGAGGTTGGTTTGTCTGTTGCTTTTCTAGTTCTTTACCATTCAACATTAAGTTATTTATTTGAAGTTTTCTTTTTCTGATGTAGGCACTTAAAACTATATACTTCTCTTTTAGTATTGCTCTCACTGTATCTCATAGGATTTGATGTGTTGTGTTTCCATTATCATTTATTTCAATACATTTTTCTATTTTTTAATTTCTTAAGATACTATTTATTGAGGAGCATATTGTTTAATTTTCATGTGTTTGTATTGTTTCCAAAATTCTTCTTGTTATTGATTTCTTGTTTTATTCCACTGTGGTCAGAGAATATACTTGATATAAATTTCATTTTTCAATTGTGTAAGACTTGCTTTGTAGCCTAACATATGGTCTATCCTTGGGAATGATCCATTTGCTGAGGCAAAGAATGTGTATTTTACAGCCATTTAATGAAATGTTCTCTAAATATCTATTAGGTTTATTTGGTCTATAGTGCAGATTAAGTCCAATGTTTCTTTGCTAATTTTCTGCCTAGATAATCTGTCCAATGTTAAAAGTGAGGTCTTGAAGTCTTCAGCTATTATTGAAGCCTATCTCTAATAATATTAGCTTTATATATCTGGACATTTCAATGTTGGGTGTATATATATTTACAATTGTAGAATCTTCTTTCTGAACTGATCCGTTTATCATTATATAATGACCTTCTTTGTTTCTTTTTGCACTTTTTGTCTTGAAATCTATTTTGTCTGATGGAAGTATAGCTTCCTTTGCTCTTTTTTAGTTTCCATTTGTATGGAATATCTTTTTCCATCCCTTTATTGGCAGTCTATATGTGTCTTTATAGGTGAAGTTTGTTTGTTGTAGGCAATAGATTATTGGGTCTTTTTTTTTTTTTAATCCACTCAATGTATTTTCATTGGATACTTTAGTCCATTCATATTCAATGGTATTACTGATGAGCAAAGACATACTCTTGCACTTTTGTTATTTCTTTTCTGGTTCTTTTGTGGTCTTCTTTCTTTTCTTCCTTTCTGTTTTCCTTTTAGTGAAGGTGATTTCTTCTGCTGGTATGTTTTAATTTCTTACTATTTATTTTTGTGTATATATTGTACATTTTTTTATTTGAGGTTATCATGAGGCTTGCAAATAACTTACAACCCACTATTTTAAACTGTTGAACAGTGATTGCATAAACAAATATACTGACAAAGAAGCAAAGGGAAAACTACAGAAAAGAAACTCTACACTTTCAATTCATCCTTCTGCTTCTGAACATTTCATTGTTTTTATTTCTATCTGATTGTATTGTCTATGTCTTGAAAAGTTATTGTAGTTATATTTTACTGATTCATTTTTCAGTCTTTTACTCAAAATATATGTTGTTTCCACATCACAATTACAGTGTTACAATATTCTGTGTTTTTCTGTGTACTTACTGTTACGAGAGGTTTTTATGTATTCAGGTGATTTCTATTGCTCATTAACATTCTCTCTTTTTTTTTTTTCAAATTGGAGAACTTCCTTCAGCATTTCTTTTAGGACAGGTCAGTTGTTAATGAAATCCCTCTGTGTTTGTGAGTCAGCTGAGTTTTGTCCTGCGTTGCTTTCAGCTGTGCCAGGGCAGCACTGAGTTCTAATGTAAAGTCCCACAATCACTTCGCTCTTCCTTCCGCAAGTGCACAGATTCTCTCTTCCTGCCCCAGGGCCACCACCAGGGGATGGGAGAGGGGGGACATTAGCAGTTCAATGTTGTCTCCCCTATCCTCTTCAGTGTCTCTTTCAGTGACATGAAGTTAAAACTTGGTAGTGTGATCACTCACCTGACTTTTGGTTGTTATAAAGATGCATTTGTGTGTGTATAGTTTTTCAAGTTGGTATTCCTGTGGGGAGGACAAATGGGGGAAACTAAAAAATACCAGACTACAAAACATCAAAAAGTATAACAGAATTGTTGAAAACCAAAGATGTAGAGAAAAGCTTAAAAACAGTCAGAAGTCAAGATGGGAGCAGAGATAGGAGGAAGTAAAGGAAATTTTATCTACAAAATAACACCAAGCTTTACAGCTGACATTACAACAGCAACAATAAAAGCCAAATTATAACAGAAAATATTTTCAAATAGTTAAAAGTAACTGCAAACCACTTGGAATTCTCTACTCTCTAAAAAACAATGTCTTCATTAGCAACTTCCACTGTCATTGGAGTTATTCATGTTCCCTCTATGTTTAATGTATACGTATTTACTCAGCTAGTTTGTCTATATTTTCAACTCATCATGACAAACAGGTTTTGTGTTTATATTTGATCATCTATCATACGGCCTACCTTGTCATAGGCATTAATAAATGTTGTTAATCCTATTGAGAGATGACAACGTGCTAGCAGCCCTCGCTAGCTCTCAGCGCCTTCTCGGCCTCAGCGTCCCACTCTGGGCCGGGCTCCAGGAGCCCTTTAGCCCGCCGCTGAGCTGTGGGGGCCCCTCTCTGGGGTTGGCCTAGGCGGGCTCCCTCTGCTCGCAGGGAGACGTGGAGGGAGAGGCGCCGCGGGAGGCGAGGGGCGGGGCGGAAGCCGGGGAGGCGCGGGCTTCATGGGCCCCGCACTAGACGCTGCTGGCTGCCTCCCCCTGGGCTTGATGGCGGATAAGCTCCCTCTGGGTTGCCTGAGTGCCCGGGCTCCCTGCCGCAAAGTCCCGCGGCCAGTGCCATTGAGAGGTGAAGCAGACCGGCCTTCTGGGTCCCGGGGGAACTTGGAGACATTTTCTGTCTAGCTAAAAGATTGTAAATGTACCAATCAGCACTCTGTCTAGCTAAGATTTGTAAACGCACCAATCAGCGCTCAGTCTGGCTAATCGGGTAGGGGACTTGGAGAGCTTTTGTGTCTAGCTAAAGGATTGTAAATGCACCAATCAGCACTTTGTGTCTAGCTAAAGGTTTGTAAATGCACCAATCAGCGCTCTGTCAAAAAATGAATCAATCAGCTCTCTGTAAAATGGACCAATCAATTGTCTGTAAAATGGGCCAATCAGCTCTCTGTAAAATGGACCAATCAGTAGGATGTGGGTGGGGCCAGATAAGGGAATAAAAGCAGGCCAGCCAGCAGCAGCAGTAGTCTCTGGTGTCCTTGCGTGATGCGGGGGTGTTTTTTCTTTTGCTTATCGCTGGACGTCTTGTTGCTGCTTAGTCTTTGGGTCTGTGCCGCCTTAATGAGCTGTAACACTCACGGTTGGAGGTCTGCAGCTTCATTTCTGAAGTCTGGGAGACAACGAACCGAGCAGAAGAAAGAAATTCCCTATACATGTGAGCATCTGAAGGAACAAACTTCGCACGCACCGTCTGTAAGAACTGTAACACAGCGAGAGTCAGCGGCTTCATTCTTTAAGTCAGCAAAACCAAGAACTCACCAGTTCCAGGCACACCATGTGTAAGTGCTCAAGAATCTCTTGACACTAGTTCCTGCTAAAAGTTAATCTTAAAACTCTTCTTTCAATAGGACTGAAATGGAAATACGGATTGTCTTTGAAATGAACGTGTTTTTTCATATTAAAAAAAGATGTAAAAGTAATTTAAATGAATGCACGTGTCAAAGGCATGTCTTTCAGTGACCCACATGATTATTGGTCCAGTTGACATGGTTCTATTGTCTGGGGAAACACACAGGGTCCTTGGTCTTGTGCTGAGAAAATTAGTGACAGACACAGATGGAGCCGGTTAAGGAGTGGAAAGTTTAGTAGGCAAGAAAGAAGAGAAGGGCTCTTCGTCGGAGAAAGGAGAGCTCCAAACTAAGTAACTCCACCTGGGGCAGAAGGCAGTCGGTTACATTGGGAGGCTTGAGAAGGTGGTGTCTGATTTGCATAGGACTGAAGGGATTGGCTTGACCAGGTGTGTTGTGTTGTTCATAGTAGTCCCCCCAAAAAAGTCCCTCCCACGCTTTCATTATGTAAATGTGGCTACTTGGCTGGTCGCCATGATACCTATACACATGGCCTTTACTTGGCTTGCTGTCATGATGTCTGCACAAGTGGCAACAAAGAAAAAGTAAGGGGGACCACCATGTTGAGTGTACCTGACTCTGAGCCTCTTGTATTTACATATGCAAGCCTATGGTTTGCATATCAATACTTGCAGGTGTGTCTTTTCAGGCTATCTGTTAGAAATGAAATGTTTTGGGGACTGCTTTTTAGTTAAAGGAAAAAGCCTTACTGAGGACTTTTTTCCGTTTCTAGCTGTCTAAAATAATTTCTTAATTTCTGTAATATAATTTTAGGAACATTAAAAAGTAACTGAAGTTTGGTGACATTCACAAATTTAATTTTCAGGAAGTAGCATTGTGTGCGTGGCTGTGTGTTACGCTTCTTGAGTTAGCCGCATTCTTTAAGTTCATCAGTTCACGTCATCTACTTTTCTAGCATAATCAATAAAATCAAATTTTACCAGTTACCATAGATATCTTTCTAAAATACAACTTCGGTTTCTTTTGAAATAAAATTTATTTTACTTTTCATATTTATATTTTTTAACTTTTTAGGTTGATAGAAATGTATATAAGAGTTGCAGAAATAGCACAGAACCCACTTACCTATCCAGCTTCCCAAGTGGCATTTACTTATATAGTCTAAAAATGCAGTTATAAAAAACAGCAAGTTAACATTAATGTAATACTATTAGCCAATCTAGGAATTTTATTCAACTTTTTACTCCGTGTCACTAATATTCCTTTTCAATTCCAGAATCCAGTTCAGGCTCACATATTGAATTTAGTTGGCATATTTCCATAGTTTCCTCTAATATGGAATACTTTCTCTGTCTTGACTTTGAAACTATTGAAGATTGCTGGTCAATCAGTTTGTAGAACACATCAATTTGCATTGTGGAATGTACACTACAGAAATGCTGTGTTATTACATTAGGAGGTATCTGATGTTGATGATATTACCGAGATATTTGTAAGAGAGGACCATGTTTCCAAAATACGATGTACATGAATGAAAAAATTTAGAAACAACCTCTGTAAGCTTCTGTACTCCATCAAATTTAAGACGTATTGATTATAAGATGCTTCATTAGCTTTACCTGCAATATTTAGAAGAAAAAACTAATGCTTTCATGAAAAGTACAATGCAATAACTTTCTAACGATTAGAAATATTACAAAAGTTGAAAAATTTGTTTTTATTTAAATAAAAGAAGTGCTGGTAACATGAACAGTGATTGACCAGGTTCATAAAGAGCAGTCTGACAGTAGCATAACACCACGACTGCCACCAGACCAGCTGTGATTGGGATTCCCTTCTCAGGTTCAGAGATGTTAAAATGGGGGGGGGGGGGGGGGGGGCGGGGTGGAAAAAAGTATTTTAAGTAAAAAACAAAATGAATAGAGAGGCCAAGCCACTTTCTTCCTTAACGCGGTGTCTGAGGAGTTTTGTCTGCGGCTTGTCCTGCTACAGATGAACACCCTCAAGCAATGGTTAGAAGTCACCCTTCATATTGTGTACAGTGGAAATTCATTCATTTTTTTTATGGTAGGGGAAATAACATGATCATAACATGTTATCATTAGAGGGATGCTTATAAGAGAGGATAGTATTTCCAGAATATGAGAAAGGTCTTATGCATTGGGATATATTACCTTACCCCAACACCAGGAATGGCAATAAGGGAAAAAGTTTGTTTGAGTTGGGGGGATCATACTGCTAAGAAAACAAAAGAAAAAAACAGGACGTCTATTCACTTGCTTATGCTTAACATAGCACTATAACCACAGTGCTAAGTTAATATTAATAGTCTCCTGCTTTAATGTAAACATTGGGAAAAGCTTTAAAAAATTTAGAAAACAAATACAAAGATGCTAAAGCCATTATTTTGCAAGCTGAAGGTCATTTTCCCATTTCACAGCGTGATGTTTCATGGAAATGCTTTATATTCTCCACCCAATGATTGAGTAACGAATACAATTACAACAGTAGGAAATTTAACAAGACAACAGGAAACAAACTTAGAATTAAGAGTATTAGTTTACTAGAGTGGCAGATTTTTACCTGTATAAAGTAAAAAAGTGCATTTCCAAAAATGAAGTATAGCATAGAAAACCTGAATTTTAATTAGAGAATCAATCTAGCAGCTTATGTTGAAGAACCAAAGCCATTTCATTGTATCTGCATAGACCCACCTCTAAGGGAAGTGACTGGGACAATCCTTTATGCCTATTGTCCTGGCATAATTATTAATGCCGTTCTTTCACTGTTAACATTTTTCCAGTTTGACAATAAGTCATATGGCCATTGAACTGATAATTGAATTTAAGTTGTAAATTATTAATTTAGAATATACAATGTCAAAAATACATTTATTTTGACATTAATTTGTAAAGTGTATGAAAAGCAAGAACCTAAAATTGTAAATGTTATGTAATAAACTCCCAAAACTTGTTTTTAATGTAAAAAATGCATTTATACTCTTGAGTTTCCTACATCACTTTTATTTTCCATGCTTATTTGAGTTATGGGGGATGCCCAGGAACTTTTCTAAATAAGACAAATAAGTATGAAAACATAGCAAATCTGGAGCATTTAGGAGCATGATATTTCCCATAGCGTTTGAATCCTGGCTCTGCAGTTATCACTAAGTCACTCTGCAGACTCACTCTAAGCCTTCTGTGTCTCAGTTTTTAAATCTCTAAATTAGAGGTAATTGTAACATTTACCTTAAAGTATTGCTGTAAGAACCGAATGAGTGATAAAGCTCTATATAAATTCGAGAACGTGTCTGGCATTTTGTAAGCATTACATGAGTACAGATAGCCCCCAACTTAACTACAGTTCAATTCGTGGTTTTTAACTTCACGATGGTGTGAAAGTAATAATCTGTTGAGTAAAACTGTACTTGAAATTTTATATTTTGATCTTTTCCCAGGCTAGTGATACGCAGTATGATGCTCTCTTCAGATGCGGGGCAGTCAGCCAGGGAATCATCAGGATAAACAACCAACATTCTTCAGCGTGCCATGTTGTCAGATAATTCTGCCCAGCTGCAGGCTAATGCAAGTGTCCTGAGGATGTTCAAGGTAGGCTAGTCTATGCTATGATTGATGTTCAGTAGTTTAGGTATAGTAAATGCATTTTTGACTTACAATACTTTGAATTTATCATGAGTTTATAGGGACATAACCTTATCATGAGTTGAGGAGCATCTAAATTTAGATGAATAGATAGATAAAGGGGAATTTGGGGATTATTGCCTCTTATACAAGTTCAAATTCACTTGGGAAAAGGGGGGAGGTTGATGGGTTTTTAAGTACAACACTGTGAGAGAACACAAAGTATAAACAAGAAACTTTATCCAAAAAGAGACAGTGAATCTTTAACACACTTGAGGACTCGGCGCCACACAGGTCTAAGGTAACTTGCAGGAATATGACATGGGTACAACTTTCAAGAGCTTTGAATTTATTTCTTAAAAGAGCTCAACATAAAACCAAAGTGAGAGCAAGAACATTTTCGTTTTCTTCTCTTGTTTTACTCCATGTTTCATATATTAAACCCTGTTGATATTACCTTTAAAATTATTTTGAAAATGTGTCCATATTTGATGACTTTCATTTATACTACATACTCCATGACATCATCTCATTTATTTCAGTTGACCCCTAATTTGTCTCCCTGCTCTGCACTTGCTCTCTATTTGGTGTATTTCCTCCGAGTAGCAAGAAATCTTCAGTTAAGGCAGAAGATTTGTCTTGTTTCTCAAAACCATCCATTGGTTTCCTGTTTCAGTTACTGTAACAGTTGAGTCCTTAGAATTGTATACAAAGCACTCCGTGCTTACCTCTTTATTAAACTTTCTTTTTTTTTTCTTTTTTAAAAAATTTTTATTTACTTTTTTATTTCAATAGGTGTTTGGGGACCAGGTGGTGGTTGGTTATGTGAATAAGTTCTTTAGTGGTGATTTCTGAGATTTCAGTGCACTCATCACCCAAGCAATGTACACTGTACTCAATGTGTAGACTTTTATCCCTCACCCCCACTCCCACCCTTTTCCCTAAGTCCCCAGCGTCCATCATATCCTGTTCATGCCTTCGCATCCTCATAGTTTAGTGTTCCCACTTGTAAGTAAAAACATACAAGGTTTGATTTTCCATTCCTTCACTTAGAACCATAGTCTCCAATTCCATCCAGGATACTGTAAATGTCATTTTGTTCCTTTTTATGGCTAAGTAGTATTCCATGTATATATGTGTGTGTGTGTGTGTGTGTATATATATATGTATGTGTGTGTGTGTATCTATATTATATATATATATATATATATATTACTTTTGCTTATCCAGTCATTGATTTATGGGCATTTAATCGGGTTCCATATTTTCGCAATTGCAAATTGTGTTGTTCTAAACATGCATGTGCATGTATCCTTTTTCATATGATGACTTCTTTTTCTCTGGGTAGATACCCAGTAGTGGGATTGCTGGGTTAAATGGCAGATCTATGTTTAGTTATTTAGGGACTCCCTACACTATTATTAATAGTGCTTGTGTTTTAGTTTCAGCTGCACCAAAATGTAGCAGTCTCTTGTTGTCTGAGGTAATACCTGGAGTTCTTTGGCCTACCTCTAAGGAGATTAAGGAGAGCAGACACAAAAGTGAGGTTGGAGCAAAAGTTTTGATAAGCAAAAGAAGAAAGCTGTCTGCCAGTGGAGAGGGGGGCCCCAAGGGTATGCCCTCTATGAGGCTGGGGTCCAGGGTTTTTATGGCCTGGGAAGGGGAAGAAATGTGCTTAGTCCATGGGCTGTCTTGGAGAATGTGTGACTCAGCTTGTCCCAGGGCCTTGGCCTGGGACCAATTAGAAAGCTCGACCCAGGACCAATCGGGCTGAAGTGATGATTTATGGAGACTACTCAGCTTGCCCCAGGACCTATCAGGAGCCGAAGTAAAAGCTTGGCCCCAGACCTTGGTCCAGGACCAGTCAGGGGCTTAAGTAATGATTCATAGAGGCCGGTTTCACAATCAAAAAATAAGAAAGGAGAGTGCCCACTGGAACCCACTGGAACCCACTGGAGCCCACTGTGGCCATACCCACAAAAAGAGAAGAAACTTTTTCCTGGGAGCCTGCCGACTATACAAGGGACAAAGGCATTTCTGTGCCAGGCCTTGTTTGTTTTTATTCTGAGTGAGCCAGAGGTTTGTGCAAGTGTTCATCCAAATGGGCCGGAGGTTTTTCTATCTGTGCAGTCATGGCCATGTTTCCAGGCACAACACCTTGTGACAGTTCCCTTGTCCTGTCTGCAGCTTGATTTATTTTTTTCCCCAGGCTGCTTTTTATATTATGTGAGCATGAGGGACTGACCCATGGGCCGGGGACTCTACCAGGACCCTTCCCTTGATACCTACCTAAGGCAAGCTAGCTAACTCCTTTCAGTTGTGCTAATTTACATTCCCACCAACAGTGTAAACATGTTCCCTTTTTATCACATTCACACCAGCATCTATTTTTTAAAAAATTTTTTTGATTATAGCCATTCTTGTAGGAGTGAGGTGGTGTTGCATTGTGGTTTTGATTTGAATTTCCCAGATAATTAGTGATACTGAACATTTTCCCATATGCTTGTTGGCCATTTGTATATCTTCTTTTGAAAAATGTCTATTCATGTCCTTGCCTACTTTTTTTTTTTTTTTTGGAGACAGAGTCTTGCTCTGTTGCCCAGGCGGGAGTGCAGTGGCCGGATCTCAGCTCACTGCAAGCTCCGCCTCCCGGGTTTATGCCATTCTCCTGCCTCAGCCTCCCCAGTAGCTGGGACTACAGGCGCCCATCACCTCGCCCGGCTAGTTTTTTTTTTTTTTTTTTTTTTTGTATTTTTTTGGAGAGATGGGGTTTCACTTTGTTAGCCAGGATGGTCTCGATCTCCTGACCTTGTGATCCGCCCGTCTTGGCCTCCCAAAGTGCTGGGATTACAGGCTTGAGCCACCGTGCCCGGCCGTCCTTGCCTACTTTTTGATGAGACTGTTAGTTTGTTTTGATGATTTGTTTGAGTTCTTTGTAGATTCTGGATATTAATCCTTTATCAGAGGTATAGCCAAAGCTATACATATATTGTGAAGATTTTCTCCCACTCTGTAGGTTGTCCATTAACTTGTCTGATTATTTCTTTTGCTCTGCAGAAGCTTTTTAGTTTAATTAAGTCCCATCTATTTATCTTTGTTTTTGTTGCATTTGCTTTTAGGTTTTTGGTCATGAAATCTTGGCCTTAGCCAAGGTCTAGAAGGGTTTTTCCGATATTATCTTTCAGAATTTTCATGGTTTCAGGTCTTAGATTTAAGCCTTTGATCAATTTTGAGTTGATTTTTGTAAAAGGTGAGAGATGAGGATCGAGTTTCATTCTTCTACATACAGCTTGTCAATTATCCCAGCACTGTTTGTTGAATAGAGTGTCCTGTCCCTGCTTTGTTTTTGTTTGCTTTGTTGAAGATCAATTGGCTGTAAGTATTTGGCTTTGTTTCTGGGTTCTTTATTCTGCTCCATTGGTCTATGTGCCTATTTTTATACCAGTACCCATGCTGCTTTGGTGACTGTGGCCTTATAGTCTGAAGTCAGGTAATGTGATGCCTCCAGATTTATTCTTTTTGATTAGTCTTGCTTTGACTATGTGGGTGTTTTTTTGGTTCCATATGAATTTTAGGCTCATTGTTTCTAGTTCTGTGAAGAATAATGGTATTTTGATGAGAATTGCATTGAATTTCTAGATTGCTTTTGACAGTATGGACATTTTCATAATACTGATTCTACCCATCCATGAGCATGGGTTGTGTTTCCATTTGTTTGTGTCATCTATGATGTCTTTCAGCAGTGTTTTTTAGTTTTTCTTGTAGAGGTTTTTCACCTCCTTGTTGGGTATATTCCTAGGTACTTTATTTTTTTGCAGCGATTGTAAAAGGGGTTTAGTTCTTCATTTGATTCTCAGGTTGGTTACCTTTGGTGTATAGCAGATTTGTGTACATTAATTTTGTATCCTGAAACTTTGCTGAATTCATTTACAAGTTCTAGGAGCTTTTTGGATGAGTCTTTAGGGTTTTCTAAGTATATGATCATATCAGCAAATAGTGACAGTTTCACTTTCTCTTTATTATACTTTCTAGTATTCTCTCTTTTCCTTATTTTCATAGAAGCCACAATGGTTCCATGCTTGTACCCAGCAGACGCATTGATGACTCATGGCTTTGCTCTTCCTTGTACATGAAAAATCTCCCCCCAGTATAGCAGTGTGGCTCCAAGATACACTTAGGATCTTTGCTAAACTTTCTTTTTTAGTAAACCCTTTTCTTGACTCTAGTAAGAGAAGAAATTCTCATCTGTTTGGTCTAGATTGACAACATTTCAAGGCATGTATAATAGGTAAATGCTTCTCAAAAAGGCTGAGGCTTATTAAACTTGGGCCATGTTTTTCCTGTAATTAATGTGTATTTCATTCAACTATATGTGTATCTTTTATAAAACAGTGTAATACACAACAATTCTGAAGAAAGTGCTTTTATGGAATAAAGCATTCAATTTTTTAGTTTTCTGAGCCTAACTTTGTTTTTGGAGTTAGAGAAGAAATGGAGGCATTCCGTCATTTAGGGGTTTCTCTTCTTCAAGTACACTGCCCTTCCTGGTAGCCCTCTACAAAGAGTCAGACATTCCAAATAATCTTTTTCTCCTTTCCAAAAACAACTCATCTCTAGAACACTTGGCCAGTGCCCACTTAGTATACAGCATATTGTAGATTGAGTTCACAAACCTGCTTAGCCAGAATGTGCTGTCAGCATTCTCTGCATCAGAGGACCAAACTTAGATTTGTTGTGTTCAGAAAGATAAGAATATGTTATAAATTTAAAATACTAATAATTGTCTACAGAACATGTTTATGTACAAAAAAAATTTTTATTAGCTGTTAAAAGGGTGATTACTATATGATCACAGTATTCTTCAATAATATGATCAGTAGATGTGTCTTCTCAAAATGTCATAAAATAATATTTCAAAAACATTTCTCAAAACAGGTAGGTCACAGTCTGCTAAATAAAAGGAAAAGAAACCAGTGTATATTAACAAGTAGGTATTCCTTGAATGAAGATATTTTGGGCTTTTTACTCTTTTTAGTGTTGCTTTTGCTTCTCTGGACACTTCCCCCTATAAAATGATTAGTTGCCATGCTCAGATGTCATGTGTTGAATCTGAGACAAGAGTTGCCAAAGTATATTGAAATAGAATCAGACATTCAAAAAAACCAGTCATCTCTTTAATGATAGCTTGAAGACACTATTATTTTGATACTGAATTTTCTGCATCCACCCAAGACAAAAATGTATGTTAATAATGTAACTTAAACATTAACAATTGTTTTGGAATGCCAATTCATCTCCTTTATGGACATTGAAGAGATTAAGTGACCTAAGATGCTTTATTTTGGAGGATTCAAATATGCTGATTGCAGCAGAATCTGTCCTGGTAAGAATGTAAATAACATAGTGAATAGTGAACTCAGTGCACTGCATTTATCTCCTAGATTCATTATCAAAGTGTCCTTTGAATTTAATATTTTTCGTTTAAAAAATGAAGACCAATACACTAAGGAAGCATTTTGTTTTCAGAAGTGATAACGTTGGGAAATTCTTATGTAAGAATTAATTAGGTAAAATGTCTTTAACTGAATTGGTTCAATCGCCAGATAAACTGAGAAATGTTTCTCTGAAGGCAGACCTATTATTTTTTCACCTTCAGGCACCAGGGGGTAACCATGTCTTATTAATGCCTCTATTAAAATTGACCTGCTTCCATAGGTATGGTACCAAATAGACAGCTCATCAAATAAAATGAATGCTTTTAAAAGGATTTTATACATAGCTATGCATTTTCAAAAAACAAATTTCCATTTTGATGCAGGAAAATGGGGAAATTTAAATACACTGAATCATTTTGCTAGCTATAAGATAGCAATTTAAATCATTATTATTGGGAAAATACCAGATATGATCATATTTATAGGAAGCTACTTAACAAATAGCATCAGTTATATATTATAAAGATGAATTTTACATAATTTTCCTTACAGAGATTGTGCATTTTCTATAAATAAATACAATATTAAGGTTATTTAATTGGAAATTTGACTTACCCAGCATGTATTGTTTAAAGAGATAGAGTCATGCATTCCAAATCCAATTTATATAATGCATAAATTGTAGCACTAACAGATAAGCTTGCTTTTCCTAAAATCTCAGGATCAAGCAGACAAACCCTGTCTGGTTGTAATTTGATCAGTCATCTCTACGCTGTGACTTGGATTCATCTGCTAAAAACATCTATGTGATATCCTCAAATAATTACAGAGGTTTGTAGAAATTGCATAGACTGTACACCAGAAAAAGGCAGTGTTCATAAGTTGTTAACTGACAAATGAGATAAAAATCTCAGACTCTTCATCGTTCTTGACGGTTTTGGCAATGGACGTGTGATAGTGACAGATGTGTTCTGAAAGAGGAAAACTAAGGTCCTTGAGGACAGATTGAGAGGATTTGAGGGAAGCCTGTTTAAGTTGTGGTGAAAATGACAAACTTTATGGTCAACAACTCTGTAAGTGGTCCTCCATTTTATTGCCTATAATCAAGGATGAATTGGATGGGAGATTGCAGAATAAAATATTGATTAGCCTCCTGGTTAGTACTAACTCCTCTGGGGAGGGAAAGTTACTCATTAACTGGCAGGCAGCCTCTGGTCCACCTCACTTTAACAACTAGTATTAAGTCTGCAAGGTAGAGAGAAAATCTAAATTCTTTTCAGATGCCATTTACAGAGATGTACACCAACACTGGACAGAAGAAGAAACAATTTACAACTACTATGGGCAGAAACCAGGCAAATTATTAAATTTCCACTGGTTCTCTTTGGAAAGGTAAAGGGTGTAATTCATTCTTATAAAGGAAAAATGGCAATAGCTGGGACATCTTAGGGCTTAGACCTTCCTATACTTCGTAGAGTTGTTAGGATGAGACAGTAAAAGATCTCAGACCCTCCTGTGCAGTAGGTCTTGGCTGTAATAATGGAGCTTTGGCTTTCTAGGAGATAGATCCTTCGAAGAGGTGAATTCCCATGGGGAAAAAATATCAACGAAACGTTAAGTAGTACCAAGGTTTTTATAACGTTAGATTGGGTTTAAGTAGCTGTGACTGTCCCACTGGAGTGTGTGAAACAAAACAATCCAGGTATATTCTTCTGTGTTTATCCTTGTGTGCCATGGAAAACTTCACTAGATACTATGTAGAAAACTGGGAAGAATAATAGAGAAGTTATCTTAGCAGTGGGGCAGGAGATGCCGTGGATTTAAGTGTACTCCTCAAAGGAGTCATGGCTGTGTGAGTCAAACTTGAATCATTCAGAGGGAGCACATCCACTGGCCCCAACCCAGAAAGCAGTGTGACTGACACTATTGAGAGAAGGGATTCTCAAAACTGCCATAGATAGTGTCAGTCATGATATTCTCACAGCCTGATGGACCAGACACATTTAAAGTCAGTTTGATTGAGGCACTGGAAACTAAAAGTAAGTGTACTTTGCATGTTAGCTGCAGGCCACTCCCTACTGATGTGATCTACCCCAGCCTCAGATGCTTTAAGAAAGATGAATAGAACTGGGACCAAGATGCCCCTGTCTCCAAAGAAAAATTAAAATGATATACATACATTCAAGTTTGCAGGGAAACTTTGACCCTGGAATCTAGAACCCTGTAGGTAAGCTACAGCAGAACACTGAGTGTAATACACTGTGAAAGATTTCAGTGAACTCTGTATGAGTGCTTATGCAAATGCATGTCTGGGGCAATATATGATATAGCCCATTTTCTCTGCTGGTTATGTGAAGTGTTGAGTACAGATTGTAGGAAGGACCTTTCAAAGCTTCTCTCTACCCTAATTATCTTATTAACTTTGCCTCAGTTCCTGTGATACCTATCTTCCTTGATTGATTCTTCTGACTATGTATTTTGCAGGATTGATACTATGTTATATGTAATTCTCTAGTTTTAACCCTTTATTAACTGATGTAGGTATTTTTCATGGCAATTTGCCTGTCCAAGTATTTAGCTCATGCTCAACACATTGACTTAACACATCCTTGTTCACATAAAAGTATAGACAGAGTCCTCTACTACTACCCGTCTCTTTCCCCGAAGGAACAGTTTCTCCGTACATCCCCTTAGATAAAATGATCAAAATATGAGAAGTAGAGACAAAGTGTGGTGAGCATGAGTAAACCACATTAATACAGAGAGAACATTTGGCTGTGTCAATTTTGCTCTGTGTGCTTTTTGTAAGTATATTTACCAGCCTTGTTGAGCCCAAAGTTTGGGCCAAAAATGTGAGTACCTGGCAGTTAATGCTAAAATAGAACTATGTAGTGTAATTTGTAACACTCTGAAAAGAAAAAATTCGAAGATGCTTATTTTGATTTTGTTTGAAAACTCCAATCGTGGATATAAAATTCCTAATTTGCCTACCGCATGAACAAGTAGTACATCCTTGTATTTGTATAGCATCTGTTTCCATGGAATATAAGTAAATGTTAGCTACAGAATGCAGATTTGAGTATAAAAATATCTTCTACAAATAACATTTTCTTTCCATTTTAGTAATAACTGCAAACTCAGTCGGCAACGCAACAGTATGTTGGCTGAGGGCCTGTTTGTTGTAAGAAAACAGGGCTATTTTCCTCCTATTTAAAACATAACATGTTTTTTATGTTCATTTCACAGGGTGTTTCATTTTTAATGAATTTTCCTTATTCTCCAGTGCTTCACTATATCAGTCTGTGTGAATGACGTTGATTTCTTAAGGGGAAACACTTTGCATCGAGATAAATTTGATTTACACATAACTAACGTAAGCAGAAAGGAAAAAACAGTCTGATGATATTTAGAAGTAGACAAACTTTACTTAATTTAGAGGAACCTCTACTTAGTTTAATGTGACAGACAATAATGAGGAAAAAAATTCTTGTTCATTGTCAGCTCATTTAGATGTATCTGCATTGGATTTCAGAAATGAACATATATTAGGCTCTAAGTGTAAATGTGTTTAATGCATCATTTGGGTGTAGTTTCTTTAGTAAATCCCCTAGAAACCAGAAGGGGCTCTTCTTCAGATTGGCTTCTAATAGTGAAGGAATTTTTTTTTTAATGTACAGGCTTTCATTAAACTTCATTTTTAATGGCCCGAATAAGTGACTCTTTCTTCCCAGACCGTTAAAAATAATAATAGGGAAACAGAGGCAAGAAATGAGGTCACTCATAACTGAAAAAATTAAATGAAAATGAAATACATCCCTGAAAAAAAGAATGCTGGGAAACACAGAGACTTTGAAGACTAAAAAAAAAAAAAAAAAAAAAAAAAAAGCTTCCTCTTTCTCTTGAAGTATTATCTCTTGAATTTGCCTACATTCATCTGACAGCACCCAAGGACTTTTTTTCTAAAATACGAAAATTTTAGTGGTGTTGAAGCACTACTCTAATTCTCAAAATTTTAGAAAATAAAGGAGGATTGATTTCTTCTTCTAAGTTACCTTAAAATAAAGAAAACTTGATAAACCAAGAGGATTGAGTTGAGGCTTAAAGAGATTTCAAGAAACACTAACTCAATCTTACCAAAGTCCTTAGCAAATTTCCTTTTTTTTTTTTTTTTAATTTGAGTAACTGCTTGTCCCTGGTAGAGTAGGGTACAGCTACATTCTGTTGCAACAACAGATGCAAGAATAAACATGGTGATTCAGGTAAAAACATAGAACTCAGAGTTTGCCGGTGCATTGGCTTCACAGAGCAATAGTTACCACAAACCTATAACCATGGGTTATATCATCAAAAGGTCACAAGTGATTACAGGCAGTTCTCATCGATAAAGGCAATAACATGAGTTCAAATACAGGTCAGATATCTAAGAGATTCTATATCAACAAAAAAACAATAATATGTGGTGGCTTTAGAACATGACTGCAAATTACTTAACAGTCTTCTCATTAAGACGGTTGTCTCCTAAAATCTGGTGGGCTAGTCACTGTTTCAACCATTTGAGTATAACTGAAGTTATGCCGCATGATGGTTTTAGTTGACTGTGGTATTACCATAATACAATACCACAGAGTGGATGGCTTAAACAACAGAAATTTATTTTTTCTTCTAGTTCTGGAGGCTAGAACTCCAAAATAAGTTGCCAGCAGATTTGGCTTTTCCAGAGGTTTCTCTCCTTGGGTTGTAGACAGCTGCTTTCTTTCTGTGTCTTTCTTTGGCCTATCCTTGGTGTTTGTCCTTCTCTAGTGTCTCTTCTTCCTATAAAGACATCACTCATATTGGATTAGGACCCCACCATTAGATTCTGGTGTAACCTTAATTACCTCTTTAAAGGGCTGTTGGCCTGTTTCCAAATGCAGTCATATTGCGTGTTAGGGCTTCAATATATACATTGGTGGGGGGGTAGAGAGGTGCACTTCAGCTCTCAACAATGACTTTCAAAGCTAGGTTATAAGAGATTGCAAGACCTCCAATTTTAATGCTGGAAAATTTATTTTCATAGCCTTTGCTGTGAAAAACCAAAAGCTGTGTAGGGCAATGCAGAGAGCAGTCATTCCGTATTTTAAATGAGACTAGAAGTATACATATAGGTATATAGATAGGTCCCATGGATGTGAATATGTTGCCACATCAGGTTATTGACTTTTTACGTTTTGCCCCTTGGGACTATAGTTGCAGTGTCTAGATCAGAGAATAATGTAATATTGAACTTGAAAGTGAATATATGAAGAAATGAACAAGTGAATTCTGGAATGTCCCAAGACTTGGTTCTTAGTTGCTTCTCAATGTACAAATGTATCGCATTATTATTCCCAGTTATGTAAGTTGTGGTGGATTACATAACTGGAGGCAGTTGAGCCAAATTTGAACACTTCTCTGAAATCTCAAAGCTCACTCTCTAATGCATGTATCGGACAGTCTCCCATTTTCAAACACCTCCAAATGGACATAGAAAAATGTATTTATGGAACTACTGTAAAATATATGTGGCTTTTGGAAGCAATAAGGATGATCAGAAAACACAGCTTCAAGTAGCTCCAAGTGCAAGCTTTACCACATATGATCTATGTGGCTTTGAGCTTCTACAAACATCGTTTCTTTAATATGCAAAATGAGACTATTAATACCTTCCTGGAAGATTGATTTTTAAAAAGTTAAATGATAAATGGATTCAATATATGAGAAAACATCCTGGAGTATGTTAAGTACCATGCACATACAATATATTTTTATTATTGTAGGAATATAAATGCAGGGCCAGGTGCCAGTGGCTCAAGCCTGTAATCCCAGCACTTTGGGAGGTCGAGAGGGGTGGGTCACTGGAGGCCAGGAGTTTGAGACCAGCCTGGCCACTATGGTGAAACCCTGTCTCTACTTAAAATACAAAAATTAGCTGGGCATGGTGGCAGGGGCTTGTAATCCCAGCTAGTTGGGAGGCTGAGGTGGGAGAATCGCTTGAACCTGGGAGGGAGAGGTTGCGGGGAGCCAAGATCACAGCACTGCACTCCAGCCTGGATGATGGAGTGAGACTCCATCTACAAAAAGAAAAAAAGAAAAAAGAATATAAATGTATAAATTTGTTGATTGTCAGAAGGTGCAAGCAAAGAAAATCGGTTTGTAAATGACTTTCAGTGACTCTCAAAATAATGCACCTTGAAATGTATACATGATTTATGTAGCATGCTTTCTACTTGATAACATTTTAATCAGAAATAATGAAAAACATCTTATATAATGTGTATATGCTATATATAACATAGCATTTTTGTTATAACTTTTATATTTATTGAATAAATATAATTTGAACTACAAAAGTATTTTAAGTTACTAAGGTATTTATTTAAATTTATAGGAACTACAGAAAAAATATTGGATAGTATATTGTTTGGCTTGCTTTAATCTTTGTGGAAATTCCCAGGTATTCTTAATATGGTTAGGTTTGATTATTTTGCTTGCAAAATGTTTTCATTGTAATCAGCTCCACCTTTTCTGTATCCTGACATATGGTAAATAAAATATTGTTTTTTACCAAAATAGATATGAAGGAATAAAAACTAGTAACGCAATTGTCTTTCTCTCCAATTAAAATTTGTAAAATTATCTTAAATCATAAAATTTCTAAGCACAGGCTCATATTTCATTTATTTTATGAATTAAAATTTACTAGGAATACTATATATGTGCAACTTTGCCTGTTTAAAAGCAGGTGATTTCTATGCACTATCATGTTAAATTAATATTTCTTAACCTCATTTAATAAAAAGCATTCTATGTGATGTAAGTGAATCTTTAAATAGCACAACATATAACAAGTTTACCAATCCCAAATATTTAGAGTCAGGAGTGCAACTCTACATTTCCTAATGGGATAAAGTAACAGAAGAGTCTTCTTTCATTTTCTATCTCTGTATTTTCTTAAAATCTAGAGTAAGGATTTATTTTATTCCTTAACACTCATTAAGAATAATGGGATTAGCCAAAATTTCAGGAGTAAAAAGGAGTCAAAATTAGTTACATGTAAGGCATTCATCTTCCCTAAAACACTTTCAGAAGGTCAATTTCAGTGTATATAAAACAGCTAAAACGTATTCAACTACATATAACAACTTATCCTAGAGATCAGTTCACTTAATGTCTTTTTCCAGGAACAGTAGCAACACATGTAATCCCAGCACATTGCAAGGCCAAGGTAGGAGGATTGCTTGAGGCCAGGAATCTGAAACCAGCCTGGGCAACATAGCCAGACCCTGTCACTAAAGAAAGGAAAATAAAAGAAGAAAAGAATGAAAAACAAAGGTTTCTTGACCTATATGGGCATTCAAAGTCTTACTACTTCCAAATCTGGCTCAGAAATAATGATTTGTTTATGTATATGAAAAGTCAATATAATATGTAAATTTTTTTTTTTTTTTTTGAGACAGAGTCTGGCTCTGTCGCCCAGGCTGGAGTGCAGTGGCCGGATCTCAGCTCACTGCAAGCTTCGCCTCCCGGGTTTACGCCATTCTCCTGCCTCAGCCTTCCCGGTAGCTGGGACTAGAGGCGCCCACCACCTCGCCCGGCTAGTTTGTTGTATTTTTTAGTAGAGACGGGGTTTTACCATGTTAGCCAGGATGGTCTCCATCTCCTGACCTTGTGATCCGCCCGTCTCGGCCTCCCAAAGTGCTGGGATTACAGGCTTGAGCCACCGCGCCCGGCAGCAATATGTAAATTTATATACAATATTGAAGTTGAAATGTACAATGTTTGCTGTAATTATATTTTTTTTCTTAACAATTCTTCTGTTTTACCTCAGTTATATCCAAATACTCAGCCTACACAGGTCCTTTCTTAATTTTACCTTCCTTGAGCACAACTACTCAACAGCAGCTTGTTTTAAATAAGCAGCCAAATGTACAATTTTTTTTCTTCTTTCTTTGTTTGAGACAGGGTGTCAGCTTTGTCACCCAGGCTAAAGTGCAGTAGCATGATCAGGGCTCACTGCAGCCTCGACTTCCTGGGCTCAGATCATCCTCCTACCTGAGCCTCCCAAGTATCTGGTACTACAGGCACACGCTACCACACACAGCTAGTTTTTGTATTTTTAGTAGAGATGAGGTTTCACTATGTTGCCCAGACTGGTTTTGAAGCCCTGAGCTCAAGCATATCTGTCTGCCTCAGCGTCCCAAAGTGACGGGATTACAGGCATGAACTACCATGCCCAGCCAAAATCTTTTTCTAAATGTTCAAATATTCTTGCCTAAGGCAATTAGCATACTTGCACGTGTGTGTGTGTGTGTGTGTGTATATATAAAATTATATTTCCATGAATATTTATGGAGTGACAAGTTTCTGTTAAAATCCCAACTAGTTGTTGGGTATAAGTGATCACTATTCCCATAGGCATAAAAGTAACAAGATCCTCCTCTCATTGAAAATATAGGCTAATATAGATGTGCGTATGTCTGTGTGTGTGCATATATGTATATTTTTCTGAGAGCTAGAAGTATTACAAATTTTATATATATATATGATCACACACAAATACATCTATATGTGCACACACATTAGATGTGTGTGTATGTGTGTGTGTATATATACATAATATATACATCAATGTACTGGTGTTCACCAGTAGTTGTCAAAATTATTTGTGATGCTGTCTTCTTCCAGTCTCAGAGTCTCTGCATAGAAAGTTTCCAAGAGTGTCTGCAGAGAAAGTTCCCGAGGGCTTTTTTTTTTTTTTTTTATACTTTAAGTTCTAGGGTACATGTGCATAACGTGCAGGTTTGTTACATATGTATACTTGTGCCATGTTGGTGTGCTGCACCCATCAACTAATCATTTACATCAGGTATAACTCCCAATGCAATCCCTCCCCCCTACCCCCTCCCCGTGATAGGCGCCGGTGTGTGATGTTCCCCTTCCCGAGTCCAAGTGATCTCATTGTTCAGTTCCCACCTATGAGTGAGAACATGCAGTGTTTGGTTTTCTGTTCTTGCGATAGTTTGCTGAGAATGATGGTTTCCAGCTGCATCCATGTCCCTACAAAGGACTCAAACTCATCCTTTTTTATGGCTGCATAGTATTCCATGGTGTATGTGTGCCACATTTAGTTAATCCAGTCTGTCACTGATGGACATTTGGGTTGATTCCAAGTCTTTGCTATTGTGAATAAGTGCTGCAGTAAACATGCCTGTGCATGTGTCTTTATAGCAGCATGATTTGTAATCCTTTGGGTATATACCCAGTAATGCGATGGCTAAAAATAGCCCACATTTCCAAGACAATCCTAAGTCAAAAGAACAAAGCTGGAGGCATCACGATACCTGACTTCAAACTATACCACAAGGCTACAGTAACCAAAACAGCATGGTACTGGTACCAAAACAGAGATATAGACCAATGGAACAGAACAGAGTCCTCAGAAATAATACCACACATCTACAGCCATCTAATCTTTGATAAACCTGAGAAAAACAAGAAATGGGGAAAGGATTCCCTATTTTTAATAAATGGTGCTGGGAAAATTGGCTAGCCATAAGTAGAAAGCTGAAACTGGATCCTTTCCTTACTCCTTATATGAAAATTAATTCAAGATGGATTAGAGACTTAAATGTTAGACCTAATACCATAAAAACTCTAGAAGAAAACCTAGGTAGTACCATTCAGGACATAGGCATGGGCAAGGACTTCATGTCTAAAACACCAAAAGCAACGGCAGCAAAAGCCAAAATTGACAAATGGGGTCTAATTAAACTAAAGAGCTTCTGCACAGCAAAAGAAACTACCATCAGAGTGAACAGGCAACCTACAGAATGGAAGAAAATTTTTGAAATCTACTCATCTGACAAAGGGCTAATATCCAGAATCTACAAAGAACTCAAACAAATTTACAAGAAAAAAACAAACAACCCCATCCAAAAGTGGGGAAAGGATATGAACAGACATTTCTCAAAAGAAGACATTCATACAGCCAACAGACACATGAAAAAATGCTCATCATCACTGGCCATCAGAGAAATGCAAATCAAAACCACAATGAGATACCATCTCACACCAGTTAGAATGGCAATCATTAAAAAGTCAGGAAGCAACAGGTGCTGGAGAGGATGTGGAGAAATAGGAACACTTTTACACTGTTGGTGGGATGGTAAACTAGTTCAGCCATTATGGAAAACAGTATGGCGATTCCTCAAGGATCTAGAACTAGAAGTACCATATGACCGAGGGCTATTGTTATACCTTTTCCCTGCCCTTATTTCTTGCTTAACCTTGACTCCTGCAAGTCATAACTCGGCAACCACCTCGAGACATCCTCCTGTGACTCTACAGGGAATTACAAATCACTTAACTAAGTATTTCTTATCAGATCTATAATTATACACTTATTTGTCTGATGCATACATAAGGCATTAACTATTCAAGTATTATCAGATTTTTCAAGAACTATGACAATTAGCATTTAATGAGTGATTACATGTATAATGGCCTAATGCATCATTTAATCCTCACAGTGACACACCTAGGATCTGCAGAGCTAGAATTAGAACTGAAACAGTGTCAGTCTGGAAGTCACAATTCTATATTTCTGAAAAACTTTTTCTTTTTTTTGTGAAGATATTTGTTTACATCACTTGGAAGCTATTAATAGGGCATTAGAAGAAAACTTTTGTTTTTCAGTATAAAATGTTTCATGTCACTCATGTATATATCCCCATGTTCTGAGTACACAGTTCCTAAGCTGATAATTGTCTGCTTTAGTTGAATATTTCTCACGTTTTTAAAATCTCTTACATAGAGAACACATCTGTTCATTCTTCATGAGAGTAATAGCTTGTGTCTAGTTTGCTTCGTGTCGCTATCTTTATCTTTTATATTCTACTCTGTTTATGACACCTTCTTTGTGCCTTTTGGTCAGAGAAGCTTCTTGTTCTTCTGCTAATTCTAATAGCTGGGCTGATCGAATGATAACATTTGACTAGTTCATGGCTCATTTGAAGAATTGTTTCCTTTTTTCCCACATAATATTTTCTTGAAAAATAACTTCTTGAGAACATTTTCACTGCTTGAACCTTGAAAACCTGACTCGCCACATGTTAGACAATTAAAAGTTATTAAGAAAATGTACATATACACCATGGAATACTACACAGTCATCATAAAGAATGAGATCATGTCTTTTGCATGGGAGCTGGAGGCCATTGTACTTGGCAAACTAACACAAACAGAAAACCAAATACTGCATGTTATGAATTACAAGTGGGAGCTCAGTGATAAAAAAACATGAACACAGAGAGGGGAACAGCACACACTGGGGCCTATCAGAGGATGAGGGTAGGTGGAGGGAAAGGATCAGGAAATAATAACTAATGGGTACTAGGCTTCATATCTCAGTGTTGAAATAATCTGTACAACAAACCCCAGTGACCGAAGTTTACCTATATAACAAACTTGCACATGTACCCCTGAACTTAAAAAAGTTACATAAATGTACCATTCACAGCCATTTCATAGATTTAAAAACATCACTCTTCAAACACAATTTCATCAAAAATTCTTGAATAACTATTTTTAGAAGTTCATAATTTATATCTCAGGTGCAAGAAGCAAAGCTCAAATAAAAGTGAACTAAAATTTAGAAAATATTCACTATGTCACTTAAGTTTTTAGGTAGATAAATCACAGAGCTGTTCAATTTATTTTCTTAAAGACATTTTTAAAATGCGGCTTTTCACCTTTCTGTCATCTTCAGTAGATTGACTTAGTTCTCCTCATGAAGCTGACCAGCATAATTCCACAATTTGCATTTATAGCAGCCAACTTTGAACCATAAAATGTCACCGAATCTTCCTATAAATATTTGATTAGCCAGAAGACCGTCTCAGAAGTATCCAGTGGACTTACTTTCTTGCTCCACTAGCTGGAAACCAAAATCATTCTCACTCCTAACTAATAATATAACAAAGGAAATTAGATCATTAGGATGACATGTTCAAGCTTTACTAAAGACAAGAGGGCTATATCCTTTTCTTTAAATAAACTAGGGATGAAGAGACAAAAAGGAATTTTGCCTCAAGGGATATAGGGCATAGATGGTTTTTTGGAAGGCAACCGAAGTATACCCTAAGGTTTTTTTCAATATTTTACTGTTAAAATAATTTCAAAAATATATGAGAAAATGTGTGACACATGGAGTTTTATTGTTTTATTTTCAAATCAAAAATGATTGTAAAGCCTGTGATGATGATGATGATATGGTTATACTTTAGCTATTAACCATTTTAAAAGTAGTCAAATGAAAGTAAAACCTAACTCATGTATCATCATTGAGCTGGTTGAATGTGCCAGATACTCTCAAAATGTGAAGTACTCTGATACAGAGGAATAAAACCCAGCCCCAAATCTCATGGTGGGAGCTGGCATGATATAATAAAAGCTTCTTCAGGCAAGAATTACGTGACAGAACCAAAGAATGCTTTTTGGAAGAGGTGATAGTCTTAAAGAGAAAACTTTAATTTAAAAAACCAAAAATGTATTCTGCCTGCTAAGGAATAAAAAAGGGTTCTTCTCATTATCTAAACATTGAAGTGGAGAAAGTGTTTTGAGCCCTCAAAAAACTAAAGTTCTGATACTGTTATCACCAGATTCAAGTTCATATTTTTCATCCCACTCAGCAAATGAACCGTTCAGACTTAATTAAGCACTTAGAAGTTGTATGGTACAGTGGGCATAATATAACTATCCAAATCAACATGGAACAAAATTAGAATTTGTGGAAAAAAGATCTAGACGATCAGATTTAATTTAAACCTGACTTACTAAACAAAGCTCACAAACATCCCTTATATCGACATTTTAGTTTTAGAATCTATTAGGTTTGCCATGAGCACAGTGGAGTATTTTGGGCACCTGAAAGCTGAAGTGTTTCATGTGTGCCCTCTTCAAGAGACATCAGATTATGCATGAGACAAAATTAAATGGTAAAAAGACACAACAAACAAACCAAAAGTTTCCAAAACTTTTTCTTCAAAAGCTTGTATACATCTTTGTGTCAGATAACCTTGTCACTAAGACTGTGTTTGGAATTTAAAATACCTGTAACAAGGAGAAGTACTGCAGACCCACATAAAAAATTCAGTGTTGGTGTACATATTTTCCTGGGAGCTAGAAGTATTACAAATATAAATAAAAAATGCTTTATTTCCAAAGGTTAGAATATTCTGTTAAAATACCATAAAATGCACATTGTTGTGTATTCTTAGTTTAGTATGTGCTATGTACTGAATATATGCATCTCCCTCAGATTGATACATTGAAATCTTAACTTTCCATCTGATGATATTTGAAAGTGAGGTCTTTAGGAGGTGATGAGTTCATTAGGAAGGAAACCTCATGAATGAGATTGAAGTCCTTGTAAAAGAAACCAGAGGGAGACCCCTGGTCTTTGTCAATTCAGACACACTGAATTGACTTTCTATGTGTTGTAATGTAAACCTTCCAGAGCATATCCGTAGGCACTAGGAGAATATCACAAAGTTTATGTTTTACGATCCCTCACTGATACTCTAATCTACCTTATTTGTGTGTGTGTGTTTGTGTGTTTGTTTCTCTGAATAAGGTCAAATAAGTCATAGTTCACCTCTTTTTCTGCCCCCGTCCTACAAGTGATCAGACTCAAACTTACGGAAATTTGTTTTTAGAGTTGGTACTGAGATCATTTATTTATTTTACTTAAATAAATGGAAATACTGATGCCTATTTAAAGCACAACTGGACCAATCTCTGGAAACATATTCTTGTTACTACAGAAATGTACAATAGAACACTATAATACAAAGTGCATTATTAATAGCACACAGATGTCCTTAGCATTTCCTTTAGAGTTTTCAATTAATGTACTGTAGTTTCAAGTTGCAATTATTTTACAGTGCAGAGTGAAGGGAATGCTATTTGTTATCAGTTCTGTCTTTCTCTGTTCTTTAGTCAAAGGCGAAGCACTCTGTAGTAAAAGCAACAACATTTCTTTAGATTTTATATGAGTGTTCGGTCCAGGGACAATTATAAATTCAATTTGAAAAGGCATATTCTTTAATACCTGGTATTCAATCACTGGAACTATTTGTGTCCGGTGTACAATAAATGACATTTCATGCTAACCAAATGTTTGAGGTTTTTTTCTGTTAACACTGGTCAATATAGAGCTATTTTTAATAATAAATGTAGAGTTTATGACTCCTCACAATTTTACCTGTAACTCTTAAGTTTTAAAAAGATAAGGTTAAATTCAGAATATTTTAATATTTTTATAATTCTGTTTTTTACTACATGTAAAAAACATTGGATACAATTGTGTAAAACTTAATCTAAGAAACTGAACATACAATAGATTTTCCTGCTTATTTTACAGGTTTTGTTTTGGTAACATTGGTTTCTGCAAAACCTATATTTTGAAATGCTTTATTTAATACTTTGGGTTCTTGGGCCAAACTAAAACTGAAATAGCTCGTTTTAAAATACATTTTATTGCAATGTAGTATTATATTGAAAATATCACATAGAAATATGGAGAGCTTCCCAATTTAATAAGACTAGTACAAGTCTGAAATTAAAAAACAGCTAGCTGAAAAATGAAAAGTAAGAGGGACATAACTATCTTGCTGTATATTTGCAAATAGAATTTATCATTGTGTTAAAAAGATTACTATGCCATTAGGGTTTATCAAAAATAAAATGGCAGTTTCACATTAGAAAACCTATTATCTGACTCCATAGATCTTAAGGAGAAACCTTAATCTTTTGGGGTTACAAAAGCCAATAGAAGCAACAAAAAAATAAAATTTGGTGCATCTTCACAATAAAGTTACTTGTGGATTTGAAATAGAACAAAATGTCTTTATCTTCATATGTTTGAAAATATATGTTAATAAAAGCCCTACATTAAACATGATCATTAGTATTGAATATGCTAAACATCCCTATTGAAAATAGAAGCATGAGAGCTCATTGTCACATAAACTATTTTATTATTTTACTGAATCTTAACACAATCCAAAAAGGCAGTAAAATATAAACAACATATTGCAAGGGAAAAACAAACCCTTATTATTTCCAAACAGTACTATTTCTAAGCAAGAAAAAACCCAAATAGTAAAAAACAAAACGAGAATAGTTTAGCAAGATGACCAAATAAAATATCAATTTACAGGAAAACAATTGCATTGCCCTCAAAATAATTGTATTTAGAACAAAATAATTACAATGACTTAATTTGCAATGGCAGCGTGATCAAAAAATACACAGGAATATACTTGTCAAGATATGCAAATTTTTTAAAGGATATAATAACAGCCACCAATTATATTCTGAGGTGGAAGAGGTGTTATGCTATTCAGAAAAGGGCTTTAGTCCCAGTTGTTTGGAGAGCTCTAGGCAGTTTTCAACTGTCAGGTGCCTCAGCTACAGAGAAGCAGCTTGTTAAAAGTCCTGCCTTTTACAGAGTGGCCCATATCCAATTTCTGATTGATAGAGGCATTGGTAAAAACACTTAGCTATTTTAGACCATTATGGGACAACTATGGTGGGTGGGTGGTTTTAACTCCAGAGTTCCCAGTGCAGTTTGCCAAAGTTGTCATGGAGTCTGTATGAAATCTTGGTATCTCCTTCTGTCTAACCCTGATTTTTTATCCTCCCTTCCACTTGTTCAGATCCTAAAGGCACCATCTAATAAAGTATCTTGCACACTACTCACCACCTCGGTGTCTTCTTTCTAGAGAATCCAACCTACAATACTGGGTGCCAAGAGTGGTCCAAGATATCAGGCACTAAGATAAAGTTTTAGACCTGAATTGTGATGACTGGTTGGTAAGAAGATTTCCATCAATGCTAGTAGGTAGAGCACAAATAGCCCTGGTAAAGGGTAAATTTCCAGTTGTTCAGGTGGTGATTTAAGTTGGCATCGGTTGAAAAAATTCTACCAGCCAGGAATTGGGTATGTTTGGCTAACCTACTCTGGAACAATGGTTCTCAGAGCGTGAACCTGTGAACCAGGAAATTTGTAAGAAATGCCAGTAATCAAGTCTCACACTAAACACACTAAATTAACAAGCATGGAGGTGGGGCCCTGTGGTCCATGTTTCAGAAAGGCCTACCAGATTATTCTGGTATATTGCTTTATATGGCAATCAACAGGCAATTGAATGTCAATTTTACAAACTAGAAGTAACCTAAAATGAATCTGTTATCTCCTGGAGGAGAAGAGCAGAAAAAGTAGATGCCAAGGCTCATGATTTTTTTTGTCAATATAGACAAGAGAGCTAAACTCTGAGTTCAGGTAGTCATGCGACTACAACGTCTAAATCTAGTCTGGAATGGAGACGTCTTGGTTGATGTTCCTGAAAACATTAAAACTTTATATTCCTGCCAACACTGTGAGGCTGTAGAAGTGGCACATTGTTTTTTAAACTTTTACTTTAAGTTCAGGTGTACATGTGCATGTTTGTTACAGAGGTGTAAACTTGGGTCGTGCAGGTTTGTTGTTTCATCACCCAGATGGTAAGCCTAATTCCCATTAGTAGTTTTTCCTGATCCTCTCCGTACTCCCACCCTCCACCCACTGATAGACCCCACGGTATGTTGTTCACCTCTATGTGTCCATATGTCCTCATTTCTATTAAGGACTAGCATCTGCTTGTCAAGAACACAAGACAAGGAAGACAAAGTTCTGACAAATACACCAATAAAGGAATGATGAGCCATTTTAAGATTCAGACAATTTATTTCCACAGACAGTGAAGGAAAGAGTGCCCAAAGGTGCTAGCTTCCCAGGGCCCTTGTATAAGACGCTAAGAAAAAAGGGGAGAAAAATTCAACATGGGTGATAGAATGTAATTTTGCTGGGGCCATTCTAGACTGCAACCAGCTTGTTTCATGGCCTGTAGCTGTATCTCGAGGAACAGTAGAAATCCTCATGCCTCATCAGAAAATGGGGTCAGTGAAAACATCTGTCATGATCATCTCTTTGGTAAATGGGGAAGCAAGTAAGAAAATGGCCCTGTGGAAGCTGCTTATAAGTCTCACATGCTCTTATGTTCCAAGAGAATCACAAGGTGTCCCACCAAAACTCAGATCAGCGGTGGCTCAAGCTTTTTTCATATGGCCTTTATGGATGCACACAAGGCCGTTGAGTACTGTCATGGAGTTCTTGCCGCCATCACTGCCACTCCTTGTTGAAGACAATGCGAAGGATTCTCCCTAGCAAGCTGATATGTACCCCCACCCTGAATCAAGATCCTGTCCTGAATCCTGCCATCAGCCCTATTCCTTGAGTTAAGTAACAGCAAGACCAAGTTAGGGACGTGGTCTCCCTCACACCCTGTCCATAGGTATTGATCCCCAAAGTACTCCAAATTCAATATTCTGTATATTGAACACTGTCTGAAGAGTCTGCTTCATGGAGACTCAACTTTTGCCAGCAAGAGAACTATGAATCCTGTACATATTCTATTCTATTTAATGCCTGATACATCTTTTTTCATAAACTCACAGAGGTTTTAAATATTCACAGTTGCAAAACTAGTAAATGATAAAGAAGTAGAGACAGGATGGAGTGGCTGCCTTTAACCACAATGCTAAAATGCCTCACTCTCTGAGGGATCTGTACATTAAAAAGGGTGAATTTAGCTCAATAAAAATTTTACCTTAAAGAAAAATAAGTTAGTGAAGACATGAAACCAGTCTAACTGCTCATCAGTGGATGACTGAATAAAGGAAATATGGTGCACATATATACAACAGAATACTATTCAGCCTTTAAAAAGAATAAATTCTTAACCATTTGCAGCAACAATGGATGAACTTGGAGGACATCATGCTAAGTGTACTAAGCCAAGCATAGGAGGACAAATGCCATGTGATCTAACTTATATGAAGAATCTAAAAGAGTTGAACTCACAGAAACTGAGTAAAATGGTGGTTGCAGGGTCTGCAGGTTGGGGAAAATGGGAGATCTTGGTCAAAGGATACACAATTTCTGTTATAAAATGAATACATTCTGGTGATCTAATGTGCAGCATACTGTCTTTTAAAAGAACGTATTGCACACTTGAAATTTGATAAAGTAGATTGTAAATATTCTCACTACAAAAAATAGTAACTGTGAGGTGATTGGATATGATAATTAGGTTGGGGTCACAATTTCACAATGAATGCATATATTAAATTATGCTGTATATATAAGGTATATATACCTTAAATATATACAATTTTTGTCATTAATATCTCAGTAAAGCTGGAGAAAATCTAAAAAGAAAATCTACAGTCCATATTGACACTAGCAGAGGACAAGTGTGTTTTTCTGTTTATTTAATAACTGTCAGCATAAAATTTTCTCTGTGTAAATCCTGTCAATTTTTGTATGAGAGCAAGAACAGTAAATCAAGCATAAAATATCTCAGATTATTTATAGATTCTAAAATTCCCTTCCTGTTTTATATGCTCAATAAACTACATGTTTTTGTTGTCCATTTCGGAGCCTTATGAAAACAAACTGAAGAACAGACTTAAGATGTTATCTACTGTAATGAATAACAATTACATATCGACTTATCTATAGAGTACTCCAAAAAATAAAGGTTAGCAAGAAATATACTAATTATTTACATTTTCTAAGTAATATACCAATAACCAATTTTCTGTCATCTGTCAAATTTTTTTTTTTTTTTTTTTGAGACGGAGTCTCGCTCTGTCGCCTGGGCTGGAGTGCAGTGGCCAGATCTCAGCTCACCGCAAGCTCCGCCTCCCAGGTTTATGCCATTCTCCTGCCTCAGCCTCCCGAGTAGCTGGGACTACAGGCGCCGCCACCACGCCCAGCTAGATTTTTGTATTTTTTAGTAGAGACGGGGTTTCACCGTGTTAGCCAGGATGGTCTCGATCTCCTGACCTCGTGATCCGCCCGTCTCGGCCTCCCAAAGTGCTGGGATTACAGGCTTGAGCCACCGCGCCCGGCCTATCTGTCAAATTTTTAAAGAAGTAAATGAAAAAAAAGAATAAAAGTAAGTGAATAAAATGACAGAAGGGAAATTGTTGGGGGAAAAGATGAAATAAGAAAAGCAATGAGTTGATAACTATTGAAGCTGAATGATGGGCCCAGAGGATCCTTGTACCCTTTTGTCTGTTTTTGACTGGTTGAAACTTTCCACAATAAATTTAAAATACAACAATAAATTGCAAATTATTAAAGTCAAGATGTATGAGAGAGAGAAAACGACAATACCTTTAAAGAAAAAATCTAGAAAAATCATTTCTTGGTATAGAAATATGTTAAAAATAGAATTAAAAGGCCATATTGACAGGATGATACAATTTTACATTTTAATCATCTCTGTCGAAAGAATAGGAAAACAATTATGAAAATTGACAACTTGAGGAAAAACTCAATTCAAATATAAGGGACATTTACTATTCATAATAAAAGTTTTCTAAAAACTAATAGATACATGACATCCAATTAGAAAACTGGCCAAAGAATATTGAACTGAAAATATCCAGAAGAACATATCCAAGTTTGCACGGATACACCACAATGACGACACTGGCTAATTCTGGGAAGATAAATAAGATACATAAGCAAACTCAAGGGACATATTAGTATCTTCTGCAAATTTTATAAATGTTTTTCAAAAAATATAAAACTAATTTTGTTAAAGCAGTGTAATAAAAATTAAAGTACTACTATAGGTATGCAATTTTTATAATAGGTGATTTAAAATTATATATTTTTAAAATTGTACTAGTCTATAAAGATAATTTAGAAAAGTTCATTGACAAGAACCAAAGATTTGATTTGTTTAAAAAACATAAATTATAAACATTGGCTGATATGGTGGAACACATACATTTTACTGAATAATAAAATGTCAAAGAGAACCTACCCATATAAACAGAAGTCACAGAAACACCCTCACCTATATCTCCAAGGGCTCAGGTCTAGATGCTTTTATGTGAATATTTACAAGTTAATAAAGAAGGAAAAATATTCATGGTATTTAGTGATCCTAGGATTACAGGATACAAATCTGCTCAATTACTCTTCTAAACTCAACCCAAAGACAAACATTTACAATAATACAATGTCTGTATTACTTTATTGGAGACATGCAAAAACCTGACATAATATACTATCGAATTTGGTTCAAATATATATTAAAAGGATAATCCATCGTGATGAGAAGGATTTGCTATAAGAATGTAAAAATGACTTAGTGTTAGAAAATCTGGAAATATCATGATACATTAAGTGTGGCTCTTAGGAGTTAAAATGAAAATGACAGCTCAATTCTGATGCTAGTGACTAGAAGTCCAAATTGTTTGGCAATCAGCAGTAACTCTGGACAATGTTTACCTGTAGTGCTAGATACATAAATATGGTCAGGATTTCCTTCCATGTTTGAGTTGTTGCAGGAATAAGTTTATAGATTTCAGTTATTTATGACACTAAAGAAAGCAGGTACTGATCCTGAAACACAGATGCTCCTTGACTTATGATAGAGTCACATCCGGATACACCCACTGTAAGCTGAAAATTTCCTAAGTCAAAAATACGCTTAATACCCCAATAAACTCAGCGCGAAGTTGAAAAATCATTAACTTAAACCATTGCAAGTTGGAGATTGCCTGCATAGCTAAGGGTAAAAAATTGGATCATGGAAATTATGCAATATGTCAGTATGTAAATACTTTTTCTTAATCACAGTCTTACTGCATTACACTTGGAAAATTCTCTTGGGTCAAACTAGACAGGTTCAGCTATGTAACCAACACTTTATGGCCTAAGCTAGTTACAGTAAAATCTTAGAACCACTTGGAAAAAATAAAGTCATAGACAGTTCATTCTGGAAAAAAGCAAAACCAACTATTGAAATAAAGACACCAAGAGAATCACTTAATACATGAATCATTCAACTTTCCCTTCTGTCTAGATCAGGTTTGTCAAGAATTGTAGGGGCTCTGAGATTTTAGCCTATTTTCTATTAACAAAATAACCTAACCGCAATTTTATAGAGACTGGCAGAGCACATTAGAGTTTTTATTCACAACAATAGCTGTAAATGGATTGACCTCTTTGCTTGGGTTTAACTCAGCCCCAATTATCACATGAAGGAGGACCAGACATGCCAGCACACTCAGTGAGGTACATTACTGGGGAAGAATATTAGAAAGATGTGATCTTATTAAAAATGCTGATAGCAAACCTGCCCAATGTCTAGAAGAAGAGTTATTTAATATTGATGATCCTGGAAGGCAAGCAGGTCTTCTCCGAAAGGGCACATTATCTTTATCTTCAAAATCTTCCAATAATACTAATGGCATTGGAAAGACACCCTGGAGAAAATTAGCCGATAAAGCTTTTGCCAACAAGATGGGGCAGAAATATTGGAGATCCATGAAGAATTGTGTTGGAATACAGACCCTTGCCTACCTTCATAAGTAAAGTTTTATGGAAACAAAATCACACTCATTCACTTATGCATACTCTATGGCTACTTCTACATATCAACAGCACCATTGAGCAGCTGCACCAGAGCCTGTGTGGCACACAAAGGATAAAATATTACTATCTGAATTTTATAAATCTTATTGATACATGTGTTAGAAAGCAGACTAAACAAGATCACAAGCAATATAGAAAGGCTTCACGTCTTACTGAAGTTTCCTTCTTTCTTGGTAGCATTAGCTAACTGAAAATATATAAGCCACTCACATAAATAATAAAGATTGCAATATCAACTAAATCTTTGTGTTTTAGGAAGCCATGATTCTGGTTTGTATGAATATAAATCTGAAAATCACATGCACTTTTTCTATACTTTTCGTGGCAAACAATGTTCAATTAATATTTCTAAATTTAAAAATAATTTAAAAATAATGTTATTAACATTTAAATTAATAACTTCTTTGATTTAATATCAATTATCTTTAAAATAAAATTCAACATATTAAAGGTTTTTTATATAGAAATAAATACATAATTAGTAGTTAGATGTGTTTTAGAAAATTGCTCCCCATTGTGCCAAGCTAATAGTGGTACTACAGGGTTCTATAATAGGCAATTAAAAGTTCTTGTTGAACAAATTGATGTGTGTACCATAGGGTGACAAAGACTGTATCCATTGCAAAATGATGTTGCCCATACATCCATATCAATATAAAATTAAAACTAACAACCAATGTATGCATATATTTTTAAATTTTATGCATGTACAAATTTTTAGAAATAATTTCAGCTTTTATTTTAGATGCAGGGAGCACATCTGCAGGTTTGTTACATGAGTATATTGTGTGTGAGATTTGAGGTCTGAATGATCCTGTCACCCAGGTAGTGACCATAGTACCCACTAGGTAGTTTTTCAACCTTTACTCCTCTTTCTTTGTCTCCTTTCCAGTCACCCACAGTGTATATTGTTGACATCTTTGGATCCGTGAGTACCCAGTGTTCAGCTCCCACTGTGCTTATAAGTGTGAACATGTAGTATTTGGTTGTCTGTTACTGTGTTAATTCCTTTAGGATTATGGACTCCAGCTACATTCATGTTGCTGTAAAAGACATAATTATTTTTTATGACTGCCTAATATTCCATGATGTATATGTACCACATTTTCTTTATCCAATTCACTCAAGTTGATGAGCACCTAGGCTGATTCCATGTTTTTGCTATTGTGAATAGTGCCTCAAAGAGCATACAAGTGTATGTGTCTTTTTGGTAGAATCATTCATTTTTCTGTGGGTATATTCCCAGTAATGGGATTGCTGGGTCAAATGGTAGCTCTATTTTAAGTTTTTTGAGATACTTCCAAACTGCTTTTCACAGTGGCTGAACTAATTTCCATTCCTACCAACACTATGTAAGTATCATCTTTTCCCTGCAGGCTCACAAGCCTCTGTATTTTTTGACTTTTTAATAACAGTCACTCTGACTGATGGGAAATGGAATCTCACTGCAATTTTGATTTGCATTTCACTGATGATTAATGATGTTGAGGATTTTTTTTTTTTTTCATATATTTACTGGCCATGTGTATGTCATCTTTTTAGAAGTGTCTGTTCATGGCCTGTGCCCACTTTTTAATGGGGTTATTTGTTTTTTTATGTGTTGAATTATTTAAGTTCATTATAGATTCTGGATATTAGACCTTTGTTGGATGCATAGGTTGTGAATACTTTCTGACATTCCATGGGTTGTTTGTTTATTGTGTTGATAATTTCTTTTGCTGTGCGGAAGCACTTAATTAGGCCAAACTTGTCAATTTTTGGTTTTGTTGCCATTGCTCTTGAGGACTTAGTCATTACATCTTTCCCAAGGCCAATGTTCTGAATGGTGTTTTCTATACTTCCTTCTGAGATTTTTATAGTTTGAGATCTTTCATTTAAATCTTTAGATCTTTAATGCATTTTGTGATTTTTTTAAATTTGTGGTGAAAGGTAAATAGCTAGTTTCACTCTTCTGGTAGCTAATTATTCCAGCACCATTTATTGAACTGGGATTCTTTTCCTATTGCTTATTTTCGTCATCTTTTTCAAAAACCGGATGTTTGGTTCTGGGTGTGTGGCTTTATTCCTGAACTCTCTATTCTATTTCATTGGTCTGTGTGTCTGTCTCTGTAACAATATTATGCTGTTTTGGTTACTGTAGCTTTATAGTATAGTTTGAAGTTGGCTAGTGTGATGCTTCTGTCTTTGTTCTTTTTACTTAGGATTGCTTTGGCAATCTGGGCTCTTCTAATTCTGTGAAAAATTACATCGTTAGTTTGCTAGAAACAGCATTGGACCTGTAGAGTGCTGTGGTCAGTATGGCAACTTTAACAATATTGATTCTTTCGATCCATGAGCGTGGGATGTTTTTCCATTTGTGTCATCTGTAATTTCTTTTAGCCATGTTTTGTAGTTATCCTTGTGAAGATGTTTCACCTTCTTGGCTACATGTATTCCTAGGTATTTTGTGTGTGTAGATATTGTATATGTGATTGTGTTCTTGATTTGGCTCTCAGCTTGAACGTTTCTGGTGTGTAGAAATGTTACTGCTTTTTGTATGCTGATTTTGTATCCTAAAACTTTACTCAAGTTGTTTATCAGTTCTAGAAGTCTTTTGGTAGAACCTTTAGAATTTCTAGGTATAGAATCATACTATCAGTGAAGAAAGATAATTTGACTTGTTTTCTTATTTGGATGCTTTTTCTTTCTTTCTCTTGCCTGACTGCTCTGACTAGGACTTCCAGTAGTATATTGAATACCAGTGGTGAGAGTGGGCTTTCTTGTCTTATTTCTATTCTCAAAGGGAATGCTTCCATCTTTTGCTTATTCAATATAATGTTGGGCTATATATTTGTCATAGATGGCTCTTACTGTTTTCTGTAAGTTCTTTCAATGCCTAGCTTGTTGAGGTTTTTATCATGAAGGGATGTTCAATTGTGTCAAAAGGTTTTTTTTTTTTCTGCATCTGTTGAGATGAGCACATGGTTTTTGTTTTAAATTCTGTTTATGTGGTGAATTACATTTATTGATTTGCATATGTTGAACCAATTTTTCATCTCAGAAATAAAGCCTACCTGATTACAGCAAATTAACTTTTTGATGTGCTGCTGGAATAGGTTTGTCTGAACTTTGTTCGGGATTATTGCATCTGTGTTTATCAGGGATATTGTCCTGTAGTTTTGTGTGTGTGTGTCTTTGCCAGATTTTGGTATAAGACTGAAGCTAGCTTATAGAATGATTTAGGGAGAAGTGCTTCCTTCTCAATTTTCTGGAATAGTTTGTGTAGAATTGGTACTAGCTTTTCTTTGTACGTCTAGAATAATTCAGCTATGGATCAATCTGGTATAGGGCTCTTTTTCATTGGTGGGGTGTTTTTATTACTGATACAATTTTGGAACTTGATATTGATCTATTTACGGTTTAAATTCCTTTTTGATTTAATCTCAGAAGTTTGTGTGTTTCCAGGGATTTATCCATTTTCTCTAGATTTTCTAGTTTGTGTGTTTAGAGGTGTTCATAATAGCCTCTGAGGATCTTTTGTATTTCTATTAGGTTGGTCATAATGTCACTGTTGTCATTTCTGATTGTACAAATTCTTTAATCTTATATATATAATAATATATGCTCAAACATCAGATTTAAAGACAATGATTTTAAATATTATATATAAAGATAAACACTTGATTTGAAATACTTCTTTAATTTTTGAAATTCCTTTATAATCCAGTGATCTGAACTTTTCTAAAGCTGTAGTAACTGGGGAAAAACAGACAAGCAAACACAGAAATGCAAGTGGAAGAACCTCCTGCTTCTCTGTGCTTATTTGAATCATACTAATCTATTTACCAATTTTACCTACTGGCTTTACAAATGATTTTGTTGAACTTACACAATTAAATGTCAACATTCTCTAAAGTAGACTGTATGTTATTGGGGGAAAAGAAAAAAATTATTTTAAAATAATTTTTATTATACTAAAAATTATTTCAAACATTAAAATTTTAAGTTAGAAGATGTTTATATTTAACTCACCGTTGTGTTTATGGCAACTAAAAGGTACAATTAGAAAGATATTTTTAAACAGAAGTTTATATCTATAGCATGAGTTTCTTTCAAGAAGAAAGTTATGCCCTTAATTATTGTTAAGATGTTGGCTTTGCTTTTAATGGTGTTTGTGTATGTGTATTTGAGTGTGCCTGAAAGTTGGGTGTGTGTGTGTGATTTAATATATGCAGGATAGCAAAATACTGTTGACCCTTTTCTATAGAAGTGCCTACAAAATCAAAATAATTGTGTTTTTCTTTTTACAATACATTTTAAAAATTGCCTACTTTCATTTGATATCTAAAAATTTTTTACCACAGAATAATTACTATGTGATATAAAATAGCTTATACTCATCATTTATTCTTTATATTATCTTTTAAAGTGTCTCCTACATAAAATCTTAATTTTTAATTTTTAAATTTTTTCGTGGGTTCATAGTATATATTTAGGGATATTTTGATGCAGGTGTACAATATGTAATAATCACATCAGGGTAAATGGGTATTCATCACTTGAAGCATTTATTTTCTGTGTTGTAAACAATCCAAATGTATAATTAAATTACTCTTAATATTAACTATATCATCCTGTTGTACTATCAAATACTGTATCTTATTTATTCTTCTAACTAATTTTTGTATCTGCTAACCATCCGCACCTATTCCCTTCCACTATCTCACAGTCTGGAAGGGGTAAAAATCTTATATTTTAAGACATAAGAATACATCTGTTCCACACTACAGAAATAAAAATGCATTGCAATATGAAGGAAGCTCATTAACACGTGAAGGTGTCAGTTACAACCCCTTGCACTGTGATTTTCCCTGTGTTTCCACCAGAATCCAAAATCTAGGCCATGTGACCCTCTGGCGTCTGTAATGAGTGAAAGTGGTAGTGTCAATCCTTATTCTGAACATAGTAAATATTAATGCTTCAACTTTTCCTTTTAGGCAAAAAATATACATGAAAGTCTTAAGTTTTTTCCCACACCATTGACTTCTTTGCATACAGTTTCTCCTTTTGGGGACGAATACATGGATATAGTAAATTATTACCTATAGGACTGTTTTAAAATAATCACATTGGGTTTTTAAAATATTTTCATAAACATTTTATAAGTATACTTTCGTAAGGAGATATTTTCATAACGGGAATATATACATCAATGTTGAGGATCAAAATTGTATCCTTTGGGCTAGATAAATAGGACTTCTGGTTTGAGACTAATTATGTGACAGAGGTTTTGGCAGGATACTTTAATCTTTGGGTAAGATACTGTTTCCGAGGTTCTATCTTTTGTAAGAAATATACATTCATTAGATCAGAATGCTATATTTCAGGTACTGGGTGCTGTGTTAATTTGCTAAAGCAAATGACCAATATGAAATGGAATTGCTACAATTGATCCTGGTGAAAGGATAATCAAGTGTGACTCCCCAGTTCCCACTGTTTTCTGTCCAGATAAAACATGTATGTCAAATGGAGATTTATAGATATTTTCACCTTTCTTCCATTTTTGGTAGTGGAATCATCACTTATGTGGGACATAGGTTTATCTTCCCCAAAATACTATTGGACTTACTGAGTGTCTCTTTGGCAATCATCATGGCCCAAACAATATTGCTTTATACCAAGAAAATTGCCTTCTAGCAAAATTGATTCTCACAGAATTAATTGATATCATCAGATCCTCTCTCACTCTAGTATAGATGACCTTATAAAATAGTGCATTTGAATACTGAAGGCAATTCCAGCACCAGTTAGAAGACACCTTGTAAGGGGGAATGTGATATATGCACTGAACCATGAAGTACAATTGTAAGAAGAGTGTTAATACATCTTTCTGTGTTGAAAAAAATAACTGCAGACTTACGCAGGATTTACGTCTTACCATAAAATCTCTGGACATGGAACAATTTCAGTTCCCTAAGTTAGCAACTGTATCAGGTAATAAATTATTTACAAAATATTATCAACTAACTTTAGATAGCACAACTGTTCCATTGATAGATATATATATTTTTATTTTTGATAAGATAGAAGTTTACCTCTCTCACACAGAATATAAATCTATGTTAGTTTATGTGTATCCACATATTCCATCTACTGTTATTTGATACTTAGTACTTCACAACATGGTCCAAGATGACTCCAACCATCTCATTCACATTCCGGCAGCAGGAAAGGGGAAGGGGTGAATACGGATGTGGCCTATCTTTTATTTTTATGTCAGCCTTTTTATAACAAAGATAAGTGATAATACAGAAAAGTGCACACATTTATGTGTGCAGCTTGATGATTCGTTACAAAAAATGCATGTAACTGTTTCCCAGATTATTAAAATATCAATAGCAACTGTCTTTTTCCAGTGCTGTAACAGAATACCACAGGTTGGGTAATTTATAAACAACAGAAGTGTGTTTCTCACCGTTCTGAAGACTGGGAAGTCCAAGATAAAGGCATCAGCATTCAGTGTCTGGTCAAAGTCTTCTTGTTTCATTCTCGCATGGCAGAAAGTAGAGAGGCAAGAAGGGCTAAATGGCTCCCTCACACTTGTTTTATAAAGATATTAATTCCAGTCAGGAGGACAGAGCTCTCATGATCTAATCACTTCCCCAGATATACCACCTAAGACCACCATAATGAGGATTACATTTTAACATGAATTTTGAGAAGGAGACAAACATCTAAATCATAGCAGCAACCAAGAAGCTTTGTTTATGCCTTCCCCATATTAGTCAAAAAAACAAAAACAATTAAAAAACCACCAAATTCTAAATTTCCAGGATCAAAAAAAATCCACAAATTTCTAAATTTATTCTAACAATATAGATTAGTCAGTATCTGGCTCATTTAAATGAAAGATTTTAATGTTTACCAAAACCTTGCATGTAGAAGCAGTATGTTCATTTATTTTGATGTTTAATATACATTGCTTTAATATACTAGCTTATATAATTATAATTTGATAAATTGGACATCTGAGATTTTTCAGATTTCAATTATTGCAATTGATAGTATAAATACTTCTGCTTATCTTCTTTCAGAGATATATTTATTTATTTTCAGTGTACACTTAGAAGTCAAATAGCTGTGTCATGGAAGATGTGTATGCTTCGTGGCATAGATATTGCCAAAGCCTGTTTTAAAGGAGTTGTACCAATTTAAACTCCCACCAGCAGTGTATGAGAGTTTCAGTTTCTCCAAGTCCTCAGAGGTTAGCTGACAAGGATTTTATAGTATCTTATAAATATATTCACAAACATAGGGATAAATTTATCATGAGTGAACACATTCAGAGTAACAGTAGATAAATGAAAGCTATATGAAAGAGTAAATGTAAAATCTATAACAGAAGTACAGTATTTTAAATTTAAAATGTACTAGATGGGCTTCTTTGTTTTTTTTTTTTTTTTGTGGGTTTTTTTTTTTTTTTTTCCCCTGGACAGAGCTTGCTCTGTTTCCCAGGCTAGAGTGCAGTGGCATGATCATGGTTCACTGCAACATTTGCCTCCCAGGTTCAAGTGATTCTTCTGCCTCAGCTTCCTGAGTAGCTGCAATTACAGGCATGCACCACAATGCTCAGCTGGTTTTCGTATTTTCAGTAGAGACAGGGTTTCACCATATTGGTCAGGTTGGTCTCAAATTCCTGACCTCAGGTGATCCATTTGCCTTGGTCTCCCAACGTGCTGGGATTACAGGTGTGAGTCACTGTGCCCGGCCTTAGATTGGCTTCTTAACACCATATTGGAGATGCCAGAAAAAGGGTCTGGAAATTTGAAGGCAGATCAACAGAAATTATCTAACCAGAATCCTGTCAGAATTCTGAAGATAGATCAACAGACTCAATCTATCAGATTCTGTCTAATCTAAGACAGAAAAAAACAAAGTCATGAATTCTGTAATCTCTGGGACATTAGCAAGAGATCTAACATAGCCATAACTGAAATTCTATGAGGACAGGAGATAGAGAAGAAGAAAAACTGAAGAAATGGGCTAAAAGTTTCCTAAATTCAAAAATGCAAGCTTACAAATTGAAAACAAACAAAAAAACGTAGCGAATCTCACAAAGAAAACCAAAAACAACAAAAAACACCTAGACCCATCATAGTTATACAGCTAAAAACCAAAGATGAACATGGAACCTGGAAACGGTCAGAATCAAACAACACATTACATGAAGGGAAGGAAATAATCTCAGCTGACTTCTTCTGATATACAATAGATGCCAAAATACAGTGGAGCAATATCTTTAAAGTTTTGGGGTTGGGGTGGCTACCTCCACGTTTCTATATACAGTGAAAGTATCCTTTTAAAATAAAGGAAAATAGGCCAGGTGTGGTATTTCATGCCTGTAAGCCCAGCACTTTGGGAACCCGATGGGGGTGGATCATTTGAGATCAGGAGTTTTGAGACCAGCCTTGCCAACATGATAAAACACCATTTCAGCTAAACATACAAAAATTAGCTGGGCACAATGGCGGACACCTGTAATCCCAGCTACTTGGGAGGCTAAGGCAGGAGAATCACTTGAAACCAGAAAGCAGGTTGCAGTGAGCTGAGAGCATACCACTACACTCCAGCCTGGGTAACAGACCGAGACTTTTTCCTCAAAAAATAAAGGAAAATAAATAATTTTTAGACACACGAATTAAAAGAAGTTTAAACAAAACTGTACTATGAAAAATGATAATGTCTTCAGATTAACAGAAAAAAGAAAAACTCACATCTTAGACTTAAAAATTATTGAATTATTTCAGGAATTTTGTTTTGTTTGCTTCATTAGGTATTGGAAGTACTTGACATGAAATGAAAACATGATATTTATAAATGAAGTTTATAAGGCCTAAGGAATGTAATTAAGTTACAAATGATAAGATTGTTTAAGTAAATTTAATTATTTCTAACTGCATTAATTTACTATTCATCAGAGATTTTTAAAAAAATCTAGATTAATAAGTAAAACAATAAATTATGTATTTTGCCTTACACAACCTCAGATAATCAAGATAATTTATAACTTTAATAAACTGTTAATTTTAAAGTCCAACAATCCTACATAGACCTTTGCTTGCACAAACTGAACATCGAAAATCTTACACTACCTCTACTATTTAAAAAGTGACAACAGTTCACCAGGAAATCAACAACAAAAGACTATTTTCTCCAAGCACCCAGCATTTTCTGTAAGGGGTGGCATGCAGATAATGTAAAGAAACAGTGGGGATTCCTATGAAAATGATTGTAAAATGTTCCATAAAATTGATCCTTAGTGTCACTCTGTGCTTGCTATTATCCACACCCAACAGTCATTCATTTATGTATGTGAAATAAATGGGGAAAATTACTTTACCAGACTCTCAAGCACATTGCTAGTTTGTCTCCCAGACATGCTGTGCTGAATAAGGAAGAATATGTCTGCACTGGTTGAATAAGAAGAAAGATGTTCAGACTGTTCACGTGGTGATTCTGCCATCCCACTCTTCACCTCACTCACTGTGCCTTTGAGGTTACTATGAGATGGCCATACATTTATTTCTCAACCCAAGTGATTGTTTTAAGAACTGACATTTGAGTTCCAGCCAGTCTATACTCTTAAGAGAGCCTTTATAGTAAGCCAACTTTGCCTTGAGACGAGGCAGTTTTCTTTCTACTCCCCATTTGTTTTCTTTCTGCTGCTCATTTTCACCCAGGCACCTATCCTTTTCTCTACTAATCCGCCTCCTCTGTGGCTCCATCTATGGCTACAGTACTCTCCTCTTATATAAACATATTTTTAGTGATTCCTGTCCTTTCTTGTTCCAGAATACTGGCTAACTCATTTTCAAATTTTTGAATACAAGTTTCAGTGGTAACGAAGATCGTATTTTGTATCTGCACTTGTTACCTGTACATCAAGCAGGAACTGTAGTAGATTCAACCCAAACATTCCGCACATACATGTGGAAGCTTAACTGGTTGAGTGTTACTTAAATAATCACACCTGACTGGGACATGGTGGCTCATGCCTGTAATCCCAGCACTTTGGGAGGCCAAAGTGAGTGGATCGTGAAGTCAGGAGATCAAGACTATCCTGGCCAACATGGTGAAACCCCGTCACTACTAAAAATACAAAAAATTAGCTGGGGTTAGTAGTGGGCGCCTGTAATCCCAGCTATTTGAGAGGCTGAGGCAAGAGAATCGCTTGAACTCGGGAGGTGAGGGTTGCAGTGAGCTGAGGTCATGCCACTGCACTCCAGCCCAGGCGACAGAGTGAGACTCCATCTCAAAAACAAATGCAACACCACCACCACCAACAACAACAAAATAATTAAATAACAAACAATCACACCTACTGGGTGGAAATATCTATGACTAGACAGCCAGCTGTGAATAAGTCTGTTTAGAGAGAATACTGTGGGGTTTTGAAACAGAAGAAGCTGCCATTGTCTTATTTATCTCAAACATCACATTTGCTGACATCACACTGGATAGCGAAAACTGATAATTTTTTCTGAAAAATAAGTTGGTCTGTTAGACAAGCTAAACACTGATCACAAGATTGTTACAAAACAGCTAAACTTAATTGCTAAAACTATGATTTTGAACATAATAAAGATTATGATCTAAGTGTCCATACATGTTGCAATCTAAGTGTTTGTTTTATCATTCAATTAAGAGTTATATGTTCTATGCTACGTGTCACGCTTAAGTATAGGCAACCCAAGGTATCACATTAAATAAAATACATCTGCTTTCACTGAACTTACATTTTAGTGTGTGTCATGGTAACTTGAATTCACAACCAACTGGAATTAAAAATTGCAAAGACTGAATTTACAGGTTATAGAAGTGGAGAGCTACATATGATATTTGCTATCAAATATCAGCAACACAAGAGGAAGAACACTAAGATTCCCAAAGGATTATAAATCATGCTGCTATAAAGACACATGCACATGTATGTATATTGCAGCAGTATTCACAATAGCAAAGACTTGGAATCAACCGAAATGTCCATCAGTGACAGACTGGATTAAGAAAATGTGGCACATACACACCATGGGATACTATGCAGCCATAAAAAAGGATAGGTTTGTGTCCTTTGTAGGGACATGGATGCAGCTGGAAACCATTCTCAGCTAACTATCACAGGAACGGAAAATCAAACACCGCATGTTCTCACTCATAGGTGGGAACTGAACAATGAGATCACTTGGACTCAGGAAGGGGAACGTCACACACCTGGTCCTATTGTGGGGAGGGGACGGGGGGAGGGATAGCATTAGGAGATATACGTAATGTAAATGACGAGTTAATGGGTGCAGCACACCAACATGGTACATGTATACATATGTAACAAACCTGCACGTTGTGCACATGTACCCTAGAACTCGAAGTATAATAAAAATAAATAAAATTAAGGACATACCAAACTAGTAAGGAAAATTAAAGGGATTTTCAGGCACGTTTTTAAAGAAAAAAGGATTAAAACAAATTTTTAAATGTATGAATTTTATATATTTTTGTTCCCAAAGTGCATGTATTTCTTGGAGCTGTGTTACTTATAATTGAACAACAAATTATCACAGTACTTAGTAGTTTAAAACAACAGCAGTTTACTATGTTTCACAGTTTCTGTGGGTCAAGAAATTAGAAGCTACTCAGATCGGATTTTCTGGCTGAGAGTTTCATGAGGTCGCTCAAGGCTAAAATCAGAGAGTAGCTGTGGTTACAGCCATTTCGAAGACTTCTTCACTTATCTGTTGCTTAGTTGATGAAAATGTGAACGGCTAGTGGCTGGAGTAGCCAGGGCTTCTCAAACATCTTTTTCTATCTCCATGTCATGTTTTCCCTCATCTCCACAGTGTGGCTGTGGAGTAGCTTAATATGGTGGCCCCACAACTCCAAAGTATATATCATGAAGAGAGAAGGTAAAAGTAGTGTTTCCCTTTCATGATCTAGCCTCGGAAAGCGTGCAGCATCACTTCTGCTGCACCCTTTTGGCAGAAGCAGTTACAATGCTCTGCCCAGATTCAAGGAAAGGCAATGTAAGCTAACCTCTCAAAAGAAGAACGTCGATGTCATATTGTAAGAAAAGCATGTGGAATGGGTTAAATGTCCACATATTGGGGTTTTTATCTCCAGAGGGGGAAAAACAATTTTCCAGAGTAGCCAATAGTACATTCCACTTCTAGGCACAACACTGCTTAGGTTTGGAGGTGACTAATTATTTAATGTGTGGAGAAATAAAGTTGGTACACAGAAATTGAAGATGTATATATACACGCACACACACACGCATTTTCATATATTTTTATATAAAATTATATATAAATTGATATATATATTTTTATAAATATATAAATATATATTTGTTTTTATAAATATATAAAAATATATATATATATATTTGTTTTTTAGACAAGAGTCTCGCTCTGTCTCCCAGGCTGGACTGCAGTGGCGCAATCTCAGCTCACTGCAACCTCCACCCGCCTGGTTTAAGCAATTGTCATGCCTCAGCCTCCGAAATAGCTAGGATTACAGATGCCTGCTACCAGGGCAAGCTAATTTTTGTTTTTTTGGTAGAGAGAAGGTTTGACCATGTTGGCCAGGCTGGTCTCAAACTGCTGACCTCAGGTGACCGGTTTCCTCAGCCTCCCAAAGTGCTGGGATTACAGGATTGAGCCAACACACCTGGCCCGATTGAAGAGATGCTATGATTGAGGTAGAAAACGTTTGTATCATCAAAAAGACACACACCATATACGTGTGCAGATGATTATGATGACAAGAATGTGGGGTCTATTACTAGCTATATGTGAATTAAAAAGTATCGTAAGAACTCTGAACTACCAAGTGTGGTTAATACAATAAGAAACAATTGGTCTATTGCCTACCCATGATATAAGCAGAGTCTCTCCTGTAGTCAAGGAGAAATCATGATTGAGATTTGCAACTCTATGGAATCAGAATCAAGGCAAGGGCAGTTTCTACACTCTGATGGAAGATTAATTCATGTCTGAAGTTTGTGGCATGATTTTTTGCTGCTCTTGTTAGGGTGAATGATATGATACCCTAAGTCTTCAGCACATTTATCACGTGGAATCTTTCCTTTAGAAGTGTAAAAAACATACAGAATTCAATATTTGGATATACATATTAAAAGATAGAAATACACATGTATTTTAATATTCATACTGAAAATTAGGCAGCTGATTGTAACAATTTAAAACCCTACTATTTGAATGAAAAATTATCATAGCAATATTTTAGATTACCAGAGAAGTTATTCAAGGTGGTAAGAAGCTCCCTTCAATGGCTGTTATTTGGATAACCTATCACATTTGTTTTAAACAGCAACAGAAACCCAGTGGATACAGTCACAGGGAGACTGATTGCAAAGATAAGTTTAAATATGCATGGAAATGTGAATATGTGACTATGATGAGGATACGCACACATATACGTAAATGTAGACCAGTATACCATACATATTATGTGTGGTATATTTGTGTACTTCAGCACTATTAAAGAAATAGAATGGGATTGTTTAAGAGAAAGCAAGATCTGGCTTAATGGAAAGTGTTAGATCTGCCTTTTCATCCAAAGATTTGATTACTCAAGCTGGATCCAATTAGTGAATGCACAGTATCATTGTATTCCACTGATGAACTATGGGCTTAAGGAAATCAGTAAGTGTAGTTACTCAGACAATTACAAAGGACAAATGTTTACGAGTGTATATTTATGGTTTAGAATCCTCTGCACAAAGCAATATTTGTATTTGTTTCTTCTGCACTGTTTTGTCTGTCTACCCTCCTCATCTATTACTTAAGTTAGTTGCCTTTTTCATCATCCTGGGGAATTCTCTTGTGTAAATATTCATAACCTGAAGGGAACTGACCCCAAAGAAGTGCCAAAATACTTATGTGCACTGTGACTATCTTCACCTGCTTAGTGATTGGCTAAAGCTTGAGTTTACTGTGATGATCTGCTATAAAAATGCTCCCCATAGAGCAACCAACCTGTGAAAGATAACTCAGCCTGCGGATTGCACGAGCTGTCTCATACCAAACACAGAATCTCTACTGAGCTAAGTACCAACAAATACAGCATCTGACATTTACTTAAATCTTAAGCACATGCCCACAGGGAGTTTCAACTAGAAGCTGAATGAACACCTCATAGTGGAGGTAGAGAAATTTAAAATACGGGATAAATGATGCTTTCACTTCTGGATTCTGTGAAGTTCAGTGATTTAATCTATTCTTTGGCCTCAGCTTCAGCACAATGACTTCGGAGTCCCATCCTCTTTCTGTTACACTTTAGGAGTGTTTGTTCCCAATTTGTCTGCCTATATTGGGAGAAAACAGTTTGGCTGGAGAAAATACAGCTATCATGATTCCACTTTTTAATTCAAACTGTTACAAATGTAAAACCTGTTAGGATTAAAATAACACAATCTGTAAGAAGTGGTGGGTATTTCATCAAATATTAAAAGGTCAAATAGTACTAAGTAATATTTCTACATTAGGAAAATTGCTTAAGAAAATTCAATCTACTGGGAACTCTTATCTTTGAAATGTTATAAAGGTCATGGAAGGAATGATTTAAAAGTATTGCAAAAAATAGTTGTTTATAATTTACTTATCTTGCTGTCTTTTTAAACATGTCACACCTTTATAAACACACTCTCACTGCAATGAAATCACATCTCAAAGATAATAAACTTCTATTTACAAAATATAAAATTATCTTTAATTTTCATACAGTGTGGTGTCTGAAGTATTTGAAACTATTCATATCACTTTTTTGAAACCCTTATATATTTGCTTTCTGTGACACATGCTCAGTGATTATCTTTTTGATCTCTGAAATGTACCTTAATCTATTTGCTTCAGCTTGGAAATGCAGCTCCAGAAACCGTGTAGCGTGAACTCAACTCTATAGTCTATTCACAGAGAACTTTTCACTATTTCCCCTTTAAAAATCTGAACTTTTGGCAGGGTGCAGCGGCTCATGCCTGTAATCCCAGCACTTTAGGGGGCCAAGGTGGGCGGATCACCTGAGGTTGGGAGCTCCAGACCAGCATGACCAACATGGAGAAACCCCGTCTCTACTAAAAATACAAAATTAGCTGGGCATGGTGCTGCATGCCTGAATCCCAGCTACTTGGGAGTTTGAGGCAGAAGAATCACTTGAACCCAAGTGGCGGAGGTTGCAGTGAGCCGAAATCGCACCATTGCACTCCAGCCTGGGCAACAAGACCGAAACTCCATCTTAAAAAAAAAAAAAAAAGAAAATCTGATTTTTGTAAAGTTGCTGATTTCACAGAAATATATTCTTCTTCCTACCCATCTCCTTATACCTTTGATTATTGTGTTTACCAAATCCCTAGTCATTCTTCAAGATCTAGTTGATAATTTTCTTTCTCTGTGAGGCTTTTTACTCAAAATGTAAGTCAAATTCTACCAGAGAGCCTTATTCTCATGACATAGCAAAGTCCTGGGCAGATAAGAGACATTCAGTTTATGTAATAGATCAAACAAGGGCTTTAGATTCAGAAGTCCTGGGTTTAAATTTTAGCACTCTTGTGGGTTTGAAATCCTTCTCTGGAAGCCTTTGCTTCTTCATAGGCAACAGAGCTAATTACCACTTTCCTGTAAGAATTACATGAGAAAACAGAGGAACATCAGCTAGGACAGTATCTGGTACTTAGTAGAAGTTCTATAACCAGTTGCCGTTACTGACACTACTATTATTTCTCTGCTCTCCCACCTTTTTAAAATAATGATAAATAATTAAATACATAGAAATCTTGAAATGTCTTTTCTTTGTGAACCTATGTTACTAATCAAGATAATCACATCTCTTTAGACACCTGATATGGTTTGGCTGTGTCCCCACCCAAAAATCTCATCTTGAATTATAATCCCCATAATCCCCGCTTGCCAAGAGTGGGACCAGGTGGAGGTACTTGGATCATGGGGGTGGTATCCACCATGCTGTTCTCATGATAGCAAGTGAGTCTCATGAGAACTGATCCTTTTAAAGCATCCAGCATTTACTCCACTTGCACTCATCTCTCTCCTGCCACCCTGTGAAGAATGTGCCTGCTTCTCCTCTGCCTTCCTCCTTGATTGTAAGTTTCCTGAGGCCTCCCCAGCCATGTGGAACTGTGAGTCAATTAAACCTGTTTCCTTTATAAATTACCCAGTCTCATAGATTTCTTCATAGCAGTGTGAAAACAGACTAATACAATACCCTTGAAATAGACATGGCCTTTTTCTCCTGTGATGTATTTAGTGGTTTATCTGTTTATTGAATTATTTTCAAGTCAAACAATAAAAATATAGTAGCTGCTTCTTAGATAATATCAGTCCATCTTTTCAGTGTTATGCTATTTTCTCTCAAGGATTCACAACTAAATCTAACTGTAGTACCATGATGATTTATATAACCCAATAAACAAAATATTTTGATTAGTCATAGAATGTTGATTGTTTTTTATAAATGTATCATTCGAATACAGAAGGTCCATGTGATTTTTTGACTTTATGATGATGTGAAGTGATAAGCATTTGGTGGAAGCTGTATTCTGAGTAGCCATACAAACATTCTGTTTTTCACTTTCGGTATGATACTAAGTATATGAAACTTTTTTTTTTTTTTTTTTTTTTTTTGAGATGGAGTCTCGCTCAGTCACCCAGGCTGGAGTGCAGTGGTGCGATCTCAGCTCACCGCAAGCTCCACCTCCCGGGTTCATGCCATTCTCCTGCCTCAGCCTCCCAAGTATCTGGGACTACAGGTGCCTGCCGCCATGCCCGGCTAATTTTTTTTTGCATTTTTAGTAGAGACAGGGTTTCACCATGTTAGCCAGGATGGTCTTGATCTCCTAACCTCGTGATCTGCCCGCCTTGGCCTCCCAAAGTGCTGAGATTACAGACATGAGCCACCGCGCCCAGCATATGAAACATTTAACAGTTTGTTATAAGATAGATTTTCTGTTAGATGATTTTGTCCAATAGTGTGGGCAAAATGAAGGTATTCTGAGCAAATTTTAGGTAGCTTAGCCTAAGCTATGATATTCAGCAGGTTAAATGTATTAAATGTATTTTGACTTACAGTATTTTCAACTTATGATGTGTTTACTGGAACATAACTCCATGATAAGTAGAAGAGCATCTGTACTTTTCTCCTTTTTATCCTTCCCCCTCTTTGGGAGTTTGAAATATTTTTTAATTCACAAGAAAGCCCATTAATTATTAAAATCTAGTTACTGAAATTCCACTAGTTCCTCCTCCAGGTATTTAGCAGGACACTTAAAATTAGTATGAGTTTTTCTTCCACAGTGGACACTAGTTATGCAGAAAAGAAACTGCCTATTAGATAAATGTTGTTTAGCTTGATGAGTGGATGGGTACATATATATAGTCACACATGTTGGCTAATACCATTTAAGGGAAGAGGTAAGATATTGGAGATTGTATGTTTCTTCAACGACTGTAACTGGAGAAACAAAGGGGTCAGAGGAAAATGAGTATAAGAAAAAAGTATTAAAAAGAATGACCATTAAGCAGGTTTAGGAGGAAAGCAGGTCTCTGTCTATGACTAAAGGAAGAGAGAGAAGCCAGCATATTGGCAAGTCTCTGCCCTTCAGAACACCTGCACCTTATTTGTTTGCAACAGTAGTGTTCAGCAATATTTATTTTCAAGATTGTAGGTCTGTGTATTAATCTGTTTTTACATTGCTAATGAAGATATGCCTGAGACTGGGTAATTTATAAAGGAAAGAGGTTTAAGGGACTCACAGTTCCACATGGCTGGGGAAGCCTCACAATCATAGCAGAAGGCAAAGGAAGAACAAAGGCACGTTTTACATGGTGGCAGACAAGAGAGCATGTGCAGGGGAACTGCCCTTTATAAAACCAGATCTCATGAGACTTATACACTATCATGAGAACAGCACAGGAAAAACACACCCCCATAATTCAACTACCTCCCACCAGGTCCCTCCCATGACACGTAGGGATTATGGGAACTACAATTCAACATGAGATTTGGGTGGGGACACAGCCAAACCGTATCGGTCTTTAATGCTGCCTCTGCAGAAAAATCCCAATTTCTCTACTTTCTTGTATATATAAAATGTTTCGATCATGGATATCTCAGTGTGTTAAACACTCAGATCAAGACCATGAGGAAATCTGAGTTATTGTTGCAATTAGAATAACTTCCCAGATAATTAACATTAGTAAATACTAAATTTCAATGCTCTATTTACCCCTCAAAGATTTGCTAAAAATATTTTAATTATGAACATTCAGTACACTAATTCTGTATATGAGCACCACAGTTTTATACAGAAATAAGTATTTGTATCTTGATGAATATTTAAGGCTTAGTAGTTAACAGCATTTTTATCTACTGATGATATTAAGTGCTTTTGCAAGGTTAATGAATTTTAATATGGAGGCGATGATGTTACTCTGTCTGCTTCTCACTATCTGCTGCACTGAAAGAAAATCCAATCTATTAAAACTCAGTGTGGAGCAAAGCCATGATGACCCACTAGTAATTGCTGGTTGACAATGTTGCACAATAGTTGGTCCAAAAGAAATCCAGCCTTGCAGATCTGGCAGGGGAGTCTAGTAAAATGCCACAAAGGTTATTGCAGAATATAAATGAGAAATTGTGTAACAGTAGTCACCCCAGTGATAGAACATTGAGGTTATGTTTACTCAAGTGGTAGCAACATGGTTATAGACCCACTGGCAGTGTTCGTCTCAGGCAAATTAATTAGCTTAGACTACTCCAAAGCCACTTAGCAAAGATTGCAAATCAGTGGAAAAACCAATTAAACCACAATAAAGAAGCCCATGCTGATCAGTATGGCCATATATTATGGACTGCAGAGTCCCCCAAGCAGTCTCCTTTTACGTACATTCACATAATTATAATCCTGGTCAGAATGGAGAAAGAGAAATTATTGAAACAACTGATTAAAATTTGAGTTTATATATGGGATGGTTGTATGACAATTGGTCATCTGAGAGAGTGGTTTAAACTTTTCTTGTAACTTTTGTGTACATTCTAAATTATTTCAAAGTATGAATTATTTTAAAAAATTAAACTTCCAAAGAATAAAAAAGCATTATGAAATAAAAATAGTAATAATAAATAGCCTAACAGCAAAACCTACCATAATTATTTTATTTTCAATCAAGGCAACCTTAAAATTAAAAAGTACATAGTACATAATGATGGTAACTTTGTTTTCACTGGTCAGATCACTCTCAGTGAAAATATAACACTTACTGAACAGAAATGCAAAAGGTAATAATCCATTTTGGATATTTAAAAAGCAGGTCTTGATATAATTCTATTTTTTAGAAAGAGTCTATGTTTCCTATTTTTTAAGGGCATGTACAATCAAGGCAGTGCATGGCGCAAAATATTTTTTCTATTTTAATATTTGCACAGCTGCCCAGTACTTTAGAAAAAAATCAGATCAGGTATATTTTGAAATAATTCACGGTGTTTGGGAGTGAAGTAGAACGTAGAACAGCCACAGAGATGACATCTTCAGTGCTATTTGCAGCGTGGATATACCCTCACATGCTCTCTTGTCCCAAAAGACATCCAAAGCAGGCCTGGATGTGGCTTCTGAACATTTGGTGTTTTCTCATATCATCACCTTCTAAATTCAGCCTCCTTATTAGAGGAAGATAAACCTATCAAAACAGATGTTCAGCTGAGTGGAAAGAACAGACTACAGATTGAATCAATAAATCATTAAATGGATACTTTGAGAAAACAAATTAGTTACTTTTGTTCTTATATCACCCAGATTTTGACAAAATATATGCCTTTTTCTTATCATTTTATGAAGATTTTTCTCTCACACAAACACTAATGAATATAACAGGATCTTTGTTTCTGCTGAATTCAGACAAAAATTGCACATTTTCAACCAAATTTCCTGAAAGAAATGTGAAAACATGTAGGCAACAGGAGTTGCCTGACTTTGATGCCTCCCTCTTTTGTGAAATGTTTTTTTTATTTAGTCCATCAATCAGGGCCATAGATTTTATTGGAGTTAGCTACCTAACATCTGCACTTCATTTCATTTTGGTAATTAATTAATTTTTAAATTGATAAATAAAAATTCTGTATATTTAACAGGTACAACATGTTTTGAAATATGCATATATTGTGGAATCCCTAAATCGAACTAATTAACATATTTTCTCACATAGCATTTTGTGGGAACATACCATTTTGTGGGAACACTTAAAATCTATTCTTTTTGCAGTTTTCAAGAATATATTGTTATTAGCTATAATTCTCTACATATTATCTCTTGAATTTATTTCTCTTGCCTATCCCCAATTTTTTATTATTTAACATCCTCCTAACACCATTCTCCCGCCCACCCCCAACGCTTGTTAACTACCATTCTGCTCTCTGCTTCTGAGTTCCGCATTTTGAGATTGTTCATGTAAGTGAGTTTATGTGTAGTATTTTTCTTTCTTTTACGCAGTTCAAATCCTCATTTGCCATAAAGCCTTGCAAGAGCACTCCTTCAAAAAGTGGTCTCTACTCTTCAGGTAGTATGGCATGATTTCCAAAAGTTTGCTCCATTGAACGTTCTGATCCTTGAAATGATGTATTTCCTATAAATTATATTTTCAGTTATGTTTGGAAAGTACTATATTACTACAACTCCTCTTGTAGAGATTGAAAAGGCAGATTCACTATTAAAAGTTCTGAAATTTCCAGAATTAATAAATCAAATTAGCTTGGTTTAATCTAGGTTTTTCTAATGTGCTTAATAATGGAAGCTTTCCCCATTATCTAAGATTTATTCACATCCTCCTGAATTATTTTTCAGGTATCTCAATTTGAAAAATGCTATATTATGAAAAGTAGATAAAATATATTAGTGATTACATTTTACTATTTTAGTATGTGTTCAGTTTTTGCAGTCAAATTGGTTGTTTTCTTATTTTCCTTTTTGCATATTTATTTAATGCTTTGACCATCGTGTTCTTTCTTGGTTCTCCCAAAATACCTAACTAAATCATGGTAGGCTTTCAATCCTTTTGATTTAGCGAAATTATTTTTATAAAAATATGAATTAAACAAATATAAAAATAAAAAATGTCTTGATGAAAAAACACTAAGTAATACCATGTTTAATTAATTGTCTGAAAAGACGTAAAATGGCATAAAGAATAGTGTAGGTATATACATACCACAGAGCTTAAAAAATAAAACTTGAAAATAAAAGTCGAAGATCCTTGTATATCCCTTCCTGGTGGCATTTCATGCTGTTTAGAGGAACTTAACCATCCTGAAGTTATTCTTTCTCGTTTTTAAAGCTTTTCTAATAGTTTAGGAACTTACCATCCTGAAGTTATTCTTCCTCGTTTTTAAAGCTTTTCTAATAGTTTATTACAAGCCCTGTATCCTTAAGCGGTAGTGATGATTTATTTTATAATTTATAAATGGTTCTGCTGTATGTGTTTTTATTCTTTTTTATAAATATATTTGTGATATTTAGCCTTACTAAAAATAGCCCCAAGAATTTATACATTTAATGCTGAATAGAATCATGTTATATGAGCACAATTATTATTATTATTATTATTATATGCATTAAAATTTGCTGGTGCTTGAAACAATACTTCTGTGAACATTCTCAAATATAGCTCCATTAATGCCGTTGAATGCATTCCATTATATTTGGTGGTAAAAGCAATTTCTGCACCATAAAATATGAATATTTTTACTTTCATTGTGTCCCAGTTCCTATTACTGGGTAACAACTAACCCCCAGAACGTTGTAGTGAAAAAGAACCACGATTTGATTTCACTGATGGAACTATGGATGTCTGGGATAGTGGAGAAGGCTGAGGTGGCTTAAATACTGATGTATCAGAATCCTTTAGCTTGTGGACTCACATCCACTAGTCCAGGAATTAAAAGAAAAAAAAACTAAACACACTGTAAAATCACTCTGTGGCCTGATTGTATATGGCCCCTGAAATAGAAATCATTTTTACATTCATAAAGAGTTATTTTTCAAAAGAAAAAAAAACTCAAGTAATAGAAGTCTTTATGTGGTCCTCAAAACCGATATTATTTATACTATGTGGCCTGTTACAGATAAACAAAACAAAAACAAAAGCTTTGCTAAGGAATATCTTGGATATGGCATGTGATGAATGTTTTTAAAATATATATTAGTACAAACTCTGCCTTTACTGATAAATGTAGTACAATTGTTTTTATTGTGTTAATTAAAAGGTTTAGGGTTTTTTTCCTACCATCGTGTGTACTACTTTCTATTCATTATTTTTCCCTTTTACACATTTATATTTTTACAATTTATTTTTGAAATAAAATGTACACAGTGAAAAAAAGTCCTCAACATCTTATTTTGTTTAAGGATCATAGCAAAGCTCTTAGTGTAACTTCAAAATAATGTATAACTTAATCTACTATTTAGAGTGAGACCCGATCTCACTTATACAGAGAACATATATATGTATGTTCACATACATACAGAACACATATATATGTTCTATATATAGAGTACTATATAATTATGTTCTAGTGCTATTTCAATATAAACTAACTTAACTCCTGCCATAAGCTCTGCCCCATTAGCCAAATGCATTTTTAATATTTTTCTTTTGATGTAATTCCTAGGTACTTGCTTAGTGATATGATTCCATAATGCTTTGACCTAAAGCATCACCTATATTTCAGAATTACCTGAATTCTTAATCTCTTATCCCCCCAACTGATCATCTTGTGCAGAGATGCACAAGAACGTGGCTGAAGGCAATTTATATGCAGGATAAGTAATGCAGAGAGTGAGACAATTATCGCAGTTGGTTATCTATAGTGATTAAATTCACCTTCGAGTTGCTCTCTTCTCCAAATCATATGACAAACACACGGGTAAAGGATTCAGTTAAAATTGTAATTCCTTCCATTCACCGGGTAATACGTGTCTTCTTTCATGGAAACAGAACTCCTCTGGATGATTATGATTTGGCATTCACATAGAAAAGTGGTTCTCAAAGTTTAGTGCCTATCAAAATCACCTGAAGAGCCTCTTAAAAAATGAGAGTGCTGAGTTCAAAAATAGAGGGCTGAGTCCTACTTCCAGAATTCCTGATTCATTGGGTCTGTAAGGGGCCAAGCATTTGTGTTTCTAGCAGGTTTCCAGGTAATAGTAAAGACGCTATTCTCGGCATCACTTTAAGAACTGTTAATCAACGCTGCTATTAAAGAATTGATATATTGCAACACCCAGAATAATGAGGAATATTAAACATTCCCCCATTTTCAGAGCAAATCTAGCCTAATATATCAATTAGGGCTTACTCATTCTTCTTGCCAGCTTCTGGTAATTTACCAGCTCTGTCAAGTGTAAATTAAGCTGCTGACCTAAGTTCTTACTGTATTTCCTCAATTGTGTATGAGAAATAAAATACTGAATGAAATCATCAGTTGACCAGAGATTAATCCTTACAATATTTTCAGAATGCTAAATCATATTGTAAGTATCTCCATTAAAGAAATTAGTACAAATTAAAGGAGATCAAGAAACTCTGTGGGACAGATTTTATGAATCAATTAAGTAGACTGATTATCAAATTAATACTTCCAATTCTTGAAAGAATTAAGCACCATAGCCTGTCTGCTTAAGAAATAGTAGTTGGATCATAAATAGGTAGAAGCATGTTTATATATGTAGGGTAAGGTTGAGAGAGAAGTCCAGCAACAATGATGCATTTCATGAGGTATCAGAAAACATCTATGATTTCATTAATTCTAGAACTGCTTAGATTTCTTGCATTTTTGAGGTTGCTACATTAAATACGGAACACCCAGTTAAATTTGAATTTCAAATGAACAATGATATTTTTTAGCACAGGGATGTCCTAAATATTGCATGGGAATTATATTACTATAAATTTTTTATTATTTTTCTCAGCATTAAATTTAACTAAGGTTTTCATTTGCTAAATCTAGCATTTCATTTGCTAAATCCAGGCATGTTCAATTGCCAGAGTGTAGGAATGTGAAGGAAAATTAATAAAAAAGGTTATGAAGGGCTCTTCCCTCTCTGCCTTTGGAGGTTAACCTATGGACAACAAAAATATAGCCAATGGGTGAATGATCAGGATATAGAACAACAGGTCAAGAGGGAAGTTGGAATTGCAGATAAAGATTTCTGTTGCTCCCACCACCATAGTAATTTAAGCTATTTGGCACCCTATTCTTCTTGTGTGTGTTGAGGGTGCTGTAACAAACATACCTGGACTGGATAGCTAAACAACGAGCATCTATTTCTCACAGTTCTAGAGGCTGAGAAGTCCAAGATCAAGGTGCCAGCAGATCCAGTGTCTGGTGAGAGCCCTCCTTCTGGTTGCATATGACTGTCTTCTTGCTGCATCCTTACATGGTTGAGAGGGGAGGGCAAGAGCAGACAATTGTGTCTCTTCTTATAGGGGCACTAATCTCATTAATGAGGGTTCCATCCTCATAGCCCAATTATGTCTCAAAGGCAACACCTCCCAAAATCATCACATTGGAGTTTATGATTTCAACATTTGATTTTTTGGGGGTAATGCAAACATTCAGCCCATAGACCTTTTCCTATTTCTGTTCTTATCAGGCACTATGACAAGTTATAGACTTGTAAATCCCCTGTTAATAAAGAGAGGTACCTAACTGAATTCTCGCACCTGTGCCTTGGTTCATTATTTCAAAACACTAAAATTTTTTTAGCATTACTTAGTAGTAGATATGTTTCAATCAAAGATACATAAGAAAAAGAATAAGACAGAGTCAACTTTTATTTTGAAAGGTGGGGGAGGCTTTTTATTTTCCTAACCCACAAATTCTCCTGTTACATTTCTTATTCTTATGAAAACAAGACTAGAAGAGACTAAAGTGAAGACACCGAGCCTCCTCACTGGCTGACATTTATTGTTGAGAAAAGTTTATAAAGCCCCTTCGTATCTTCCACATCTCCCATAACTTCTATTTTGGCATAATGCTAAAAGAGTATTCTACATATTTAAATATAATGAAGACTATAGTATATTCAAAAGTTGGATTACATTGACTAGTTAATTCAAACAACCGTTAATGGTTGTCAGTCAATGTAATCCAACTTTTGAATATACTATAGCCTTCATTATATTGCATTAAATGCAATAAATGCAACTTAAACTTCCTGAGCAGTTTAAGCAGCTTAAGCTACGCTGCTATACTGTTGTAATAGACTAACCCAGTACTCCATTGTTTGTGTTCATTCTGAGTCTGCAAATTTAGTCCTTTCAATTCTCTCGTTTTTAAATTTCATTTCATTTAATTTTTATTTATTTTGTATTATAGTTTAAGTTCTGGGGTATATGTGCAGAATGTACAGGTTTATTACGTAGGTATACACGTGCCATGGTGGTTTGTGGCAGCCATCAATCCATCATCTACATTAGGTATTTCTCCTAATGCTATCCCTCCCCTAACCCTCCAATCTTTGACAAGCCCTGGTGTTGATGTTCCCTTCCCTGTGTCCATGTGTTCTAAGTTCAACTCCCACTTATAAATGAGAACATGTGGTATTTGGTATTCTCTTCTTGTGTTGGTTTGCTGAGAATGATGGTTTCCAGCTTCATCCATATCCCTGCAAAGGACATGAACTCATTTTTTAATGCCTGCATAGTATTCCATGGTATATATGTGCCACATTTTCTTTATCCAGTCTATCATTGATGGTCATTTGGGTTGGTTCCAAGTCTTTGCTATTGTGAACAGTGCTGCAGTAAACATATGTGTGCATGTGTCTTTATTGTAGAATTATTTACTTTAATTTGAGATGGAATCTTGCTCTGCTGCCCAGGCTGGAGTGCAGTGGCACGATCTCAGCTCACTGCAACCTTCGCTTCCCAGGTTCAAGTAATTCTCCTGCCTCAGTCTTCCAAATATCTAAGATTACAGGTGCCCATGACCACAGTCAGCTAATTTTTTGTATTTTTGGTAGAGACAGGACTTCACCATGTTGACCAGGCTGATCTCAAACTCCCAACCTCAGGTGATCCAACCACCTCGGCCTCCCCAAGTTTTATGATTACAGGCATGAGCCACTGCGCTGGGCCTCAATTCACTCTCTTAACGAGAAAAATCAGTCAAATAGTAGATTACTCCACAATTAAATTATAATTAAAATCTGACGAACTTAATTATCAACGTTCTTTTATTTCTTAATATATATATTTTAAATTTCCTAACAATATATATATTTTAAATTTCCTAACTAAAATGCATTGATTTAGTAATTTTTAAAGTGTTTTTAGTATTCATATTTTGTACAAGTGCATGGCACATACATAAATTTAAGAAATATTAAACTTAATAAGATAACAAGAATTTCAAGTACTTATTTTTTATGTTTCAAACTCTACTTTTTTATTTAGTATTTTAAGTTGTTTACTATTTTTAAAGGATAATGAGCATGTAGTATAAAATGCTTACATATTATTTATGTAACTCTGGAATTGGTTATTTTGATGACAGTGCTAAATTCTTATGCCTCTTTTTTTTTTAAATTACTACTGATAGCACTGTTAGATTTTCTACTCTCAATTTTATAAAAGTGGAAAAAAATAACATTCATTTGTATTTTAGGTAAAAATTTGAAAATCTATAATTTTAACAACTTATTTTCCATAACCTAAATGTGACTGTATGCTTTGAATATGTATAAACAGTGAATATTTATTTTAATAAATACTGCTTTGCAGTCTATGTAAACCATGCAGAAGCAAATTTATTTGGGATTGATTACAGATTTAATAGCTCATCTCATGAGGACATAAGAAGATCAAATTAAAGTATTAATAATATTCTGACACAATTGATTTGATACTCCAGGCAAAAATATTACGATGGATCACAATGCAGGAAAACATGGTATTGGTTATTCTAGGTAAATAAAGGGTAGGAAATTTATTATACTTTATTTTGACCCCATGAGGTAAGATTTGGTCTTAAATGCTAAATGATCATAGCGTGAACCCAAGAGCTTAGAATTTCTGAGCCAAAATAAAATTGCTTTAGTGACGTTTAGTAAACAAAATATTTTTTGGATGTTTCTTTTTAATCAGGCAGTATGCTGGGCATGGGGAATATGAAGATGACAGAAGCACACATAATCCCAGTTTATTAGTTCATGTTTGCTATTTGTTTTATATGTTATGAAAGAAAACAAACGAATAGAAAATTCAAATAAACAGAGAAAACAAATAGTGGATAATGTGGACATGTTTACTTTAGAAAGGTGACTGGAAGTGGCCTTTCTGTGGAAGCAGTATTGAATGGGAGATTTAAAAATCGAGAAGAATGGCCAGGCGCAGTGACTCACACCTGTAATCACAGCACTTTGGGAGGCCAAGGCAGGTGGATCACATGAGGTCAGGAGTTCGAGACCAGCCTGGCCAACATGACAAAACCCCATCTCTACTAAAAATACAAAAATTATCTGGGTGTGATGGGGAGCACCTGTAATCCCAGCTACTTTGGAGGCTGAGGCAGGAGAATTGTTGAAACTTGGGAAATGGAAGTTTCAGTGAGCGAAGATGGCACCATTGCACACCAACCCTGGGGGCAAGAGCAAAACTCCATCTGAAAAAAAAAAAAAAAAAATTCAAGAAGAAGATAGTCATAGGAACCACAGGGCAGTGTGGTAGCCCTTGGCTAATGTGAAGAAATTAAGAGAAGTTCAGTTTAGCTTCAGAATAGATTATACTGGATTATATTGAAGACTGACGTGAATTTATATTTTATTTCAAGTAATAAACAAATGGCCCTTTGTAAACATAAAAGATAAATTGTGCAATTTATATTTTTGAAAAGTCATTCAGTTTGCTGTGTCGATATTGGGGAGTTATATATAAAAGGTGGGAAGACCCTTTCCGTGGCTGTCACAGTAAGATAAGAGAGCTGATGGTGGCTTTCGCTAGGGGAGGGGAGATGAAATTTGTAAGGAGTCAGGGAGAACGACTGTGATAGTAATAGTGATTGTAATATATAGTGGCCAAGGATATTTACAAGAGGAATTATAATGTTGCATAATGGAATCTAGGTTGGACAAAAGAAAAAAAGGGATGTCAGAAGATACTAAATCATCATGAAAATAGCATGAGAATAATGTCCTAAAACTTACAATGAAATTAAATAATTGAGATACTGGGATTTTTAAGCAAGTGTTACAGAAGACAGGAGGTTGTAGTTGGGAAACAAACTTCTAGAAATAAAATTTCAAAGGTAGCCTAAAATCTGAAGATGATACATCCGGCAGGTGGCTGTGTTAGTCCATTTGAGCTGCTGTAACAAAATGCCTTAGAGTGGGTCATTTATAAGTAGCAGAAATGTATTGTTCACATTCTGGTGGCTGGAAAGTATAAGACCAAGTTGCCAGCAGACACAGTGTCTGTTGAGGGCTTGCGCTCTCCTTCACAGCTGGCGCCATCTTGCTGCATCCTCACATGGTGGAAGGGACAAACAGGGTTGCTCAAGCATCTTTTACAAGACCATTAATTCCATTCGTGCCCTCACCACCTCCTAAAGCCTCCACCTCTTAACATTATCACAATGGCTATTACGTTTCAACATAAGAATTTGTAGGGCACACCAACTTTCAAACCTGAACGGTGTCCATGGCAGGGGATAGATAGGTAACTTGGAGGGGAAGGAAAGATAAATGATAGGACAGACTGAGGCAGTAGAGTGTTAGATAGTCAAGCTCTGCAGAGGTGGAATTCAAAGTGATTAATGACAGGCATTCAGGGAAAGGAGAACAAAGTCTTCAGTGAATTAGATGAAGTTAATAGAAGTTAAAAAATAGAGTCTGGACTTTTAAATATAATTGTTGAGCTTTAAAAGCAATCTAGAAGTTGAAGCTATAAACAAAGCTACAATTATTCGTTAAAGCACTATAAAACTAAGCAATCTTCTCATCTCAAATGTAGAGATAATTATATTTGATTTGAGATTACATAAATTGAATTTCAACCTTAGCATGATAAAGCCCTTTGAGAGTCTTAGAAGCTGCTGAATATATACAACTTATTACCATTAGAAAAGCAAACTTGACCCTGAAATCTGTACTTGGAATGCATTTTATTTTTCTAATTTATTATTTTAAGAGCAGCTGTAGTACAAAACACACTTCTGTTTAAATAGATATATAGTATAGTATTTAATATGACTTCAGATTTGCTTATTGTGCTTTATTATCTAAGTAAAAGAAAAAAATGTCTTCCTTCACAAAGCAATAGATTTGTTGTGCAAAGGCAAAGACTGCTTCAGTTTGAATTTCTTGCCAAACCAGATAATTAAAACATACAAACAAATGCTGATTTTTTTTTCATAGAATATAAATACTGATATAAGGAGACATACATTATTGGAAAGGCAATTATACATCAAGAGTTTGTCCAAAAGAGAAGATGCCATCTGGTGTTTCTAATCTGATGTATGACTAATCTGAGATTGAATTTATCACAGAAAAGCCTGTAATCATAAGACCTTTGGAAAATTCAAAATATGCATGATCAGAAAGCATTAGCATCACCTGTGAATCAGGAATGCTTCTGCTCTAAGGAAAAGTCTCTTGATTCAAAACTTTTTCAATTTTATTACCCCGGTTTTTTCTTCCCACAGTTTCCATCAGTCTGGCACAAGAAATCTTTGACTTAAAAAACAAATAGCAGGATGAGAAAATCTTAAAGTACAAACTCTATACGCAATGCATAAATAAAGTTCAATATATTTAAAATATTTTTTATTTTCTTTGAATTCCCTCCTAAATGCTGGCTATATTTCTTTGGGTTCCTTCCTAAATGTGAGTATCAGCTAACATTGTAAGACAAAACATGTAATTAAAAATTTGGTTTCATTGCTAATTATCCATTCCTGGAATTCTAGGCTGAAAGACAGTGCTTAGTTTTAATGTTCAAGTAAGGTATTTCTAAAAAACATTATGCATCTGGAACAGTGATTTCTAAAGTTGAGGGTTATTTCCACAGACTTATATTCTTACCGGAGAAGTTTAGTCATTTACTGACATGGTAAATCATTTAGCTCTGAATTTTTGTTTCCTCTTCTCTGTGGAGATAAATGACATTAGATGAAGCAAAAGATGATTTCTGCCACTCTTTATTCTTTGGATTCTAGTGATGTAACTTAACTCCAAAACTTATAAAAGAAAATGAAGTCCACTGTACAAACGTGCAACAGAAATAGGAAGGCTTTGGTTTAAAATGTGAGTAAAATAAAATTGACATCATATAATTCTAACAGTGCTATCGAAGCCATGCATCTGATAGCATTGCTGCTTTGATTCATAATTTATAAGAATGAAGAAGAGCTGGCTAACATGTCTGCATCTGTCAACCTTAATGTGTTATGATTACTAAAAATCTGTTATTAAGTGAAGAACTGCTAGTCTTCTTTTGTGTTTAGCAGACAGATCTTAAAAAAATAAAATCTATGGAACAAATTTGACAGAGCCTAGGAAAGAGAAGGAATGCCATAGCGTTAAGAGCTCATCCTCTGAGTTAGATAAACTATGTGTTCATTCTGTCTTTCCCACTTTTAGGGGTGGGAAATCAGCCGCTCCCCCTAAGCCTCGTATTTGTTTATAAAATATTATTAAATGAATAGAGTTTTGATAATTAAGTACATGTTATATAATGAAGTATATGTTATATAATGAAGTATGAAGTAATGACCTTCATATAGTTGACCTCAGTATATTATGTGTACATACACATAATGTATGCATATGTGTATGTATATGTATACTTGTAAATGATTGCTAGATACTCAAAAGAGATTTTGCTCAGAGAATTTACATCACAAATATTATTCTACTCTGTAGCTTCTTCCATTAAAAAGGCATGTGCAAAATTCAAGTTCATAAAACCATTTCTTACGTAGCAGGAAAATCACCATCTCCACTATATTCTATTTTAAGGTTTTCAGAAAAATCAGTTGACATTAAGATGATGTATTAGTCTGTTTTTACACTACTATAAAGAGCTGCCTGAAACTGGGTAATTTATAAAGAAAAAATGTTTAATTAACTCACAGTTTCACATGGCTGGGGAGGCCTCAGGAAACTTACAATCATGGCAGAAGGTGAAGCAGGCACATCATACGAAGTGGCAAGTGAGAGAGAGAGAGAGAGAGACAGACAGGCAGAGAGAGGAAACCACCACTTATGAAACCATCAGATCTCATGAGAACTCACTATCACAAGAACAGCATGGGGGGAACCGCCTCCATGATCCAAACACCCCACACAGGTCCTTCCCTAGACAGGTGGAGACTACAATTTAGATGGCAATTCAAGATGAGATTTGGGTGCGGACACACCAACCCATATCAGATGGTAAAAGAGATTTAATGTGCCATGTAAATACATCACAAATGTAATCTTTCACCTTTTTGTGTCTACTTTGCTGCATGTCATTCACTTTATACATTTATCTATCCCTTGGTCACTGCAAAATATAGAAGTGCCTACTAAACCACATTAAATTACTCTCAGTGTGATTTTTTAAATGTGCTCAATATTGCTTTAATCAGACTGTCTCAATAACCATAGCAGCTCATTGTATAGCTGTTAGATAAAAAGGGTTTTACTCAGTTGCCTCGAAGTGTACTTGATTTTGGAACTTTGCATGTCGGAGTCACTGATAATGTTCTAGAAATGGTTTCTGCAAATTTGCAGATTAACAGACTATTTCTACGAATTACTTATGTTTGAGTTCTCTAAATCTAATTTAAATAAGTAGCTGTTTTCCTCAAGGAGCAATTTTATAAAGAAGCAACTATTAATGGGGATCCTATTGCATATGGATTGTTTAATAGTCACTATGAAGTTCTACATTTTTTTCTTAGAGAACAGAAACACCAAATCTTAACAATAAACCAAATAAACTTCTCAAATGCTTAAATTAGAAAATAAAATTAGATAAGCATGATAAACTCAGAAAAACATGATATTTTTATCTTGAAGAGAAATTATTTCTACTCCATGATTTGTTTTTAGAATAATTTCTAAATAACGATTATTTACACATTCTACAGGAAATTATTCTTCTGTCTGCTTATTGGTGGTTTCTAACTCTAGTTGGGGAGAAGGTTTTTACTGACAATCAGCAAAATATAAAGTAACAAGAATACACCACCAAAACTTGAGAATACCAAGTGCTCTTTAAAACATACTGATACATAAACTCTCAAAATTTCCCCATATTTTTCTGAGATTGTTTCACAGGCAGAATTCTTAAGTTTCTAAGTACTGTGATTTCAGCATTTGGCATCAGAAGAAAACAGCAGGCCTGAGAAGCTTCTACTTACAATATTGAAAAAGAAAAGTGAAGAAGAGATTTTAGAAACAATATGGGGAATGTAAAGCCCCTTTTTCACTGCATCATATGCAGACTATCTTAAATTTATTATTAATATATTAACAGATAAAGCCTTTTTTTATTATTTTTAGATTTCATGTTCTATCTAAATTCATAGTGGACTTTGCTTCTTTAGGATCCAGGTGATGATATTTGTCATACACTGTTTCATAGCTGCAAATCACGTAATATTTTCTAAGCACCCACTAAAGACAAACTTTCTGCCATTCTCAGTGCCATTAAAGCACCTTGTACCTACATCTATACCTTAAATTTTTTAAATGCCACCAGCCCATGAAAATGCAGCCCAATTTTAGTCTGGCATGATTTGTAGACTTTTTTTTGGCTGCTGGGCTTGACAATTATGGATAAAATCCAATTTGTCAAAATATACATGATAAATTCTTACTAAGATAACACTTTTGTAGGGTAAAAACAAACTAATTTGTGCAATTATGTAAAATGATATTTTTAAAGTGTATCACCCAGTGACCTTATCATTAGCGTTATTATTGCCAGCGAGTTCTAAAATGTTAACTAAGACTTTGGTCTCTCTGGCAGAGCAAGAAACTCCATGTGGTAGAATCATCGTGGTTCTTCATAGCCTGGCTAGATGTGTGGATCTTTCCCAAAAGGAAAGGTAGGAGATAATTAATGGCTGGGTGCCATAATCTCTAATATATGAGTTACACAAATTGCCTAGAAATCCTAAATAAACCCAGGTTTTACACGTTTTATAAAAAGATAAAACTTTACAGATGTATCAGGTTTTATATGTAATGCTTAAGACATTATACACTGTAAAAATTTAATTTTTAATACAGCTTAGGTTTTGTTTCTAATCCCAGTGCTATAGACTGAATGGTTTCATCCCACCAAAATTCATATGTTGAAATTCTAACCTCCAATGTGATGGTATTAGGAGGTGCAGCCCTTGGTAAGTAATTAGGTCATGAGGGTGGAGCCCTCATAAATGGGATTCGTGCCCTTATAAAATAGATCTCAGAGAGCTTCATCCTGTCACCATGTGAGGACACAGCAAGAAGACATTTATCTATAAACCAGGAGGGCAGCCTTGACTTGACCTAGAATCTACTGGTGCCTTGCTCTCAAATTTTCCAGGCTCCAGAACTTTAAGAAATAAATGTGTGCTGTTGATGAGCCCCCCAGTTTATAGCATTTTGTTATAGCAGCCCAAATGGATGAAGGCACCCTGTTTTTTGAGAACACAGTAAAATCTTGCTGTAGCATGATAAGAGAGAGAGAGACTTCTAAAGGGAAAGCATTTTGAAATGACTAGTGCAAAGTAGGAAATTACCATTTTTTGCAACATAGAGCTAGTTAGTACTAATTTTTAAGCTGGCTTTCAACTCCAGCTATCCAAGTGCATACCTGTCATTCCAGGAGCTGTCATCTGCCCTAGGGATTTTCCTCTTATTATAATTTAGCAGTATAAGTAAACCAGACATTTATTTAGGTTGGTGCAAAAGTAATTGCGGTTTTGTCAGTGAACATAATGGCAAAAGTAATAGAAACATAATGTTTCTGTATCTGTTGATAACAGAGAAAGAAAGAATTAACTAAATGTATCTTTGTGCTTCTTTAGACAATAATGCAATACAGTAATGAGGCAATGCCTGTTGTTTTAGGTGGAGGCAATCTTACTTATTCTTTAATAATTCTGAGCAGAAATTTCAGCTCAACCGATACAGCAAATAGCATTTCCCAAGACATTTATTTGCTTTCTGGCACAACTGTTGGTGATAATCATTCAGCTGGTTTTCTTCCATAGAGGAGATAATACTAGCAATGCTGCCCAGTCCCTGAATTGTTTCAAGTAAGGAAACTTTTATAATGAGGAAGTCAGTTCTATGCTGTGAATTACAAATAAGTTAATGAGGCCCATACTTAGTTTATGGGGTGGCAGAGTGGAGAGAAATAAAAAAAATAATTAGCTGTTGACAAACAGGCAGGAGGGCTGTCCTACTGAAGACTTTGCTAACCACACAGCATGGGATAAAACTCATTTAGAGCAGGTGTGAATGGTGGGGGAACAAGTCTAGGTTTGATTTTGACATAGGGTTGATTTTTCAGGAATAAGTTAAATTAGGAGATCTACTACCAGCAACCCCCAGGGTCTTCTTGTCAACCATCATTACCAGAGCAATATCCAAGTGAGCAGTGGGTTTTGGGTCATATTTCCAGGGAGAAAAAGATAAATTAATATTATAAAGCTGTTGAGTGGGTGCAGCTGACATTTTCCAGTATTTGGTGACATAGATCTAAGAAGGTTAAATTTATGCCTATAAATATAATGGCAAAATGGGCTTTGGCATAGGCTTGGTCTAGTGTGTAGCCTGAAAATAAGGGAAATAAATGAATAAACCCCCTATGATAGCAAATACAGCTCCTCTTGATAGGACGTAGTGAAAGTGGGCTACAACATAGTATGTGTCGTGTAATACAGTGTCTAATGATGAGTTTGCCAATACAATGCCGATTAAGCCCCCCATGGTAAAGAGAAAAATAAAGCCTAAGGCTCAAAGTATTGCAGGGGATCACTTGGTATTGCTTCCGTGAAGTGTGGCAAGTCAGCTAAAGACCTTAACACCGGTAGGAATTGCAATAATTATAGTGGCAGAAGTGAAGTAGCTCATGTATCTACGTCTATACCCACTGTAAACATGTGATGAACTCATATAATAAAGCCTAAGAACCCAATTGATATCATAGCTCAAACTATACCTATGTACCCAAATGGTTCTTTTTTTCCTGAGTAATATATTACAATATGAGAGATTATTCCAAACCCAGGTAGAATGAGGATATAAACCTCGGGGTGACCGAAGAATGAGAATAGGTGTTGATATAAGATGGGATCTCCTTCTCCGGCTGGATCAAAGAAAGTGGTATTGAGGTTACGGTCTGTTAGTAGTATGGTAATGCCGGGAGCTAAGACTGGTAAAGAGAGCAGTAGCAGGACTGCTGTGATTAGAACTGATCAGACAAATAGGGGGGTTTGATATTGAGGTATGGCAGGGAGTTTTATGTTGATAATAGTGGTGATGAAATTGATAGCTCCTAAAATAGAGGAGATGCCTGCTAGATGAAGTGAGAAGATAGTCAGATCTACAGAGGCCCCCGGGTGGGAGAAATTTCCTGCCAAGGGAGAATAAACTGTTCAACCTGTCCCAGCACCGGCCTCTACTATGGCGGATGTGAGTAGTAGTAGGAAGGAGGGATGAAGGAGTCAGAAGCTTATGTTATTTAAGCGGGAAAATGCCATATCAGGAGCACCAATTATTAGGGATACTAACCAATTTCCGAAGCCTCCAATTATAATGGGTATTACTATAAAGAAAATTATAACGAATGCGTGAGCTGTAACAATAACATTGTAAATATTAGCTAATTATTAGACCAGAAACCATGAAAAGGCTTTTCTACTGAAGCTCCAGTGATGTTTCAGCTGGAGATCCTTGTTGTGAACCCCATCACCAGGCATTTATCTTGGCAAGGTTTGTCCAAGTCAACCTATGAAAGGAATTCTGTTGACTCACTCTGATTGTTTGAAAACCATATAACATGAACCACATAATGGGAGTACTTCCCAAATATGTTTATATCACTATACACAGAAAATGTGACATTTATAGGCCACACTAGTGTTCACAGACAAGCCTGTCAAGGTTAAGGTGGGTGGTGGTGGTCAGGTGTGCTATGAGGTCTTGAACCTGGCGATCCTGACATGGCTCCTCTACCTACTTAAGATATCTCATCAGATAATATCTCAGCACCCTAATTAACACTGCATATGTACTGCAAAGAATCCAAAGCTCTTCTTTTTCTGCAGCTACTATATTTTTTAAGGGCTATAAGCAGAACATTTTGTAATCTAAACCTGGTTCAAATCATAGTACTTAAACATGTTATTTTGGAGTTTCCGAAAGATTCAACATTTCAGATGCTTTAGGAAACAATAGTGCTAATGAATTCAAGATAGATGATAACTTTCTCTACCATAAGACTTGTAGTATGTCCACACTTTACATTAAGAAGTATTTAAGTCATTAAGTCATTAAGAAGTATTCATACCTCGGGCTGAAATATTTGAGAAGAATCCTGCTGATGATCGCTGTATCAGTCTTGGCACATGGGTCTGTTTTACCCATTGCCAATATCATAAATGCTCTTAAATTTTTTCAGGTGAACAAATGGAACCTGAATATATTTAGGATTCCCAAGGGCGAAGTGAAAGAAAGTGAGCCATTTTATTAGTCTTGAGTATCTCTCCCCAATCCCCTACCCTGTTGTTGTGGCTAACAATAAAGCATCTCCAATATTACTAATGAGACATGCTGGAGAAATTTGGGGACATATCATTCATGTTCAAATCATCCTGGTATTACCCCTTTATAGTATATGTCAGGACAAGGGTTATACAATAGAAACAGAATGAATACTCTAGTATTTTGAGCTACTATTGGGGAACAACAAACATGACCTGAGGAGGGAGAAAAAAGACATCATGACTGTCGTCAAAGTTGCTTTCTCTTTCGTTTTATTTGCTTTTAATTTAATTAGCGAAGGCCAGGATCTGAAAGAGCTGCCAAGAGAGAATGCTCTGTTGATAAAGTAGAGAGAGAAAACAATTTAGGAATGAGAAATAACCACAGCCTTGGCTGTGTTCTTGGGCAGAAAACCATCTTTTTTTTTCTTAACAGCCTGAGTAGAAAGAAACATAAGTACCATTAACAATTTAGCTTCTTCAGGAGTAAGAAACCCTCATTATTTTAATAATTTTTCTCAGCCAAGAAGCACCCAAAGGCATTATGAAAGGAGTGATAACTGATGCTTTTTAATGTGTAAGGGAACATTCTGCAGGAGAGCTGCCAGTTCTGGCACCTGGGTAGAACGCAGAGGCAAGGAGGAAATTTCACCACCTCACAGAGCACAAAGGGCAGAATGGAGACCAATTTTATTTCCTCTCTGACCTACCAGTTTGTTTCCTTTGTTATCTACCATATATAGGTTTCATTTACTACCTTTTAAATACATTGACTTAGTTTATATTTATGTAGTCATACAGGATTATTGACTTAGTTTATATCTATGTAGTCATACAGAATTATGTTTAAATGATATTATTCATAGATCTAAAACAGTTCATGGTAACAAGCATATCAAAGGGCAAGCATATCATGCAGCGTGATTACTAGACCTAATAATACGTTGCATACTTGAAATTTTCTGGGAGAGATTTCAAGTGTTCTCACCACACAAAATGGTTACTAGGTAAAGTGATGGATATGTTAGCTTCTTTGTGGTATATGTGTTTCAAAACGCCACATTATATATTTTAAATATATACAATTTTTATTTGTCAATCACACCTTAGTAAAGCTGCAGGTAGGGACGGTGTGGACAGGGGATACAAGCATATCAAAAGTTTGTAACATGTTCATCTAGGCTACTGTTTTCAGTGTCGTAAAAAATTGCAAAATAATACAGACACATAGCTAAATTAGTGGATATTGTACTTTTTCTTTGGAACTATTCTTTTCTCAGAAGACTTTTTATACAGCTATTATTAATACCTTACCTCAGATGTTAATACATAGCTTATTGTGCCTGCTCAGATTTCTTAAATGTATTATTAATAATTACCTAATAATAATAACTGATGCTTGTTAATATGTAAGTGAACAACATAAATATTTAATATTTATGTATCACTTAATATTTCATTGATAATATATTCTTAAATATAAATGATATTCAATTTATTATTTAAAAATTAATTTATTATGTTTTATATATAGCTCATTCAATGTTGGTAACACATTTCTGAAAACAGACATTCTGCTTGAGAATGTAAACATTAAAAGGGAAATAATTACAATTTATTTACAATGCTTATCAATTTCTCAAAATGTAACAAATATACAGAAAAAAATGCTTCAATATCAGTAACGAACAATCATGCCAAGGTGTAAAATGCCTAAAGCACCACTTCTGCTTTCTGATCACCAAAAATTAACATAGTTGTTACCTACCAGACATAGCAATACAGCAATATATGCTCAAAACTAGTAGCACTTGCAATGTACCACTTCTTTGCTGACTTTTAGGGAGCTTTTCAAACCATTTACACATGATTCTGATATTCCTCCAATTGTATTGTAAGTAAAACAATGTCCCCAAGGGGAAAGTCCCCAAGGGGAACATTGACTGTTCCCCTTGGGGACATTATGTTCTGAGATATTAATATCATTTTCCTATATGATCATTAATTGAAACTCTTGTTAAGAGTTAGATATATACCATTCAGTTTGTATCTTAAAAACTGAGGGGCATTCTGGCCAGGCACGGTGGCTCACGCCTGTAATCCTAGCACTTTGGGAGGCCGAGGCTGGTGGATTGCCCGAGCTCAGGAGTTCGAGACCAGCCTGGGCAACATGGTGAAACCCCGTCTCTACTAAAATCGGTGTGCGCCTGTAGTCCCAGCTACTTGGGGGGCTGAGGCAGGAGAATTGCTTGAACCCAGGAGGCGGAGGTTGCCGTGAGGCGGGATGGTGCCACTGTACTCCAGCCTGGTAGCAGAGGGAGACTCTGTCTCAAAAACAAAAACAAACAAAAATGTAAAAAAAGAAAATGAAACAAAACTGAGGGGCATTCTTGCAGATAAAGACTTCATGAAAATATAACCATTTGAAACAAGCTTATTTGTTTATTTTATTGCCTCTTTCTACTCCTAAAGTACACCCACAGATACAATTTTAGTCATTCACAAATGTCCGCAATTGACTCTTTCCCTGTCATTCTCTCTAATTCTCAGGCAGGTTCTCTACACAAGGTGTCAAAAATGGTTCATAGCTTTCTTAGGTTTACATAGTTTATGCCAATCACCGGATTACAAGAGCAGAGAGCCTCTCTCTTCCCGAATGCACATCCAATCCTGAAAAAGAACTCTGATTGACTCCACTTGAGCCATCCATGCATCTCTGAATGAATTAACGTGTGGAAGGTTATAGGGTACTCAAATTGGACAACTTGGACATGAGAATCTATTCCTGTACAAATGGGGAGTCAGGAGATGACAAGGAGGATTTCTAGAAAAGAAAAATTCTGGATAGACACAAATGAAAATAACAGATTTTCATCAAATTCCATGTTCAGGGCAGTTTATCCATCCCAATCACCCTGAAAGATATATTGGGAAGTCAGCACTGAATTCTCATCTTTCTTTTGTCCTTCCCAGATCAATACAAAAAAAATTACATTCATCTAAATGTCTTTCTCAGATGGCTTGAATCATTGGAATGTTATATGTCACAGGAGATTACAGTTCCTACAATAAAGCAGTGCATTGGCAGGGAAAAATTAAATATATATACATGTTTTCCCAAGATTTCTAGTTATATTCATGTAAATTTGGGTCGTCTCAATTCAGGGTGGGTGATTGTGTCATGCTTTGACCACAGGAAGAAATTCAGTAGTAGATTTGCTTTAATACCTTTGCCATTGTGTCTTCAAGCACATGGGAAGAGGTTTTAAGACATGCATTAGAGAAAAAAGAAAGCTGTTTCTGTTGTCAAAAGTAAATCTCTTATTATTATAATTTGCTTCTGCTTTGAATTGTGGCAAGAAAACAAATAGCATAGAAAATAGTAATACCTTGTAGCATAGAAAATATTTCCTTTTTAAAAATTAGTATACTTATACTGTGATGAAATTGTTTTCCATCTGTATATGGAACCACATATATAAAGTAAGGCAATCAAATATTAAGTAAAACTTTTTCATTAATATTTTATTAGGAGGTGCATGAAGCAAGGTTAAGAAGATAGGAGATGAAAAATGATGAATGGTAACATGCTAAATTCTGTTAAAAATGAGAAACAAGGCCGGGTGTGGTGGCTTACGCCTGTAATCCCAACACTTTGGGAGGGCGAGCCAGGGAGATCACCTGAGGTGAGGAGATGGAAACCACCCTGGCCAACATGATGAAAACCCATCTCTACTAAAAATACAAAAAAATTAGCTGGGCATGGTGGCACGTGCCTGTAATCCCAGCTTCTTGGGAGGCTGAGGCAGGAGAATCGCTTGAACTAGGGAGGTGGAGGTTGCAGTGAGCCAAGATGGCGTCATAGCACTTGCTTGGCGACAGAGTAAGACTTAATCTCAAAAAAAAAAAAAAGGGAAGAAAAAAGAGAAATAAAATAACCTTTTAGGTCAGATACAATAGGTGGTCACATGAAAATTACCTTCATAAGAAAAAAGAAATTAATGGAACTCAAATTATTAGTGTCTGGGAAGTAACCTGAGATCAAAAGAGGATAGTGAGAAGTCAAATATAGGTTATGGAACCATGCAATTTCAGAAGGGGCTTAATTCATAGTGTCTATGTCATAAGGGTCTAATTATTCAATGTAGGGGACTAATCTACAAAACTTCATATAAAGCAATAATTCCCAACGCAGAGTTAGTGGCTGTTTATTTATGTCTGTGTTGAGATTCTGAACTTTCATCACAATTTGTCCTATTCTGCAGCTTTTTTGGTAACCATGCTTCTTTGTCTTAGCTCTGATTTTGTAATTTGACTTAATTTTCCTACAGGATCCCATCAGCATTTAACTTACCAGTTTTCCCTTGGTTTTCAACTTCAGTAAGATTCATCTTTTAAAAAGTAATTTCTTTCAGTCTGGATCATTAGCATGGGATAAAGAAAAAAACTGAAAATGTTTTGTGTCCTCAAAATCATTACATTTGGTAGTTTTCATGGTGTTAAATATGTATTATATGTTTGAAGGGTTTGAATTCATGTAAATTGGCAGGTGGACCACAATTATGTAGTTAAATTTATTTAAAATAAAAGGGTCATATATGCTACCTCTTGTATCAGTTCCCCATTCTGTTCTCCTTTGTGAATGATTTCACCAGGCAAAGGTCATCTGAAGCAATAAAGCAACCCTACACTCATCCTGCATACTCCAGTGTGTGTTTGAGCAGCACTGGATTCAAAGGAAGAGGCCATCAGTCACTAAGCATGAACAATAGATATCAGGGCCACTGCCATAGCTTTATCAAAGATCCAGTCTACCCCAGGCCTTTTTAAATGTTTGTTACATTACATTAATACACATTTATGGGGTACATGTGAAATTTTATTACATGCAGAGAATGCGTAATGATCAGTTGAGGATATTTAGGTACTCATTGATTTAATCATTTGTGTTGAGTACACTTCAGGTCCTATCTTCTGGCTAAAGTACAATATATTGTGGTTAACTGTAGTCACCCTGCTCTCCTATCAGATCAGAACTTATTCCTTCTATCTAACTGTATGTTTGTGCCTACTAATCCCCTAGTTTTTTTGATGGCTCTGTTCTCACAAGGACTATTCCTAAAGGAGGGCCTACTTCCTAAGTTTTAGACAATTGGGGTTTCTTTTGGAAATCTGTCTTTCAAAGAGGAGATGCTTGTGGGAAGGAAGGGGTAGTTGGAGATTGGAGTAGTTAATTTTATATGTCCACTTCAAACACGAATCTGGGTGTTGCTCTGAAGGTATTTTGAAGATGTGTGTAGCGTCTTCAGTCAGTTGACTTTAAGTAAAGGAGATTGTCTTTCGTACTGTGAGTGGGTGTCATCTAATCAATTGAAGCTGTCAAGAAAAACTGATTTTCCATGAGGAAGAAGAAATTCCAGCCTTAAAGCCTGTCTGAGAGTTTCCAGCCTGCCAGCCTATCCTGCGGATTTCAGACATGCCTATCCAGATCCCATGATCATGCAAGCCAAGATCGAGTCCTTGAAATACATCTTTTTACATACCTGCCCTCCCCCACCCCCCACACACACATAGGATATACATATATACCTTCTACTGGCTCAGTGTTGGTCTGCTGGATACAGAAAACATATTAATTATTCATTTTATTTCTGTTACATCATACTGACCTCAACCTGACAACATACCAGATTTGTCCCTTGCTCTAAGTTGTGGAGGGGTAGATGAAGTTCCTAATACATCACGTATGTCCTGATATACTTGGTAGACCTTAAGTATTTATATTTAACAAAATGAAACCATGATCATTTTGAAGCAAAAGATATCTAAAGTTGGAATGAGAAACTTATGATTTCTTTATGAATATGAGATAATTTACTTGGGCATCATCCTTAGAGTAGCTTAATTTTAAGGATATTTTTTCTTCTCTAACTATACTAAATCAACAGTATTTTTTTCTTCTTTAACTATACTAAATCAACAGTGGAAAAATCTCTAAACTCTGGAGGTGTTTTTATCTTACCAGTCTATATAAGACACATTCAATCATAGTCGCTATTGAATTTGGCATTTCAATTCTTCACTGTCACTTCTCATTAATTATTGGTTCTAATACTGTCTTTCATGACTTCTTCCTTGTCATTTTACTTCAGAAACTCATTATTTCTAATTGCTATTTTATGCCACTCTTTGGTTCATCAGTTTTTAATGTTCCACTTAATTGACTCCGTTGTTTAAATGATGTGAAGAAAAATGGGGTTAAATTTATCATTTATCTGATACATTCTGGTATGAGAGAGCTTAATTTGGTTGTTCCATTTTCTAGATAGAAAAAGTAAGGAAATATTTTCTGCATTCTGTTCAGATTGTTATTGCTGAAGTCATCTTATGCTATGACCTTTAAACATATTTTCGAAGGCTTTAGAAAAAAATTACAGGTACACTGACATTTGCTTATTGTGAAATTTTATATCATGTTCCTTTTTATGTTGTAATTTGTAGTATTCCACATGACAGATTTTTTTGTTAATTGTACATCAGGTCTCACACTCTTATAATGTAGCCAGGAATTTAAAAAGACAAGTAAAGAATTGGTTTTAACATGCCAGAATATGTCAGGGATATATCTGTGGATTTACAGTTAAAGAAAAATTACTAGAAAAAAATAGATAAATATTAAAGAAGTATTTAATGTTTATAACGCTCAGTGCGACTTTTTATGTAACAACAAAGTTTGTAAAATGTAAGCAGGGCCATTTTATTGTTAATGTTAATTTAATGAAAATAAAATATGCATTTTATAAGACAGAATCTAAATCATAATAAATCTAAAAATTCATTGATTTAAATACCATAGTATTCTCAATTTATGAAACCCTCCTTCGAACAGATGGAATTTAAATATATGACTTGGCCATTTATCTTTGACTCCAAATGTATTTATATGAGTCCCACATGTTAAGTTTATTCCTGGAAATTATCATGACCAATAGAACACTTTTATATATGTGTCACAATAAGCATGAAATAATGTGATCTCTTTCTCCTTTATTATATATCCTTGCAGCCACCAAACTGCAGTATGTAACTTAATCCCACAGAGATATTTTACACTGAAAGTTTGTCTTAAATTATCTTGCAACTCTTTTTGAATTCTACACAAAATGGTTATTCTAATTCTCAGAGTACAACCACAAGCTAGGTAGGTGTAGATTATGGCACATGGGCAAAAATATGGTGGGTGTAACTGGAACCACACTAGAAAAAAGGAAATTTGTCATTGCAAGTATCTTAAGAATGAAAAATTTGAGGCAGTATTTTATTATTTGCAATGAATTTGTATTAGTGAACTGATACATAAAATAAAATTGTATACAACATATAATTGATTAAAATCACACATACTTGGAAATTAAGCTCATGGGAAAGTTTTTGCAAAAACAAATTTTATGAGAATTTTTGACATTAATAAAATATTTATAACAAAAGTTAATATTTATGGGGCTGTCTCAGAATTTTCAGTCTAAATGTGATAGGAACACAAATTCCAATACATATCCAAGAATCATAGCATGGTGAAAATATTAACATTCTACTATAAAGACACATGTATACGTATGTTTATTGCGGCACTGTTCACAATATCAAAGACTTTGAACCAACTCAAATGCCCATCAGTGATAGACTGGATAAAGGAAATGTGGCACATATACACCATGGAATACTGTGCAACCATATGCAAGGGTTGTGAATGCATGTTCTCACTCATAGGTGGGAATTGAACCATGAGAACACTTGGTCATCTACCTTAGGTATTTCTCCTAATGCTATCTCTCTTCCAGCCCCCCATCCCCTGATGGGCCCCAGTGCATGATACAGCCCCCCAATGTCCATGTGTTCTCATTGTTCAGCTCCCACTTATGAGTGAGAACATGTGATGTTTGGTTTTTCTGTTCTTGTGTTAGTTTGCTGAGAATGATGGATTCCAGCTTCATCCATGTGTCTTTATAGTTGAATGATTTATAATCCTTTGGGTATATGCCCAGTAATGAAATTGCTGGGTCAAATGGTATTTCTGGTTCTAGATCCGTGAGGAATCACCACACTGTCTTCCACAATGGTAGAACGAATTTACACTCCCACCAACAGTGTAAAAGCATTCCTGTTTCTCCACATCCTTTCCACCATCTGTTATTCCCAGCATCTCATTTCCTGACATTTTTATGATCACCATTCTAACTGGCGTGAGACGGTATCTCATTGTGGTTTAGATTTGCACTTCTCTAATGACCTGTGATGATGAGCTTTGATTCATATGTTTGTTAGCTGCATAAATGTCTTGTTTTGAGAAATGTCTGTTCATATCCTTTGCCCACTGTTTTATGGGGTTGTTTTTTTCTTGTAAATTTGTTTAAGTTATTTGTAGACTCTGGATATTAGCCCTTTGTCAGATGAATAGATTGCAAAAATGTTCTCCCATTCGGTAGGTTGTCTGTTCACTGTGATGATAGTTTCTTTTGCTATGCAGAAGCTCTTCAGTTTAATTAGATCACATTTGTCAATTTTGGCTTTTCTTGCAATTGCTTTTGGAGTTTTAGTCATAAAGTCTTTGCCCATGCATATGTCCTAAATGGCATTGCCTGTTTTCTTCTAGGGATTTTATGGTTTTAGGTCTTATGTTTAAGTTTTTAATCCATCTTTTAATTTTTATGTAAGGTGTAAGGAAGGGATCCAGTTTCAGCTTTCTGCATGTGACCAGCCAGTTTTCCCAACACCGCTTATTAAATAGGGAATTCTTTCCCCATTGTTTGTTTTTGTCAGGTTTGTCAAAGATCAGAAGGTTGTAGATATGTGGTGTTATTTCTGAGGCCTCTGTTCTGTTCCTTTGGTCTATATATCTGTTTTGGTACCAGGACCATGCTGTTTTGGTTACGGTAGCCTTGTAGTTTGAAGTCAGGTAGCGCGCTGCCTCTAGCTTTGTTCTTTTTGCTTAGGATTGTCTTGACTATGTGGGCTCTTATGAAATTTAAAGTAGTTTTTCCAGTTCTTTGAAGAAAGTCAATGGTAGCTTGATGGGGATGGCATTGAATCTATAAATTACTATGGGCAGTATGGCCATTTTCACAATATTGATTCTTCCTGTCCATGAGCATGGAATGTTTTTCCATTTGTTTGTGTCCTCTCTTATGAGTAGTTTGTAATTCTCCTTGAAGAGATCCTTCACATCTCTTATAAGTTGTATTCCTAGGTATTTTCTCTTTGTAGAAATTGTGAATGGGAGTTCACTCATGATTTGGCTCTCTGTCTGTTATTGGTGTACAGGAATGCTTGTGATTTTTGCACATTGATTTTGTATCCTGAGACTTTGCTGAAATTGCTTATCAGCTTAAGGAGATTTTTGGCTGAAACTATGCGGTTTTCTAAATATACAATCATGTCATCTGCAAACAGAGACAATTTGACTTCTTCTTTTCCTAATTGAATACACTTTATTTCTTTCTCTTGCCTGATTGCCCTGGCCAGAACTTCCACTACTATGTTGAATAGGAGTAGTGAGAGAGGGCGTCCTTGTCTTGTGCCAGTTTTCAAAGGGAATGCTTCCAGTTTTTACCCCCTTCAGTATGATATTGTCTCTGGATTTATCATAAATAGCTCTATTATTTTGAGATACGTTCCATGAATACTTCGTTTATTGAGAGTTTTTAGCACGAAGGGGTGTTGAATTTTATTGAAGGCCTTTTCTGCATCTATTGAGATAATCATGTGTTTCTTGTTATTGGTTCTGTTTAAGTGATGGATTACATTTATTGATTTGAGTATGTTGAATCAGCCTTGCATCCCAGGGATAGAGCTGACTTGGTCATGGTGGATAAGCTTTTTGATGTGCTGCTGGATTCAGTTTGCCAGTATTTTGTTGAGAATTTTCACATCAGTGTTCATCAGGGATATTGGCCTGAAATTTTCTTTTTTGTTGTTGTATCTCTGCCAGATTTTGGTATCAGGATGATGCTGGCCTCTTAAAATGAGTTAGGGAGGATTCCCTCCTTTTCTATTGTTTGAAATAGTTTCAGAAGGAATGGTACCAGCTCTTCTTTGTACCTCTGGTGGAATTCAGCTGTGAATCCGTCTGGTCCTGAACTTTTTTCCATTGGCAGGTTATTAATTACTGCCTCAATTTCAGAGCCTGTTATTGGTCTATTCAGGGATTCAACTTCTTCTTGATTTAGTCTTGGAAGGGTATATGTGTCCAGGAATTTATCCATTTCTTCTACATTTTCTAGTTTATTTGCATAGAGATGTTTGTAGTATTCTCTGATGGTAGTTGGTATTTCTATATGATCACTGGTGATATCCCCTTTATCATTTTTTATTGCATCTATTTTATTCTTCTCTATTTTCTTCTTTACCATTCTGGCTAGTGGTCTATCTATTTTGTTGATCTTTTCAAAAAACCAGCTCCTGTATTCACTGATATTTTTGAAGCTTTTTTGTGCCTCTGTCTCCTTCAGTTCTGCTCTGATCTTAGCTATTTCTTGCCTTCTGGTACCTTTTGAGTTTGCTCTTGCTTCTCTAGTTCTTTTTAATTGTGATGTTAAGATGCCGATTTTAGATCATAGGCAGATCATGTCTATTTAGGACATAGGCATGGGCAAAGACTTTATGACTAAAACACACTGCTTTAAATGTGTCCCAGAAGTTCTGGTATGTTGTGTCTTTGTTCTCATTGATTTCAAAGAACATCTTTATGTCTGCCTTCATTGCATTATTTACCCAGTAGTCATTCAGGAGCAGGTTGTTCAGTTTCCATGTAGTTGTGTGGTTTTGAGTGAGGTTCTTAATACTGAATTCTAATTTGATTGCAGTGTGGTCTGAGAGACTGTTTTTTATTATTTCCATTATTTTGCTTTTGCTGAGGAGTGTTTTACTTCCAATTATGTGGTCAATTTTAGGATAAGTTTGATGTGATGCTGAGAAGAATGTATATTCTGTTGATTTAGGCTGGATAGTTCTGTAGGTATCTATTAGGTCTTATTTCTGTCTCATTGATCTAATATTGACTGTGGGGTGTTAAAATCTCCCATTATTATTGTTTGGGAGTCTAAGTCTCTTTGTTGGTCTCTAAGAACTTGCTTTATGAATCTTGGTGCTCCTGTATTGGGTGCATATATATTTGGGATAGTTAGCTCTGCTTGTAGCATTGATCCCTTTATTATTATGTAATGCCCTTCCTTGTCTCTTTTGATCTTTGGTTAAAAGTCTGTTTTATCACAGGCTAGGATTGCAACTCCTGCTTTTTTTTTTTTTTTTTTTTTTTGCTTTCCATTTACTGGATGTTGAATATTGGCCCCCACTCTCTTCTCTTCTGGCTTGCAGGGTTTCTGCAGAGAGATCTGCTGTTAGTCTGATGGGCTTTCCTTTGTGGGTAACCCAACCTTTCTCTCTGTCTGCCCTTACATTTTTTCCTTCATTTCAACCTTGGTGCATCTGATGATTATATGTCTTGGGGTTGCTCCTGTAGAGGAGTATCTTTGTGGTGTTCTCTGTATTTCCTGAATTTGAATGTTGGCCTGTCTTGCTAGGTTGGGGAAGTTCTCCTGGATCATATCTTGAAGAGTGTTTTCGAGCTTGGTTCCATTCTCCCCATCACTTTCACGTACACCAATCAAATGTAGATTTGGTCTTTTCACATAGTCCCATATTTCTTGGAGGCTTTGTTCATTTCTTTTCACTCTTTTTTTCTCTAAACTTGTCTTCTCACTTTATTTCATTGAGTTAATCTTCAATATCTGATATCCTTTCTTCTGCTTGATCGATTCAGCTATTGAAACTAGCGTATGCTTCGCGAAGTTCTTGTGCTGTGTTTTCAACTCCATCAGGTCATTTATGTTTTTCTCTAAACTGGTCATTCCAGTTAGCGATTCATCTAACCTTTTTATCAAGGTTCTTAACTTCCTTGCATTGGGTTAGAACATGTTCCTTTAGCTTGGAGGAGTTTGTTATTACCCACCTTCTGAAACCTACTTTTGTCAGTTCATCAAACTCATTCTCTGTCCAGTTTTGTTCCCTTGCTGGCAAGGAATTGTGATCCTTTCGAGGAGAAGAGGTGTTCTGGGTTTTGGAATTTTTCAGTCTTTCTGTGCTGGTTTCTCCCCATCTTCATGAATTTATCTACCTTTGGTCTTTGATGTTGGTGACCTTTGGATTGGGTTTCTGTATCTGGATGTCCTTTTTGTTGATCTTGATGCTATTCCTTTCTGTTTGTTAGTTTTCTTTCTAACAGTCAGGCCCCTCTGCTGCAGGTCTGCTAGAGTTTGCTGGAGGTCCACTCCAGACCCCGTTTGCCTATGTATCACCATGCAGAACAGCATGCTGCCTGCTCCTTCCTTTGCTATATGTTTTGCAAGTACCCTTTTAAAGGCATATTATTCCTCTTAATGAATCCAGAAAAGAAAGACCATTTAATACACATGACACTACCATAAAATATCATATTGCATCATCCTGTCAGGATGGCTATTCTCTAAAAATAACCATACTCACAGGATCTCTTACATGCACATATAAGAGATAACAAGTGTTGGGGAGAGTTTGCAGAAAAGAACATTTGTATGCTCTTGATGGGAATGTGGATTGATGCAGCTATTGTGGAAAACAGCGTGAATATTCCTGAAGAAATTAAAAACAGAACTACCGTATGGCCCAGCAATCCTTTTTTGGGTTTATATCAAAATTAAATTATATCATTATGTAGAAAAGATATCTTCATTGCAATGTTTACTGAATCATTATTCACAATTTTAAGATCTTGGAATCAATCTCAGTGTCCATGAATAGATGAATAGACAAATAAAAGTAGTATATGTACAAAATGAGTACTATTTGACTTTAAAAGAGGTGACATCATGAATGAACTTTCAGAACATTATGTTAAGTAAAATAAGCCAGGCACAGAAAGACAAATACTACATCATAGATCCATTTATATGTAGAATCTAAACAAAATGAACTTTCAGAAAGAGAACATAACACAGCATTTACCAGAGACAAACAGCATAGGTGAAGGGACTGTGGAAGATATTGGTCAAAAGACCCCGAATTTGAGTTAGATGGCAGGATTAAGTGCGAGAGATCTATTGTACACCATGCTGACTACAGTTAATAACAATGAATTGTATACTTAAAAATCACTGAGAGAAGCATGTTCTCACCACAAAAATTTTGTAAGTATGTGAGGTAATGCATATGTTAAATTAGTTGATTTAACCATTCTTCAGTGTATGCATATATCAAAACACAATGCTGTACACCATAAATATATACATTATTTACTAGGCATTTTAAAAATTAACTTTAAAAACTGAGAGCAGATTTGGAAAGTTAAAAACAGAAACACGCCTGCATTTATTTGGAAAGGAAATAAGTAAATTGTTAAGTATCACTCAACTGAGAAAAAAAAGAAAGCCTTTCAAAGAGCAAAAGTTTTACTTTTTTAATCTGCTCTTTTCCTACCCTCTCTAGTTTTAATCAAATATTTTAAATGATTCCATTTTCTATCATTATAGTGTTTAAAATTATGCTTTATTTTTTGAATATTTTAATGTTCTAGAGTTTGCAATATACTGTAAATGTACAACTAATCGATGTATACTTTCAAATAACACTATTATTTTACAGTTAATGCACACAACTTAGAGCAGGGCATTACCATTTCCTCTCCCTTATAACATTGATGTCTTTCATTTTATGTATACATATTCTATAATCAATATATGATTGTTATTTTGGCTTTGAATGCACATTTATCTATTGGATCAATTTTAATTTATTTTACCTGTATTTGTTCCTTCTGGGACACTATTCTTTTGTGTGTGTGTAGATCTGATTTTGTGATCTAGATTATTTTTTTCTCACTGAATAATTTAACTTTTTAAAATAGTATGGATCTTCTGTTTGCAATAAATCTCTTTGGTTTTAGGTTGTCAGGGGAAATATTTCTTCATTTTTGAATAGTAATTTTGCTAGATATAGTGTTCTAGTTTAGTAAATTTTTTCCTTCATCACTTTAGAAATGTTGCCCCAATTTTTCTTGCTGCCATGGTCTTTTAAGAGAAGGCTGATATGTATGTGTGTGTGTGTGTGTGTGTGTGTGTATGTTTATGGTGGTGAATAAATTATTTCAGAATGTTTGTTATTTGAAAGCTGATATATATACACACACACAATATATATGTCACATATAATATATAATATATATCAGCCTTCAAAATACATATGTATAAATTATATGTATAACTGGTCCTTATTTCTCTGACATATATGAGAAACATATATATTTATGTATTATATCTATAAAACAAAGTACAGTTTTAGATTTTTTTTTTGTTTTATTTTTGCTATCCTGCTTAGTGTTCCCTGAGATTCTTGCTGTATGGTTTGGTGCCTGTCGTTACTTTTAGAAGGTTCTCAGCCATTATTACTTCAAATATTCTTCTT
>NC_045452.1:54390641-54471440 GCF_002776525.5 Piliocolobus tephrosceles | reverse complement strand
TCATTACTTTTAGAAGGTTCTCAGCCATTATTACTTCAAATATTCTTATTCCCTTGTCTGTCTTCTCATTCTCATTCTAGTATTCCTGTTACATATATGCTGAACATTTTGAGATAGTCTGTAGATCTTGAAATTTCTATTGTGTAGCTTTTTAAAATTAATTTTCTTGTAATTTCTGTTCAAAAAGTTTCTATTGATATATCTTCAGCTTCTTCACTGATGCTTTCCTCAGCCATGCCCAGCTGGCTGATGAGCTCATCAAAGCATTTCTGCATTTCTGTTAGCAATTTTTATTCTTAGAATCTCTTTTTAATTCTTTCTTAAATTTGCTTTATCTTTACATTATTTACCTGTTACTACATGTTGTCTACTTTTTTCATTAGAGACTTTCATATATTAATCACAGTTATTTTCAATTCTGTCTGATAATTTCAAAATCTGTATCATATATGAGTCTTGTTATGTGTGCTTTATATCTTCAGAGATTTTTTTCCTGTCTTTTGGCAACACTTAAACTTTTTTGTTTAAAGCCAACATGATGTATTGGGCAAAAGGAACAGAGGTAAGCCGTCCTTTATTTTGAGGTGTTACATCAATCTGACTGGGATTTGGGCTAATTTTAAATTCTCTTGTAGCTATACATTTCAGTCTTTTATTTACTCTAATATCCTTGCTCTTGTCATTCACTCAATCTTTGAGTTTCCCTAAAAACTCCTTCTTAGATAGAATGTGAGCCTGGCAGCTCTTTCAGCTGTAATTTATTTTTATTATACAGGGACCCTGTTGATATGATGGGAAGGTGGAAGAGAGGGGAAGCATGTGATAATTTTATTATCAAATCTTGATAATAATGTATATTCCCATCCTAATATTGACAACATGTGTCCTCTCTCTTTTTGTTTTGGTCAGTCTAGCTAGAGGTTTATCAATTGATACTTTCAAAGAACTAGTTTTTGGTTTCTTTTTCTATTGTTTTTCTGTTTTGTACTTCACTGGTTTTCATGCTGATCTTTACAATTTCTTTCATATTCCTACTTCATGTTTAATTTGCTCTTTTTCAGTTCTTTAATAAGAAGCTAAAGACCATGATTTATGAACTTTCATCTTTCCTAGTATGGATATATAATGTTACAAATTTCCAATTAAACACTGTTTTTGCCACATCTCACAGAATTTTACATATCTATTTTTTTTTCAATTTTTATTTTAAGTTCCATGGTACATATGGAGGATGTGCAGATTTGTTACATAAGTAAACATGTGCCAGTATTGTTTGCTGCACAAGCAACCCATCACCTAGGTATTATAAGCCCAGCATCAATAAGCTATTCTTTCTGATGCTCTCCCTCCTCCCATGCCGCCACCCCTGACAGGTCCCAGTGTGTATTATTCCTCTCATGTGTTCTCATCATGCAACTCCCACTTGTAAGTGAGAATATGTGGTGTTTGGTCTTATGTTCCTGTGTTTTCAGTTTACTGAGGATAATGGTTTCCAGCTCCATCCATGTCCCTGCAAAGGACATGATCTCATTCTTTTTATGGCTGCATAGTATTCCAGCATGTACATATACCACATTTGCTTTATGTAACCTATCACTGAAAGGCATTGAGATAGATTCCATGTCTTTGCTGTTGTGAATAGTGCTACAATGAATATACACGTGCATGAATCTTTATAATAGAACGATTTATATTCCTTTGGGTATGTATTCAGTAATGGGATAGCTGGGATAGAAATGGTATTTCTGCCTCTAGATCTTTGAGGAATCACCACATTGTCTTCCACAATAGTTAGACTAATTTACACTCCCACCAACAATGTAAAAATGTTGCTTTCTTTGCAACATCACCAGAATCTGTTGTATTTTGTGTGCCTTTATTTAAATCTAATTTGAAATACTTCCTAATTTTTTTGACACATGGATTATTGTGTTATTTTATGTACAAATATCTGCATATTTCCTAGAGAATTTTTAATGAATTTCTAAGTTAAATCTATTGTGGTTGTATTGTAGTACATACATTGTATGATTTCAATGCTTGTAGATACATTGAGAGTTATTTTATGGCTTGCTCACTTGATTTGATTCCCTTTTCTCTCTGAGTTTCATGTAAGACAGTTTTTCTTGCTATAAATCTTTGAACCTCTCTTTTCAGGTCCACAAATCTTTCATTTTGCAGTGTATTGTTTGCTGTAATATCACCGAGGATATTTTTCACTTACCCCGTTGCTTTTATCACTACAAGTTCTGAGTCTTTTTAATGGCATCTATGTGTCTTTGAACATATGAGATATAGTTGTATTTGTTTCCATATGCTTGTCTGTTAATTGTAAAACTTCTGTCCATTCTGCATTCATTTTGATTGATTGATTCGTCTTTATTATTAGTCATATTTCCCTGCTTCTTTATGTGTTTGATAATTTTTATTAGATTTCAGATACTGTGAATTTTATCTTGGTAACTGATATTTTTATATTTTGTAAATATTTTCTTCTCGGAAGTGGTCGTCAGGGGAGTCATTTGATCCTTTTTGTCTTTTTGGAAGAATTTTAGGCAGAATTGGCACAGTGCTCAGTGTAGGGCTAATTATTCTCCACTATTGAGGCAAGACCATTCTGTGACCTCTACCCGATGCAACATGATTCATGAGGTTTTCTGGGATGCTTGGTGGAAACATCACTATTCCCAGCCCTCTCACCATTAATCCTTTAGGTGATATTTTCCCTCGCCTTGGATTGTTTTCTCACACTTGAGTGCGAATCAGTATTCTGCTGAGCACTTGAGGGGGAAACTCTACAGGCTCCCAAATTTCTCTTTAAATTTTTTCAGTTCTATAATCACCAGTACTCAGCCCTACAAATTTTAGGTTCTCTAGGTCCTCTCCGACTGTCAGTTCTGTTTCCTCAATTTGGGGAGAATTCTGGTCTCCACCTGGGCTAACCTTTTCTTCACCATGGCCTCAGAACTGTCATAAAGCAGTAACCATGGACAATCATAAGGCTCCCCTCATTTGCTTCCCATTTCTTAAGAATCACTATTCTTTGTTGCTAAATTTTTAGTGCCTTAAAAATTATTGTTTTATATTATTTTAGTTTTTTGTTGTTGTTATTTTAGTCAGGAGGGTAAATCAAGTCCTCTTTTCTTCATCCTGACTGAAAGCAAAGTCTGATATAGTATTTTCAAATACATTAAATTTTGAAATAATTTTGTGTACTTTATTAAAATGTTTAATCACTTTGAGATCATTACAATGTAATATATATGCCCTAAGAACTGTGGGAAGACTTCAAGTAATTTAATGCAGACAATTAATTTTGTTATCTGAAAATTCTGAAACCAAACATTTAAGAGAGAAGCAAGAAGAAAGCTCAATACAGCACCAAGTAGAGTATAATATGTTTTGTTTTGTTCTTCACTTTAGCTTTTTGGATATAGGTGCTCTAAAATAAAGTGTTTTGTTTTTCTATTCCAATTTTAGTATAATGCTTAATGCCTGAGGAAAAACCTGGATGGATTACAAGCAAAATAGAACCTTAGCTTGGAAAAGGAAATCTTGATAAACACTTGTATTATTTTTATTTTTCTGAGACAAACATCTTAACTCTTCTTTAAAAATTGGTTAGTGGTACTTAACTGATGAAGAGGGCTCTCAAAATAGAGGAAAACGGTTTTCCTATCACTGTGAACATTTTTCTTTCATATAGTACAATGTAACTTTTTTCACTCCTTTTAAAAATTGAAATAAAATTCAAAGCCATTACCATTAGTTAGAACCACGGGAAATAGCCTCCCAGTCAGACAGATGGCTCAACAAGCTTCTTAATGATGGTATTTTCCATTCCGGATTTCTCTACATGGAGACCAAAAAGGAAAACAAAACAAAAACCCCAGGATATCTGATTCAAAATTGGAATGGGAAATTTCAATAAAGCATAAGAAACATTGGCATGTATTTCAGAATGCACTTTAGAATCATTTATTGCCTGCCCGTTTCCACGTTATTTCAGATCTTCATTACTTTTCATATGAATTCTGTACTAGCCTTCTAGGTATTCCCAATTCCCAACATTCATGGCTCCAAATTGTTTTTCAAACTTCTGGTAGCGTAAGTTTCTCATGGCCCAATTTCCACAACTTTCAAGTCCCTGTGTACAAGCATCCAAGGTGGTTTGATTTAATTGTCACAGCTAATCAAAATGTAATGTCTGTTTTTAAGAAACTGGTCTTCAACTTTCAGCTAAACTTGTTTGTTCCTTGTCTCCAAAATAAGCCACTAGTCTACTCATGTCAGACTTAGTCTAACAACCCTATTAATTACCCCACTGATATGGCTTGGATCTCTGCCTGTACAAATTGCAGTTCCAATTGTAATACCCAGTGTTGGAGGAGGGGCCTGTTGGGACCCGGTGGTTGTATGTGGGGGCAGATTTCCCACTTGGGGCTCCTCTCATGATAAAGTGAGTTATCATGAGATCTGGTTGTGTCAAAGTGAGCAGCACCTCCCCTCTCTCTCTTGCTCCTGCTCTGGCATGTAAGATGTCCCTGCTTCCCCTTCACCTTCTGCCATGATTGTCAGTTTTCTGAGGCCTCCCCAGAAGTCAAGCAGATGCCAGCATCATGCATGTCCAGGCTGCCAAACTGTGATCCAATTAAACCTCTTTTCTTTATAAATTACCTGGTCTCAGGTATTTCTTTATAGCAATGCGAGAACAATTCAGTACAAAAAATTGGTATTAGGAGTGGAGTTTCTGTAAAGATACCTGAAAACATGGAAGCACCTTTGAAACTGGATAACAGGTAGAGGTTGGAAGAGTATGGAGGGCTCAGAAGAAGACAGGAAGAAGAGGGAAAATTTGGAACTTCCTAGAGACTTGTTAAATTGTTGTGACCAAAATGCTGATAGTGATACCAACAATGAAGTCCAGACTGAGGAGGTCTCAGATGGAACTGAGGAACTTATTGGGAACTGGAGCAAAGGACACATTTGTTACACCTTGGCAAAGACCTTGGTTGGATTGTTCCCTTGCCCTAGGGATCTGTGGAATTTTGAACTTGAGAGTGATGATTTAGGGTAACTTGCAGAAGAAATTTCTAACCATCGAAGTTAGAAGAAGTTAGAACCATCTCTGACTGTCAGGTCTGTTTCCTCAATTCAGGGAGAATTCTGGTCTCCACCTGGGCTAACCTTTTCTTCACCATGGCCTCAGAACTGTCATAAAGCAGTAACCCTGGACAACCATGAGGCTCCCCTCATTTGCTTCCCATTTGTGACCTGGCTGTGTCTAACAACTTATGCTAACATGCATGAGCAAAAAAAGGACCTGAAACTGGAACTTACGTTTAAAAAAGAAGGAAAGCATACAAATTTGGAAAATTTGCAGCCCAATAGAAAAGAAAAGTCTATTTTCAGGGGAAGAGTTCAAGCTGGCTTCAGAAATTTGAATAAGTAAAAAGGAGCCAAGAGTTAACATCCAAGACAAAAGGGAAAAGGCCTTGAAGACATTTTAGAGACATGCATGGCAGCCCCTCCCATCACAGGCCTGAAGGTTTAGAATGAAAGAATGGTTTGGGGTGGCAGGTCCAGTGTCCCACTTCCCTCAGCAGCATAACGATATCACTCCCTGTGTACCCACTGCTCTAGTCCCAGCTGTGGCTCCAAGGGACCCAGGGACAGCTTGGACCACTGCAAACCATAAATCTTGATGGCTTCCATGTGGTGTTAAGCCTGCAGGTGCACAAAATGCAAGAGTTGAGGGTTGGGAGCCTCTGCCTCAATTTCAGATGATGTATGGAAAAGCCTGGATGTCCAGACAGAAGCCTGCTGCATGGGCAGAGTCCTCATGGGAGAACCTCTGTGAGGGCACTGTGGAGGGGAAATGTGGGGTTGGATCCCCCACACAGAGTCCCCACTGGAGCACTGCTTGGTAGGGCGGTGAGAAGAGAGCCATCGTCCTCCAGACTCCAGAATTGTAGATCCACTGGCAGTTTGCACCCTGCACCTGGGAGAGCCACAGACATTCAACACAAGTCCATGACAGTAGCCATAAGGGCTGAACCCTGAAAAGCCACAAAGTTGGAGATTCCCAAGGCCTTGGAAGCTCACCTCTGGCCCCAGTATGTCCCGGATGGATACATGGAGTCAATGGAGATTATTTTGCAGCTTTAAGGATGAATAACTGCCCTGCTGGGTTTCAGACTTGCGTAGGGCCCGTATCCCTTTTGTTTTGGCCAATTTCTTCCTTTTGGAACAAGAGTATTTGCCTAATGCCTATAGCCCCATTATATCTTGGGAGTAACTAACTTGTGCTTTTAATTTTACAGGCTCATAGGCGATCTGGGCTAGCCTTGTCTTAGATGAGACTTTGGACTTTGGTCTTTTGAGTTAGTGCTAGAATGAGTTAAGATTTTGGGGGACTGTTGGGAGGGTATGACTGCATATTGCAATGTTAGAAAGACATGAGATTTGGGAGTGACCATGGATGGAACGATATGGTTGGGATCTGTGTCCCTGCTCAAATCTCAGTCAAATTATAATCACCAGTGTCAGAGGTGGAGCCTGGTGGTAGGTGGTTTGATCATGGGGGAATATTCTCCCTTGGTCCTATTCTCATGATAGTGAGTGAGTTGTGAGATCTGGTTGTTTAAAGTGTGTAGTACCTCCCCGCCTCTCTCTTGCTCCTACTTTGGTTATGTAAGCCACGCCTGCTTCCTCTTCACCTTCTGACATGATTGTAAGTTTCCTGAGGCCTCCCCAGAAGCCAAACAGATGTTAGCATCATGCATCCTGTACAGCCTGTGGAGCCATGAGCCAATCAAAACTCTTTTCTTTATAAATTACCAGTCTCAGGTGTTTGTTTATAGCAGTGCAAGAATGACCCAATACAGCCACTAATAGCTCATTCTGTATTCTAGCCGTGCATGCCCTGCTGCTTCTACAAAATCTGAACCACCTCTCACATCCCTCCTTCTGTAGTAGTCACTTACCAAACACAAACCAGTGAATCTATCTCTCTTCCAAACAGACATTCATTTTTTTTCTGTTGTTACTTAATCATCATCCATATTATTCCTTACAATAACTGTCCATCACATTTTTCAGCCTATAGAGTATAGCGCACATTTCCCAAACTCCCATCCTCCCATTCCCACCCCGTTTCAGCAGTTAAGTAGGATTCAATTTCTCACATTCTACTTTAGGGAAAAATAGAAGGCATACCCCTTATTTTCCTGTAATTAAACATATCCAGGATCCTTCGCTACCCTTCTCCCCTCCTATTACAATAACAGAATTATTCTTCCTGTTATCTAAAGCCAATTACTCCACCTGTGATTGGTTCTCATCCACACCTATCTTCTAAGCTATCGATGATCTCTTTTCCCTTTTGATATTTACCTTCTCCTCAAGTAAGCTCCTCTCATTGCCTTAAAATAAAATTTCTCTCATCCTGCTACATTTCTGCCTCTCACAGTCCCTTCTTTCTCGGTCTACCCTTCTGATCTTCAGACCAGCATATTCAATAAACTTTTTCCACTCATGTATTTAGTTAACCCCAAGTCATTTGAAGCTCAATATGCCCAAAATAAAATTTACAATTTCATACATTCCATCCCACTAAAAAATATAAAATGAAATAAACAAAACTCCCACAGCTTTTCTATTTCCTGCGTTTTCTGTCTCAGTGACTATCACTGTCAGCAAGCAGACATTTACACGTCATAATTCATTTTGTCTTCTCCCTTTCATTCCATGTAGAGTCCACCAAAAGATCTGGTCAGTTGTGTATCCTAAATACCAATGACATTCACCTCCTTCTCTCCATCTCCACTTCTACCGTCTCAGAAAAGCTGTCTTCATTCATGACTCTAAACATGTTAATCTGCATTTTCTGTCTACAGCATTCAGCCAAGAACCAGCTAAAGTGTCCAATGACATCTCTATTGCTAAACCAAGGGAAATTTTTGTCTTTCTCTTGCTTGACCTCTCAGCAGAATTCAGAACTGTTCATGATCCTGTCCTTCTGGAAAGGCTCTTGATCCTTGTCTTCCATGAAAACTTCTGGATTTTTGCCTATTTTAGCCACTCTTTCTCAGTTCTCTTTTTTGACTTTTCAATTTTAACTGGACCATTAAAACTGAAGTTTCATGAGAAGTCTCTCTTTCCCCCTCTCTCGATCTATCTCTATTTCTATCATTTCTCATTAGATGATCTTACTCGTGACATGACTTCAGTGAATACTTACATACACCACTCCATTATCTTAGCTCATTAACATCTCTCCTTCTGAAGAAAAGCCTTCTCAAACCTCATAGTTAATGTTAATTCTTCTATTAATTACTCTCACACCTTGTAGGTTCTTTACTGTTTTCAATTGTAAACTTATTTACATGATTATTCTATTATTATTTTTACACCATTACACTGTTTGTTACATGAGATATAGTCTCACATTTTTAACGTTCATTTTACTTTGTATTTCTCTGCAAAGGTCTTAGAACTATACCTTGAATATAACAAAATTGAAAACTAAAAAAATTTCCAAATTAGAAAACATTGAATGTTCAAATACATAATATTCAGTGTACTGTATTGATTATGATTGATGGTCAAGAAACTCTTTACATTTATAATGTATGTAAAAATTAAGCAAATTTACTTCATAATACGTAGTGTGAAAATAAAATATCTTGGGTGCCCAAAATCACTAAGGAAAACTGAAGCTGGAAAGTACTTAGGGCAAACCTGCCTCCCATTCTATTCAAAGTTATCCCTCTGCTCACTGCAATAGATGCATATATGATTGCCTCCTTTGGAAAGGCTAATCAGAAAGTCAAAAGAATGGAACCCTTTGTGTTTCACCTGTCTGTGACCTGGAAGCTCCCTCCCCATTTAAAGTCTTGCTGCCTTTGCTTCAAGCTGTCCCACCTTTTCAGACCAAACCAATGTACTTCTTACATATATTGATTAATGTCTCATGTCTCCCTAAAATGTATAAAATTCATAACCTCAACGATCAGCAAGATCCGAAAAATAGGAGGACTATTCAAGACTTTACCCCTCACTTCCTCCTCCCTTATTATTGGCAGCCTAGCACTTACAGGTAGGCCTTTCCTCACAGGCTTTTACTCCAAAGACCTTATTATCGATGTGCCCTGACCAACCACTTTGGGCACATGCTTTCAAGACTTCCTGAAGCTGTGTTGTGGGCACGTTCTCAACCTTGGCAAAATAAATTTTCTAAACTAACTGAGACCTGTCTCAGATTTTCTGGGTTCATAATAGTATTGCTTGCAAAGCAGCGACAAAGATGATAGCCTTGATGTGATATATTATTTCCTGTTTTACAGTGTAAATGTAAGCTGTAACATAGTAAATATGTTTCAGTTATAAGGATCAATACATATTCTCTCACAAGTTAATTATTAGATGTAATCTGGTGAAAAATTAAGAAATAAATGTTTAATTGCATTAAAATAATGGTTTTTCCCAAAAATTTTGAGCTAACCCACTTCTATACCAGCATAAATTAAATCATAATACTACATTCTTTTTCCTTTTTCTCTGCACAATACAATTATTGTGCTCATTGAGCTCTGAGGGCAATTATGTTCAATGAATGTATTTTCTCCATAATAAAGAATAAGATCATATCAGTACTTGAGAATCCAATTGGCATACTAGACCTTTCAATCAATGTATTCCTTCTCAAGTTACATTCTGTATTAAGATCTCCTTTATACTTACAATTTTTAAAGCAACTTTCATCTGCAAAGTCATCTGCCATGAAAATTCTATTGAAACAAACAACACAGTAAGTATCACGTATGTGTCCTTCTTACTCAAAAGTATATGTAAGTGTCTATTTGGAGAAAAAGGTTGTTTGCTTTGAAAGATTGCTTTCCAAAGAGAGCATGTGTTGTCCTTAAAATATTGCACTTTTAACAAACTGGTAGAATCAGTCATATCCTGTCAGATCACACTGGTATAGTTTTCTCCCCTTCCCTTCCCTATGCTTATGGATCATCTCAGAATTTTTCATTCTATTTCCCTCTTTCTGTCTTTAGAAAAATAATACTTTTATTATTAGAAAAAAATTAATTTTAGTTGTCAATTTGTGTGAACTAAATGCTATGGGAGAAAACAAAAAGAACTGAGAGTAGAATAGCAAGCAAGAGGCAGCTTGTTCTCCACCACCTATTAGCTAAAGTGTCTTTAATCCCTCAGAACTGTAGCTTGCCTGCATAGAAAGGAATGTTTTATATGTGTTATACATGTATAACATACCTAATTTCATCAGTAAAGATAGAGAAGTCAGTGAAGTAATTAGCTTTAGAATTTTTGTTCGTTTGTTTGTTTTCTAAGACAGAATCTTGCTCTGCTGCCCAGGCTGGAGTGCAATGGCACAATCTCCGCTCACTGCAATCTCCACCTCCCGGGTTCGAGCAATTCTCCTGCCTCAGCTTCCTGAGTAGCTGGGATTACAGGCACGCGCCACCATGCCTGGCTAATTTTTGTATTTTTAGTAGAGATGGGGTTTCATCATGTTGGCCAGGTTGGTCTAGAATTCCTGACCTCGTGATCCGCCCAGGTTGACATCCCAGAGTGCTGGGATTACAGGCGTGAGCCACTGCACCCAGCCTAGAGTTTTCATTAACCTGCACCATATATTGCTTTGAGCAAATGTATTCTTCCCTATTTACATGATACCAAAATGTTTTTATATGGCCCAATATTGTCTAATATTAATCTGTGTCTTTAAATACTATCATACATTATAGCTTTTTCTACCAAAAGATCTAAATCTTAAAAATATAATAAATATAATTTTTAAAAATGGAGATGGTTTAGGGCTTGTTTGGATTCAATTTAGTTCTGCCACTTACTATCTGTAACCATAAACATGTTTGGTGATCTCTATTAATAGCTTCACTCATTATTGTTTTCTTCTATATAACAGAGCATTTGAAAATTTAAGAAATATTCAAAAATTTAACAAAAAGTTTAACAAAATTTTTTTAAAATTTAGCAAAAAATTAACAAAAAATATGACCAATATGGTAGCTGCTGATCTGATAATGAAATTAATTCCTAAGATCAATAATTTTTATACAGTCATGTGCCACATAGCAGCGTTTCAGTCAACGTTGGACTGCGTATGTGATGAGGGCCCTATTCGAGTATAATGAAGCTGAAAAATTCTTATCTCCTGGTGATGTCAAAGTGCATTTCTTGTTTTCCTTATAAATTTAGTGTAGCCCGAGTGTACGGTGTATAGAGAGTCTACCGTATGTACAGTGAAGTCCTAGGCTTTCACGTTCACTCACGACCTATAGACCTACCCAGAGCAACCTCCAGTCCTGCAACCTCCACTTACGGGGCGTGCATGTACAGGTGTACCATTTTTTTAATCTTGTATACCATATTTTTACTGTACCTTTTCAATGCTTAGGTAAGTTTAGATACACAAATACTTGACATTGTATTATGATTGCCTATAGTTTTTATTAATAATTATTAATTTATTAATAGAATAGTAGCATGCTGTACAGGTTTGAAGACTGGAAGCAATAGGCTATTCCACATAGCCCAGGTATGTGATAGGTTATACCACCTCAGTTTGTGTAAGTACATCCTATGGTGTTTGCAAAAGGATCAAATGACCTGATGACCCACTTCTCCTCATGTAGCCCTGTCATTGTGATGCATGAGTGTTTTAATTGAGCGATAAAACAAGACGATACCTCCTTAACAACAAGAAATAAAACATGTAAGGGTCAAGTCAATAAATTATGCCAGACAAAAATTGATAAAGTAACATCATTAGGTAAAAATGTTAAATAATCAAAAAGAGGTGTTTTAGTTTTTGGTTTCATTTAACAAGTATTTATTAGCAATGTAATGTATAGCTAGCTTCATACTATGCTACCAGGAGTATAGAATAAGAAGATGGTAAATTCTTATCTCTGTTAATTATTGAGTTAGAAATGCAATACCTGAGCATCAAATCCATAATCTTGCAGCAAAAATAAGATTTGCCTCTTGCAATCCCAGGACTTTGGGAGGCCAAGGTGGGCGGGTCATGAGGTCAGGAGATCGAGACCAGCCTGACCAATATGGTGACACCCTGTCTTTACTAAAAATACAAAAATTAGCCGGGCGTAGTGGCACCTACCTGTAATCCCAGCTACTCAGGAGGCTGAGGCAGGAGAATCACTTGAATCCGGGAGGCGGAGGTTGCAGTGAGCCAAGATCGCGCCTCTGTGCTCCAGCCTGGGTGACAGAGCAAGACTCTGTCTCAAAAAAGAAAAAAAAAAAAAAAAAAATAGGTGAGAATGTAAGTTTGAAAGCAAACGCTAAGAGGCACATGGCATAATGCTTTGTTCAGTGAACATGTGCTCTGGATAGTCATTAGAATGAAAAATATTTGTTACAATCATCTGAGAAAGTCTCACAGTAGAGTTGGGATTTATATAAATCTTAAGAAGTGATTGGCTTAGGAAAAGAAAAAAATACTCGTCACCAGCAGAACATACAAACAGAAAACCACAGTAAAATGTAGAGATGAGAAAATGCATTCTGTTTATTGAGTGACAGACTGAAATACACTGTTGTCTAAAAGAAAACAGGCTTTCAAAAGTAGTGAAAAGAAGATTAGGTTGAACTACTGTGAAGTGTCACATGTACTGTTAATATATTTTTGAACTTGATCTGAAAGGTAAAGTAAATATTTTTGATTTTTTGAGCAAAAGCATTTCTCTTAGTTAGTTAGTTTGTTGCCCAGGCTGAAGTGTAGTGGCATGATCATAGCTCACTGCATCCTCAAACTCCTAGGCTCAAATGATTCTTTCACTTAGCCTCCCAAGTAGTTGGGACCGCAGACACCTGCAACCATGCCTGGCTACGTTTTTATTTTTTGTAGGGATAGGGTCTTGCAATGTTGCCCAGGTTGGGCTTGAACTCCTGGATTCAAACAGTCATCCTGCCTCAGCCTCCCAAAATGCCTGGATTACAGGTGTGAGCCACCACGGCTGGTCCAAAGACATTTCTATTTTTGCGTTTCACAGTAAGTTAAAAATGTACTAAGCACAATAAACTCTATATTTAGATTGGATACTATGCTGAAACTTTGTTTTCCGTAGTTTCATTGTATAATCATAAAGATAAGGAAAATGACAAACAATCTTGGCATTCCCATGAGATCGCTTTTTTAAAGACAGCTGGGACAATAACTGGCAGTGGATCACCTCTACTTCTGCCTGGCTAAAAACAAATGGTCCGTGAATATTGCCTGAAACTCTATCATAAAGATTTGCTCATTTTCCTAGGCATATTCCTATTACTCTAAACTCAGTGCATACTGTTTACTTTTGTGGGTCTTGCTATATTATTATTAAAGTCTATGGTGATATATGTTGGCTCATTTAGTTTAGTATCTTAAAGATCAATTTATCTAACTCAGTAATTTCCCCAGTAGCACAGGTATTGATGAATGGCTTGCAATAACACAAGGAAATTTTCCTTGAACTCTCACATTATTATCATCTCTAAAGGTATTACACACTAATTAGAACCCAGCCTTCGCTGTTATTTTGTTAACTAGAGATCAGTTTGCTAATGACTAAATAACACAAAAGCATGACAGGGATAATACATATTACCTCTGCCCTTATAATTGCCAGATTTGGCTGATGTCTTGGAACCTGTCAGGACTTCTGGATTTAGAGCACAGGCTAATGCAGTAGCCTTCATCAACAGGGAGGAGAACTGCCTACTAGAAGCATAACTGCCTACTGGAGAAGCATAACGATGAGCATCTTACACTACTGTAGGCAGGACCTTCTTGAGAAGCAGCACCATGCTCTGGGCTTTCTTTCAATGTTTCTTTCCCATGAGATATGTATGTGCAGCTGGTGCTGGTACTCACAAGTCTCTTGCTTTTGGTTGTGTCATAAAAAAAAAACAAATGTAAGTTTTTTCTATGCAGAGTTGAGAAAGGAAAAAAAAACTGTATGTTTACTCTAGAAGATAATTTATCTTTTCTTGGAAAAATTGTAACACTACAAAATTCCCATAGCAGTTTCAAAATGCAGAAGTTACAAAAAAGCAAAATTCCTTATAAAATGTCCATGTGAATTCCAGAGGCTAATTTTATTCTCACGAAAACAAAATCTCAAGTGAGCCTAATTTATTAGTTCGCTGCTGATGTTACTATCTCAAACTAAAAGACAAGGGGCTTTTTCTTTGCAGTGAATTCACCAGTATTTTTAAATCATTTGGTCAAATGCATTATCTATTTATTTCCAATGTAGAAGAGAAAAATTCAAGATAAAAGCTCTGTGCATTACCAATGTACCCATGTTCTGTAAGCGAGAAATTGAAGCATAGAATGTATTCATTGTTTATTTAACATTGAGTAAAATTAGTAAAAGCAATTTATTTCAGAAATAATTCTGACTTGGACCTATGTGGTCCATCAGATTTTTCTACTTGATTTTCTTATGAAACAATCACAGTCTTTCTTTGTGCTGTTTGTTAAGCATATTTTAGTTTAAGTGTCCTAAAACTGATACCGTTATATTTTCAAATGTAGTACTGTAGTATATCAGGATTTTTTTTTTCTTTTTAAGAAATATATCATGGGACTAGAATTATGGAGAAAAAAATGGAGGTTTAAGAAAATGTCAATCCTTATAAGTTAGTATTATTAAATTAATATCAAGAATGTTAAGAAAACATGTGGTTTTGGCCGGGCGCGGTGGCTCAACCCACCACTTTGGGAGGCTGAGGTGGGTGGATCACCTGAGGTCAGGGGTTCAAGACCAGCCTGGCCAACATGGTGAAACCCGTCTCTACTAAAACTACAAAAATTAGCTGGGTGTGGTGATACATGCCTGTAATCTCAGCTACTTGGGAGGCTGAGGCAGGAGAATCACTTAAACCAGGGAGTTGGAGCTTGCAGTGAGCCAAGATCATGCCATAGCACTCTAGCCTGGTGACAGAGCAAGACTCCGTCTCAAAAAAAAAAAAAAGAAAAAAGAAAAGAAAAGAAAACATCTGGTTTTAAAGGATTATAGTTGTCATAGGTGAGGAGTGAGGAGTCTGAAAGATTGACTACTTAGTACTTAATTGTGAGCACAACACTGAAAGTTAAGGAGAGAGACAACAAAACGGGCAAACATAAAAAGCCTCCTCTACTGTCTCCTTTCTTAATGATTCTAGATCTTTGTTAGTAAGTGTGACTTTAATTATGTAAGTGGATGATTTAGGGAGTGCATTAGTCAGGGTTCTCCAGAGAAACAAAACCGATAGAATATATATACATACATATATAGAGAGAGATTTATCACAAGATATAATAACAGTCTTGCATGATTACAGAAGCTGAGAAGTCACATGCTCTGCCCCCTGAAAGCTGGAGATTCAGGAAAGCTGGTGTTGGTATAGTTGGAAGGTCTGAGGGACAGAGAGCTGATGGCCAAGATTCCACTCAAAATCTGACAGCCTGAGAAACAGGAATGAGTGCCAAGGGCGTGAGAAGATTGCTGTCCCAATTCAAGCAGTCAGACAGAGAATGAATTTACCCTTATTCTATCTTTTAGTCATTTTCAAGTCCTGAATGATTTGGATGATGTAAACGTATATTTGGGCAAATGAAGGGTCATATGCTTTACTCATGCACCAATTGAAATGCTCATCTCATGCCGAAACACCCTCACAGACATAGCCAGAAATGATATTTTACCAGCTATCTAGGCACCCCTTAGCCTAGACAAGTTAACATATAAAATGTACTATCACAGGAAAAGACTGGAAAATAATATAATCATCAGGAAAGACTTATCTATATAATTTGTCTGGAAATTTTCTTCTGCAGGCCAAGTTCTGCATTGCTTTCTGCATATTGTTACATTGTATCTTAATTTGTCTGGAAAGTTTCTTGGCCAAGTTCTGCATTGCTTTCTGCATGTAGTTACGTTGTATCTTTCCATGCCATTCTATCCTCTCATTCTGCTTTAATTTCTATTAATTCAATTCACCCCCTGACATAGCATGAAAGTATTTCCTTAGTTGTTTGGTTACTTATATCTTCCTCTCATCCACATTAGAAAGTAAACTCTATATTCGTTTGTTCATAGCAGTATGTCAAGAACCAAGAATAGTGCATGCCACACAGAAGGAACTCAGTAAATAAATAAGTATTCATTTATTGAATTAATAAATGTATCCAATATTAGCATTTGGTTTTAGCATATAATCATTCCTTCCATCATTGAAAATTTAGTTTCCCCAAATTTTTGTAGTAAAGGAGTGTGTTTATTTTATATGTTGGTCCAGTTGTGCTTTTTTGGTCCACATATTAAGTGGAAAAACTACAGAAACAGAGAATTAAAGTCAGTCAGTACAAGTATGCAACAAACTATTAATGAAGAACGTAACAAAACTCAATAGTGAAGAGTATAACAAAACTCAAGTCCGCAGCGTCAGATTCAATGCAGATTAGGGAGGTGTTTGGCAAGCTTCTACATTACCATTTACACATGGGGTGGAATCTAGTGTAGGATGTAATTTGTTTGTGGAAGATAAAACCTGTGCTTTCTCAAGGCATACACTCTTAGGATGTTCCTTCTGCATTTGTTCTTGCATGCAGAACACGCAGGTGAGGAAAGACGTATTGTTAACCTCACAACCTGGGACATCCAAATGCAACGTGCAGGAATCCCGAAGTCAAAGAGGAATAGGAATATTCTACTTATTTCTGTCTTCATTGACTGTACTGGAGAGTCATGATGACAAAAAAGACACAGCCCAATGCAGAACAAAACAGAAATGGACACGGGGCTTTTGAAATTTAAACTGAGCAAAATGCGGGCTATGTGAAATGGAAGAATTGAAAGCCCTGCAAAAGGCAAACTAATTTTAGCTATTAGACTTAGTTTCTACATGTACTACAGATCAACAATGTCTGAAATTGCTGAAACGTCTCTCTATGAGTACCGTTTTTTTCCCAGGGCAGAGCAAGACAAAGGGTGGTATCCAACAGCACTTACAAGCTAGTTTTGAAAATCATGGATGTGAAATTTGGTTAATAAAGTGGGTGGATAAAGACAACTTTCCTTCAATTAGGACTCTGAAGAGAGTGATTTCCCTCCAAGCGCTCTTTGTTTGGGAAAGATTGCAAAGCTGTACTCCTAAATCATTATTGTTGCAGCCTTTACCTCTGCTGCCAGACTTGGCATAGATTCTACTGGCTTCCCGTGTGATGCTGCCAAGGCTGTTTCTATTCCTTTTATTATGTGTTGGCTCATTGGAAACTCTCCTGGAAATAGCCCAAATGCATATATATACCATGCCATGATGCTGCCAAGTTCTCTCCCTGGGTGTCTTTACCTCATGAAAATATGTGAGACTGTGTTTCAAGGTGCAGTTCTAAAAACTCACTTTCAATCCACAGGGCTGATTTATTTAATTGAATAATCAATATTGTCTGCTTAACTTTTTGGTTTCAGTAGTTCACTGGAGTTTTATTTCTACTGCTGTCTTCTCTCTATATAGATATGCAGTTAGAATTTCCTGGATAATAGTCTCCCAAAAATGGTGCAGTGGGAGACCACAAACTTAGATGACCTTGGTAAACAAAGTCTAATTCTACTTATTAGAGTGTATGCATGTCTCCACAAATATTTGTGTCTTAACAGCTTGTTTTAAGGGAAGATGGTTTAATGTTTTTCTAATTTTCACAATACTTCCAAGGATCCTGATTTTTGGAGACTCCATAAAGGGACTTCTGCTTCTCAGTGGCCTGGTAATTACATTGAGTTTATATGTTCACTTTGTTGAAGGCACTCATCCCACTGCAAGATTTCTGCAAGACCTCTTATTTGTTCTCTCTCTAAATGGGACCCACAACAGTATCCTCTAGTCAGGTGGGAAGTGTATCCCAAACTCATTAAACTATTAATAAGTTCCATGTCTTTATGGTTGCCATTACTTAAAATATAAACTAAAACTGTTTAAAGCTTATGTCAGTTTCTTTTGCTGTGCAGAAGCTCTTTAGTTTAATTAGATCCCATTTGTCAATTTTGGCTTTTGCTGCCGTTGCTTTTGGTGTTTTAGACATGAAGTCCTTGCCCATGCCTATGTCCTGAATGGTACTACCTAGATTTTCTTCTAGGGTTTTTATGGTATTAGGTCTAACATTTAAGTCTCTAATCCATCTTGAATTAATCTGCGTATAAGGAGTAAGGAAAGGATCCAGTTTCAGCTTTCTACTTATGGCTAGCCAATTTTCCCAGCACCATTTATTAAATAGGGAATCCTTTCCCCATTTCTTGTTTCTCTCAGGTTTGTCAAAGATCAGATGGTTGTAGATGTGTGGCATTATTTCTGAAGGCTCCGTTCTGTTCCATTGGTCTATATCTCTGTTTTGGTACCAGTACCATGCTGTTTTGGTTACTGTAGCCTTGTGGTATACTTTGAAGTCAGGTAGCGTGACGCCTCCAGCTTTGTCCTTTTGACTTAGGATTGTCTTGGCAATGCGGGCTCTTTTTTGGTTCCATATGAACTTTAAAGCAGTTTTTTTCCAATTCGGTGAAGAAACTCATTGGTAGCTTGATGGGGATGGCATTGAATCTAGAAATAACCTTGGGCAGTATGGCCATTTTCACGATATGGATTCTTCCTATCCATGAGCATGGTATGTTCTTCCATTTGTTTGTGTCCTCTTTGATTTCACTGAGCAGTGGTTTGTAGTTCTCCTTGAAGAGGTCATTTACATCCCTTGTAAGTTGGATTCCTAGGTATTTTATTCTCTTTGAAGCAATTGTGAATGGAAGTTCATTCCTGATTTGGCTCTCTGCTTGTCTGTTACTGGTGTATAAGAATGCTTGTGATTTTTGCACATTAATTTTGTATCCTGAGACTTTGCTGAAGTTGCTTATCAGCTTAAGAAGATTTTGGGCTGAGACGATGGGGTTTTCTAAATACACAATCATGTCATCTGCAAACAGGGACAATTTGACTTCTTCTTTTCCTAACTGAGAAACTACCATCAGAGTGAACAGGCAACCTACAGAATGGGAGAAAATTTTTGCAATCTACTCATCTGACAAAGGGCTAATTTCCAGAATCTACAAAGAACTCAAACAAATATACAAGAAAAAAAACAAACAACCCCATCAAAAAGTGGGGAAAGGTATGAACAGACATTTCTCAAAAGAAGACAATCATACAGCCAACAGACACATGAAAAAATGCTCATCATCACTGGCCATCAGAGAAATGCAAATCAAAACCACAATGAGATACCATCTCACACCAGTTAGAATGGCAATCATCAAAATATCAGGAAACAACAGGTGTTGGAGAGGATGTGGAGAAATAGGAACACTTTTACACTGTTGGTGGGATTGTAAACTAGTTCAACCATTATGGAAAACAGTATGGCAATTCCTCAAGGATCTAGAACTAGATGTACCATATGACCCAGCCATCCCACTACTGGGTATATACCCAAAGGATTATAAATTATGCTACTACAAAGACACATGCACACGTATGTTTATTGCGGCACTATTCACAATAGCAAAGACTTGGAATCAACCCAAATGTCCATCAGTGACAGACTGGATTAAGAAAATGTGGCACATATACACCATGGAATACTATGCAGCCATAAAAAAGGATGAGTTTGCGTCCTTTGTAGAGACATGGATGCAGCTGGAAACCATCATTCTTAGCAAATTATCACAAGAAGAGAAAACCAAACACCGCATGTTCTCACTCATAGGTGGGAACTGAACAATGAGCTCACTTGGACTCGGGAAGGGGAACATCACACACTGGGGCCTATCATGGGGAGGGGGGAGGGGGGAGGGATTGCATTGGGGAGTTATACCTGATATAAATGATGAATTGATGGGTGCTGACGAGTTGATGGGTGCAGCACACCAACATGGCACATGTATACATATGTAACAAACCTGCACGTTATGCACATGTACCCTAGAACTTAAAGTATATAAAAAAAAATGCTAGCTGTAAGAACAATATATAAAATAAATTACATTTGATATAAAAAAAAAAGCTTATGTCTACAAAGTCATTTCTCTCATTAAAATTTCCCTGTGCTTTCTTCATTGTGATCAAAGGGATTTGAGTTAAAGTAAGAATGCAGGGAGGACACTTAATTGTCTTTTTAGTTCCAAACTGACAAACCTTACCCAAACTTTTTATTAACTCATGGCCTTGTTCCTTAAATTCAGATGAAAAACTCACTTCCAATAAAGCATGTTCAAAATTAATCTCTCTGTAACTTTTGATGAATATTCTTTCCTTTTGTGTTTGCTTCTTTACCATGGTCTGTTTTTATTATTAGGTTTTATAAGAATATTATATTTTTCTTGATCCAATTTTTGAATTATTTGGACCGTGTGTTTTAGAATTTTTCTCTATCACAAATGTGAAAATAAACCTGTGGGTATTATGTACCCACAGAAAGTTAAAATGAAAACATTTTTAAAAATAAAATTGTGGGTAAAAAGCAAAGTAAAAAAAAACAAAAAACATGAAATCGAATTCAAGTCTTAAAATATATGTATTAAAAAATAAAGCGATCTATAACTCCTTATTTCTGAGTTGAAACTGAGAAAATGTAAAAATAAAAAATAAGATATTTGATTAATCTATTGACTTTGAGTGTCTTCTCTTTCTCCTCCTCCCTCTGTCTCTTTCTTGATTTATATACTACAATTTCCAAAGTCTTGAAATACCTTGTAAATTTCAAGATGGTATGAGAGAGGGTACTTAGAGATAATGAAGGAAAAGTGTCATTTGAAGAATCTGAACTAATAGGTGGTATTTAGTACCTAAGTTAAAGAAATAATATTTGCATTAGGACAAACTAAGTACTTAATAAATATCAACTGCATAATAAAGTAATAAATTAATTATAACTAATTTAAAATTAAATTAAAATAACATTAGTAAATTGATTTAATTGGTTAATTTGTAAATTAATTGGTTAATAAATTAGTAAATTAATTTAATTAATTGGTTAATTTGATTTCAAAAGTAAAAGTATACTAGATTGTATTTTAAAATGCACCCAAGATTTGTATTCATCAGGTCTAGTAAAACATGCAGACACAGAAATGACTGGCACGAAGGAGGAAGTTTATATGCACAGAACTCTAGAAGCAGGAGCCAGTCCACATGCAGGGCCACAGTCAGAAACACCAGGTCAGCCAGGAGGCAGAGGGAGCAAGCAGAAAATGTGAGTCAGAGCTTTAATGGGCAAGGCAGGGTAAACAACTTAGAACTGGCAAGTGTGAACAATTTCAGTGTACTGTAGATTGTAGGGGTTTCCTGAGTTGTCTGGTACCTGGCAATGGAGTGATTAGGGCAGGGAAATATTGGCCTGGAGTGTAAGAGTCTCATGGCACTGAGTCAGCTCTGGATTGGTTAATTCGCCTAAGAAAGGTTCACTCCTGGTGAGTTGTTTGCTGTCTCTAGGATTTAGCTAACTCTGGGGGCACAGTCTCCTCCAGTGTCAGCAAGCGCACAAGTTGTAAAAGTATCAAAATAAAAGGACTTGCTCAACAGGTTAGATAATTTGTTGTCTATTATTTTTGTTTGCTCAACTTCTCTGTTTTGGGGTGAGAGGATCTCTAGTCCATTTAGTGTGGTTCTGGGAAGGCTTTTCAACAAGCAGCCCTGTCATGCCTGCCGTTCATGTTCCCCAAGCAGATGATTCAAGTCTATTCGTAGCCATCTGCGCTGAACACTGTTCCCTTCATTTGGACTTCTCAAGGATAAGGCAACAAAAAGCTTTTCTGTTTTTTCGTCTTAAGAAATTTTAAGTTGGGTTTATCAACTTGCCACCAAAATAACTATAATGAAATAGTTTAAATTTTCTATACTAGAAACTGTAACCAATACCGAGGATAAACACTAACCACCAACTCTGACCTCAATTAATGTCAAGCGTTCATGAACGGCTTCCACCATTTCTACACAGGGTAGATAAATTTAATTCCTTCTTGTGGAACACAGAATGTGATCTGTAATATTGTAACTGAGATTTAAAATAAAATAATTTTGATTTCCAAACTTGAATCTGTCGATTAACTTGTGTTCATCTATTTTCTTTTCAAATTAAAAAAAAAAAAAAAAAGCCTCTGTAAGTGTATGTAAATGAAGGGTGATAAAACAAAGTTAAGGTACTAACAAAAATAGTATAAACTGATGAACAAAAAATAATACTAAGTAGATTCTGGCTTCTTTGTTCTAGTGCAATATTTAAAATCATCAATAACTTGAAAAACTAGTGCTGACTTTGGAGATCAATACTGTAGGAAGGGGAGAGACAGCAGTAGAAAGAAGGCTTAGGAAATTCTTCATCATACTCTCTTTTGTACTTACTCATTTCTAGAATACCAAGAAATGTTATATCGTATGCTTCATCTTCCCAGCTTTCATTTAAGGACTTGTAACTCCCAGTAGTCTGAAGATAATAAAAGAGCCTTTAGACTTGTAACTAAAAATACTTTCCCTATATATTTCCCACCTCATCTACTTCACCCTTATAGACTCCTGTTCAAAAACATTTCCAGAGTTCTAAAACATGGTTCTTGCGTTACATTTTAATTTCCCTAAATCTGACATGTTTTAAGTTATTCATATTTATATTAGGGGACCATTGCAGATCAGTGTAAGTTTCTCACCCTTATTTAGGACTGCTGAAATGTTAAGGAGCCATGTTTTAATGCTGTAGCTTTTTACTGAAGTGCTACATCCTACTCTCATGATGTAGCAGTGGGTCATCTTGTCAAGCAGGAGGGCTGTGTTGGCACTGTGGTGCCTCTATATTACTCTCTACTTATAATAGGCATCTAAGACTCCACAAAATAATATGTATAAACCTTGTTTCTTTTTCACTTTTTCTTTTTCTTTTTTTCTTTTTTTTTTTTGAGAGCAGAGAGTCTTGCTCTGTTGCCAGGCTGGAGTGCGTTTGGCGCAGTCTCAGTTCACTACAACCTCTGCCTCCCGGGTTCAAGTAGTTTTCCTGCCTCAGCCTCCCGAGTAGCTGGGACTACAGGCATGCACCACTATGCCCAGCTAATTTTTTTATAAACCCTATTTCTAAAAGCTACTCTGAATGAAATGATGAGATTCCTGACCCTATTCTAAACATGCAGTGCCCCTACTGCTCCATATGTCTGTTCACGGTTATCTGTCATAGAGATCCTTTGATACAAGGGCAGGAGTCCCCAGCCTTTTTGGCACCAGGGGCAGGTTTCATGGAAGACAGTCTTTTCACTGACTGGGAGCAAGAAAGGGAGGTGGTTTCGGGATGATGCCAGCATATTACATTTATTGTGCACTTTATTTCTATTATTATTACATTGTAACATATAATAAAATAATGATACAGCTCACCGTAATGTAGAGTCAGTGGGATCCCTGAGTTTGTTTTCCTGCAACTAGACGGTCCCATCTGGGGGTGATGGGAGACAGTGACAGATCATCAAGCACTGGATTCTTACAAGGAGTGGGCAACCTAGATCCCTCACATGCACAGTTCACAATAGGGTTTGTGCTCCTGTGAGAATCTCAGGTCGCTGATGATCTGACCGGAGGCGGAGATCAGGCAGTAATGCAAGTGACGGCAGTGGCTCTAAATACAGATGAAGCTTCCCTTGTTCATGCGCTGCTCACCTCCTGCTGTGTGGCCTGGTTCCTAACAGACTGGTAGTGGTCCATGGCCCAGGGGTTGGGGACACCTGTTCTAAGATATTAGCCTAGTCCTGCTCTTTCCAAAGATTTAATATGGAATACTTCTAGATCTTTTTGTTTACTTTTAGAGACACGATCTCTATCACCCGGGCTTGAGTGCAGTGGTGTGATCACAGTCCACTTCAGCCTCAACCTCCTGGTCTCAAGTGATCCTCCTGCCTCAGCCTTGCATGTTGCTGAGACTACAAGTATACACCATCATACATGGCTAATTTTTTAAATTTTTATATAGATGGAGTCTTGCCATGTTGCCCAGGCTGGTCTTGAACTAGTGATCTCAAGAGATCCTCCTGCCTTGGCCTCCCAAATTGCAGGATTACTGGCATGAGCCACAACATCCTGCCTTTTACAATGTTTATGACATATTTTAGACAAAAGACAATACAAAAATATATTGCAAACATAAAAAGATGTTCCATATCATATGTCATTTAGGAAATGCAAACTAAAACAACAAGGTGCTACTGCATACCTACTCAAATAGGCAAAATCCAGAGCAACAGCAAATACTGGTGAGGATGTGAAGCAATGAGAACTCTCATTCACTGATGATAGAAATGCAAATGCCATAGACACTTTGCAAGACAGTTTGGTAGTTTCTTACAAAACAAAACATGTTTTAACCATATGATACAGCAATCACATTCCTTTGTAGTTACCTAAAGGAGTTGCATGAAATGTACGCAAAAACCTACACATGATTTTTTTATAGCTTTATTCATAATTGCCAAAACTTGGAAGCAACCAACATGTCCTTCAGTAAATAAATGGATGAATAAACCAGTAAATCCATGAAATGGAGCATTGTTCACCACTAAAATGAAATGAACTATCAAGCCATTAAAAAAAACATGGAGGAAACTTAAATGTATATTAGTAGGTGAAGTCAATTTGCAAAGGCTGTATACTGTATGATTCCAACTGTGTGACACTCTGAAACAGGAAAAATTATGGAGACAGTAAAAAGATTAGCGATTTCCAGTCCAGGAATTAGGAAAGAAAGGGATACACGGATGAAGCACAGAGGAATTTTAGTGCAGTGAAACTACTCTACTATACTACAGTGGTGGATACATGTCATTATGTATTTGTCCAAATCCAGAAGATGTTCGGCATCAGGAGTGAGCCCTAATGTAAACTGTGGGCTTTGGGTGCTAATGAGGTGATATAGTAGGTTCAACAGTCATAACCAAGGTTCCATTTTAATGAGAGATGTTGATAATGGAAGAGGTTGTGCCTGTGTGAAGGGAGGGCATATATGAGACCTCTTTGTACCTTCTGCTTAATTTTGCTGTGAACCTAAAACTGCTCTAAGAAATAAAGCCTATTTTTGGCCGGGCACAGTGACTCATGCCTGTATTGCCAGCACTTTGGGAGGCCAAAGCAGGTGGATCATGTGAGATCAGGAGTTTGAGACCAGCCTGGCTAACATGGTGAAACACCGTTTCTACTAAAAATACAAGAAATTAGCCAGGCATGGTGGCACATGCCTGTAATCCCAGCTACTCAGGAGGCTGAGGCAGGAGAATCGCTGTAACCTGCATTCCAGCTTGGGCAACAAGAGCAAAACTCCATCTGCAAAAAACAAAAAAAAAGAAAAAGAAAAAAAAGTCTTTTAAAAAATATTACAATATTTAAATAATAATCTATTGAACATACACGTTCACTTTCAAGTTTAGTAAGTTAAAATTAAAATCACAGTTGTAGCTTTCTGTGTCCTCCTCCTACTCTGCTCACTTTCCTTCACTACCAAGGGAAAACATTCTTTAACTTTTTAAACTTTTTAGTCATTACTCAGATGTATATGTGCACTTTTACATCTGACTACACCCATATGCAACTTATGGTACTGTTGACATGTTTTGAAAATTCCCACACAGAGTATCACAGTAATGATGAGAGGTGTTTATGATATGTAATGATGCTAATTTATGTAATAATATCATATACATTTTCATTATTCTGAATATTTCATTTAAATTAACCACTTTTTTTTTTTTTTTTTTTTTTTCTGAGATAGAGTCTTGGGTTGTCTCCCAGACTGCAGTTCAGTGATGCGATCTTGGCTCACTGCAACCTCCACTTCCCAGGTTCAAGCGATTCTCCTACCTCAGCCTCCTGAGTAGCTGGGATTACAGAAGTATGTCACCACACCCAGCTAATTTTTGTATTTTTTTAGTAGAGACAGGATTTCACCATGTTGGCCAGTCTGATCTCGAACTCCTGACCTCAGGTGATCCACCCGCCTTGGCCTCCCAAAGTGCTGGGAATACAGGCTTCAGCCACGGTGCCTGGCAAAAATTGACCTTTTTGTTTTTACCACATATATGTTTTTTCATAAATAGATATTGGTTTTGTCCTAATTTAAACTTTTATAGTTACTAAAAATTACAACATAGCAATAAACCTGCTGTAGAATAATAGGCATTCTTGGACATAAACTTAATGTAAAATAGCTTTTACCATAAAAAATAAGCTATTTAGTTTTGTTACATAATGCTCTATCTCTCTCTAAAATTGATGTACACTTTTCAGTACTACTTGTAGTATTAGTTTGGTGCAAAAGTAATGCAGTTTTGCCATTACTTTTAATGTCAAAAACCGCAGTTACTTTTGCATCACCTAATAGTATATAAATGTCTCCACTGTTCCACATACTCACCAAGGTAGTCAAATCTGGTAAAGAATTTTAGTTTTCATTTTCCTCATTAACAGTGAAATGAGTCAGGCATGTTGGTGAATACCTGTAGTCACAGCTACTCTGGAGACTGAGACTGGATGTTCACTTGAGCCTCCAGGTTCGAGGTTGCAGTGAGCTATGATCACACCACTGTACTCCACCCAGGGCAACAGACTAAGACCCTGTCTCAAATAATAATATTAGTAATGATGAAATGAGTGTCAGTTGTTACGTTTATTGGCCATTTAGGCTTCTTTAGTTTGTGAATGTTTAGTTCATATACTTCGCTAACATTACCATATCGTTTATCTTTTCCTTATTGCTTCACAGTGGTCTTATGGCCATTAATTAAGGATGTCTATATTTATTACATGTATTTCCACCTAAACTTGTCTTTTCACGGATTTTATGGGGACTTTGCATTAGTAGGAGCATTTATACAGTTCTTTATGAGTTGAAATTCTTAAAATATCATGTAAGAAATTATTCTCTATTCTAAGACCATAAGAATATTTTCCTCTAAAATTTCTCTAAAGGTTTTAAAGTTTTGTCTTTTGTATGTATGGAAATTATTTTTATATATGGTCTGACTTCAGGAATCATTTTTTTTGTTTGTTTTGTTTTAGTTGTTCCGGTATCATTGATTGAATGGGTCCTTTTTACCTCATTGTTTTCTAAGATCACCTTTCTCATACATGCAGCGATCTTTCCCAGACTATCTATTCTTTGAGTCTATTTGGCTATTCTGGCAATAAATTACCATTCTGTTTATATATTCCCGTAACTTCATAATGAGTTAAGCTACCTGGGTAGCCTCCACCTTTTTTAGCTTCTTAAACATTGACTTAATTATTCTGAGGCTTCTTCACTTTTGAATTACTTTCAGGCCTCCTTACTTCCACATACATTTTAGAATCGGCTTGCTAAGTGCCTCAAAAAAAGATTCCGGTGGAATTCTAATTGATATACATTAAATTATATTAAATGTATGGGTTAATTGAGGGAATATTGACATCATTATGACATTGATTCTTTCAAAAGTTATGAACATTTACTGGAATAACTTTTCCAGTAAATGTTTGATTTATGCTGTTACTTTGTATTTTGTTTCTATATTAAATTGCGTATTTTTCTTAGAACAATTTTTTTAATTTAGTACTAGTTTGTAACTAGTTTATATTGACCCTATATTCCACAGTTTTATTAATTCTCATTCTAATTGGCAAGTAGAATCTCAGAGTTTATTTTTGGTGGGGGATGAGGTAAACAAATCTATAAATTTTAAATACTAGTGTATTTACAAAAAGATAGCTTTTGCTTCTTAACAAGCCAGCCATCTGGGTTGTGCAGTTCTGATTTTGGCTGGGCTCCTCATGTATACAAGTGCCTCCAGCAGCCAGCCAGCAAGCCGAGTCCTCTTCAGAGGGATCGGCTGGGAACATGGTCCACTGGGCCTCTCATATCTTTCATTGTCCCCCATCTAGCTCAGGGCAGCTCTGCATGGTTTCCAGAGAAAAGAAGTGTGTGTTGTCTTTTAAAAGTCTAGGCTCAGAACTGGAAAAGCACCGTTTATGCCACACAATTGTGGCCAAATAAGGCGAAAGTTCAGCTCAAATTCAAGAAAGAAAAAATGGCTATACCTCCCCTTGGAAGTAGCTACAAAGTCACGTTGGCAAACGAACAGGGATTACAGGAAAGGGGCCCTTTTACATTCACATAATCACACCTTTGTTTCTTGGTCTCTCGTATCATTTTTGCTGGCTTTCTGGTTAGTTTTTACGAAGTAAGATAATACTTTATTATTCTTTTGGATCAAGTTTTTTGTGATACTTGTTAGAAATTATTTGTAGTAGAGGAGCTGATGGATTAATAGGCAAGAACCTTGATTGTGGTATAAACCATCACATGAACTGATATCGGCAAAGAGTGTCAAGCTATCTTATGCCAAAGCCTTTGTATTACTTTTGTTTTTCCTTTTTGAGACAGAATCTCACTCTGTCACCCAGGCTGGAGCACATTGGCATGATCATGGCTCACTGCAACCTCCGCCTCCTGGGTTCAAGCGATTCTTGGGCATCAGTCTCCCAAGTAGCTGGGATTACCAGTGGAGCAGGATGCACCACTATGCCCTGCTCATTTTTTTTTTTTTTTTTTTTTTTTTTGTATTTTTAGTAGAGACAGGGTTTCACCATGTTGGCCAGGCTAGTCTCGAACTCCTGACCTAGAAAGATCTGCTTGCCTAGCCTCCCGTGTGCTGGGATTACAGGAGTGAGCCACCGCGCCTGGCCTGCATTACTTCTTCAATATACTTTTATACACATTTTGTGTGAATCTTACAAATCGTACATGCTCCTATACTTCCTGTTTTTATGATTCGCATATACTTCTCTAAAGCTACCTTAGTTCCGTGCTGTGTTGCACATGACTACTTCACCTTTCATTTATCAGTTTTGTGTTGGCTGTTTACATTTTCTTTTCGGTACAGTAGTTTCATAGTTTCTGCCTCTTTTTACCCTGGGCTCTTACTATCTCTTTGATAGAAAGAGTTAATGAATTTTAAAAATCTCCTTTTTTTTTTTTTTTTAAACTATTTTGGTCTATGGATCCTCCTATATGTCAATCTGTCAACAGTATATTTTACATTCTGCTGTCATAGAAGTTAAAAATATAGAACCAAACAAATCGTGTGATTTCTGCTCTCATAAAGTTTACACTCCAATAAATAAACATAATTGTACTATGTGACAGAGAGTCACCCATCTTCCAAGCTTGAGTGTCTCTTTAGCATTTTCTATGCTTATGCAATCGGAGGATGGCCGTGAACAGGTTGCTTTATCATAGCCTGGATCTTTTAGGAGACATTGGGGCTCCAGTTCTCAAATTTGCTGTTATTTTTTCCTCATACCATTAAACAAATCTGAGTTACATGAAAAAAAAAAAAAAAGTGTTATCATTTAGAAGAGTTATCTGCATTGCTTTTTAGATCAATTTTAATGCTTATATTGAATCCAAATCTGTCCACCACTTTTGTAAAGTTAGATTTCTTCAATGGCAACAATTTATGTGAGTGATCAGGCCCCTTAGCGAGAGAAGAATGCAGAGTGTGAACTGCCAAGTTCATCACACATCCTGACCCTTTACTTTGGAAAGAATGAGTTTGCACAGCTCTGCAGGTAGTGACTCCTCTCATGTGTTGGGATCACATATAAGCATACGTGGGAGCAGGCATAGAAGCTGTGTGGCCCCCAGCAAGATGCATTGCCATCGAGGGTTTGATTGCCTAAATCCTATTAGCTTAGCTGGGTGCGGTGGCATGTTCCTGTAATCCAAGCCACTCAGGAGGCTGAGGCCGGAAGATCGCTTGAGCCAAGGAGTTTGAGGTCGCAGTGAGCTGTGATCGCACCCTTGTACTCCAGCCTGGGTGACAGACTAGAGGGGTGTCTTTGTCTTTGTCTCTAAATAAATAAGACTTGTCTCTAAAATAAATCAATCTAATTAGCCTGGGAGTTCCTTGAGAGCCAGAGTGCTTGATTCTCTTTCAGCTCCAATGTCCCATCCTAATGCAGTTTCTGGAAGATACTCAGTAATAGCTGGTAAGAGAATATGAAAACAAATTGTATGTGTATTGACATAATTTTAAAAACGGCTTTCTCCTTCAAGCTTATTTTGGTTCATAGACACTTTGAAAATGTTATTAATAGCATGATCCCTGGACATCACAGATATAAGGGCTTGCATTCACCAGCCTAATTACAGACCTGTTTTCTGAGTAACATTTTTAAATAGGGCAAAAGAGAACAATGCTTATTGCAAACCTTTCAGTCCCCTTCAAGGGGGCTAACATTGAGGGAAACTGTTGTGGAAAAGTCAGCTGATTTTGAACAATGTATTAGTCAGGGTTCTCCAGAGAGACAGAACCAATCGGATATATGTATATATAAAAGAGTTAATTAGGGAGAACTGGCTCACACAATCACAAGGTGAAGTCCCATGATAGGCCGTCTGCAAGCTGGGGAAAGAGATAAGCTGGTAGTAGCTCAGCCCAAAGCCTCAGAACCAGGGAGGATGACAGTGTAGCTTTTAGTCTGCAGCCAAAAGGCCCAAGAGCCCCCAGGAAGCCGCTGATGCAAGTCCCAGAGTCCAAAGGCAGTGGAACTTGGAGTGTGATGTCCAAGGGCAGGAGAAGTGGAAGCAAGTGTCCAGCAGGGGAAAAAGAAAGAGAGTCAGAGCAGGAGCAAGAGAGAGCGTGCGAGAGGAGGTGCCACACACTTTTAAATGACCAGATCTCTTGAGCACTCACTCTCAGGAGAACAGCACCAACAGGACAATACTAAACCATTCATGCCCTCATAATCCAAACACCTCCCATCAGGCCCCATCTTCAACACTGGGGATTATAATTCAACACGAGATTTGGGCAGAGGCAAACATACAAACTAGATCAAACATTTTTAATGAGCCAGATGTTTGTCACTGATGTCTTCTCAACCATCATCTCTGAGCACTCTATAATGGTTTCTTATACATCCTGGAGAATGAGTCTTCCCTCTCCCCTCCCAATGTAGAGATTGGTCAAATAACAATACTGGTATTAAATCTACTTAGTCAAAAGCAGGTTGGGCCCTTCTGCAGCAAAGAGAAGGCACATGATCACTAGGATGTCTGTTTAACGTGTAGGATATGGTGAATGTCTCATTCTTGAATCCTGAAGTAGGTTTGACTGCAGGCGTCCAGAAGTTGATTGAAACTCTGCTCCAAAGAGGGGAAAAAAGTTTTTGTATGATTGAGACAGTTTCTGTAATAAAACGACCTGCTACAAAATACTTGTAGCACTGATATTATTAAAATGAATTAAATGGTAAGTCATACTAAATGGTTTGGTGAGGGTTGAAGTTCTAAATTTCTGAAAATGATGCTTTTATTCACTCGTTCTCACCTTCTTCAGAGACTTTGCTGCTGTTAGTGACCTAGTTAGATATGCTGTCACCTCTGGTAGGTGGAGAATCATCTGTGTAGGTGGCAGGATTAAAAGGTTTATTATCGCTTTTTCACCTTCTTCCTGTCAGTCGAGTTCTTCCTAGGCCCTTCTCCTGATGGTCTCACTTTTGGCTATGTTTCGACATCAAGAACTGTTGGTGTTTAATTGTCACTTTCTTTAGAAATGTGGAAATGTGTCCTGAAATGAGAACTTTATTATACTTTGTATAGAAGTTATAATGTTGCTTAGAACTTTAATGTGTAATGCTCTGAATTCTTCCTGTTTTTGTTTTGTTTTTTGCTAGATTATCTTTCACAGACTGGATTATAATCTGTGGCTTTTCTAACAGAAATAAGACCTGCTCATGTATCAAGATATTTCCTAATTGTTTCTGTAAATACATCGCAGTTATTTAATTGACACCTAGTAATGGTCATTTCAAATGAGTGTTAATTTATTAAGTCATCTTTCTCAAAATGTTCAAATCAATACTACAATCAATATTTTATTGACCAAATGTGCCATATTAGTGAACAAATACAGAAGTCTAGATCTGACTATTATAGTTACTTTCTTAGAATACAATTCAAACTTTGATACAAAAGCTATAGCCATTGAACAAATCACATTTCTTACGTAGTTTTGTTAAAGACACTGGTTGTTACCATAAATTAAAAATATTATTTTATTAAGATTTTCTCTGAAAGCAATGAATAAGATACACTAGCTGTCCTCAGGAAGTTTACAGTCTAGTGTGAAGTATTAGAAAAGGACTAGCGAGATCCAGCAAGGACAGAGTAAGAGAGAAGACATAAACATCAGAAGAACAATAAATATGAAATTTTCAAAGCATGGTGAAATTGACATCAGTGTCTTTGATGGAGAAAAGTAGGCTTTTAAGTTTTTCTTCATTAGTTCTCTAATATTCCATTCATGTTTAGGGCAGCAGTTACTGGATTCTTGCACCTTACGCAGCGTAACTGTCTTTTAATACTCTAGCTCTAGAGTTTACTAGCTATTCATTGTGTGTATAAGTAGTGCAGGAACAATGAATTTAGAATGAAACTAGGCTAGTTTTTCCTCTTACCCATTTAACAAACAAATGTTGGGGAAAATATGGTCAAATATAAAAACTCTAGTGAATGAAAGATACTGAACAGAGAAACATGATATGAAAAAAATATGTAAGAATAGGATTTCATAGAAAATATTTTACCCATTTCCATTCTTCTATCTGAAACATAATAAGTATGTATTAGAAAATTTAGCCTTTCATTAAAAGTTCATGTTGGAATTTTGTTCAGCTTAGCCAAGCATGTCTAATTAGCATTCCCAAAAGTTGAACTGCTTCTAAGTTAGAATCGTTAGGATGATCAAAAAAATCACTTAGTATAGAACTTTTCTGAGGAGTTACAAGCGTTGTTTCTCTTCAATACTTATTTTCTTCACCTAAGACAATGCTGTCTCATGCAGGGCAAATTTCACTATTTAGACAAAAAGAAGAAGTTTTCCTCATTGCAAATATCCAGGGGCTCACCCTCTGTCAATCTCTCTACTTTCCAAATTTTTTCTTATAAATTTTAACTACCTTGGTCTTCTAAACTCCAAATGTCTCCTCAGCTCAGCAGGACCACTAATCTTTGTTCAATTCTCTGTGATTTGCATTTAAGCCTGGGAACCCTATTAAAGCAATAAGCTGAGGCAATGATGGGGCTTACCTCATTTGTTTTCTCTTATTCAGGAATCACTTTCTTATACTGCATATTTCTGTTATTCAATATAAAAACAAAAATGAAAGCAAAACAACAAAAATAGTTTTATATATTTTGCTTGGTTTTCTAGTTTTTTAAGATTAGAAAATAAATCTGGTTTTCTTCACTGTAAACAGAAGTCAGATTTTTCAAAAACCTATTAACATATTTATTTCTCTAATTCTAAATTTGTTATATAGTAGTTTCCTTTCTATTCATACCGAGAGTCTGAATATCCTAAAGCTTAAGATACCAAATTGCCTGGATTTAAGTCTCTGCTTTGACAATTACCTATTAGGTGACCTTGAAAAGCACATGCCTATAATCTCAGCACTTTGGGAGGCCAAGGTGGGTGGATCAACTGAGGTCAGGAGTTGAAGACCAGCCCGGCCAACATGGTAAAACCCCATCTCTACTAAAAAATACAAAAATTAGCTGGGTGAGGCAGTATGCACCTGTAGTCCCAGCTACTGGGGAGGCTGAGGCAGGAGAATCACTTTTACCTGGGAGGTGGAGGTTGCAGTGAGCCAAGATCATGCCTCTGCACTCCACCCTGGGCAACAGAGTAAGACCCTGTCTTACAAAACAAAAAAAAAGAAAAGAAAAAAGAAAAGAAAAGGCTTCTTAATACCTTTATGTCTCAATTTTCCCACCAGAATCGCTCTTCACAGAGTTGTTGAAGGTATTAAATTAGTTAATATAGAAAAAGCACTAAAAACCATTTCTCTAATATAGTAAGATCTTATTATCTCTAATTCTGCTATCTAGTCGTTTACTTATACATAAAGAAATTAGAAGGCCGGGTGCGGTGGCTCATGCCTGTAATCCTAGCAATTTGGGAGGCCCAGGTGGGCGAATCAACTGAGGTCAGGAGTTCCAGACCAGCCTAACCAACATGCAGAATCCCCGTCTCTGCTAAAAATATAAAATTAGCCAGGCGTGGTTGCTCATGCCTGTAATCCCAGCTTCTCTGGAGGCTAAGGCAGGGGAATTGCTTGAACCCAGGAGGCGGAGGTAGTGGTGAGCCGAGACCATGCCATTGCACTCCAACCTGGGCAAAAAGAGTGAAACTCCATCTCAAAAAAAAAAAGAAATTAGAACCAATTTTTACTACCATAATATTTGTGAGCACATTTTGTATTTTACTTTGTCATTTTTACATTCATCTTAATACATTCCTTTGTTATTTTAAATATAAAGAGGCTCACTAATCTTACGCCTCTATTTTCATAACATTTGAGTGCATTGCATACATAATATCTAAGGAAACCAGCTTACACATTTGACCTCAATGAATCCTCATTATAGTCCTATGAGATTAAAACCAGTGATAGCTACACTATACAGATTTGGGGAATAAAGTAGAGAAATTCGATGATGTCCCCAAGATCAAACAGCTATCTCCTTAACACTGGAATCACAATTCCCTGTGATTCTGGAAGCTTATCTGTTAGTGACTATGTGACTACCTCTATTAAATATCATTATAAGTAGGATAAACAAATTTCAGTTTTCCTTTGCATAGTTCTGCTTCATGCCTGCCTTGCAGAATTATTTTTATTTAATAGTGCCCATGGTCACTCACAAAAAAGCCAAATTTGAATGATAAATTATATATTCACTGCTATATACCTAACAGGTATTACTGACTGATGAGATTTATAATGAGCACCTAAAACCTAGAGAGTGATTTATACAGTTAAAGGAGGTGAAGTCTCTAATGTCATTTTCCTATGCTTCAGTGATTTTATCACTTTGACTTTTAGAGAAAAATGACATGACACTTCACAGAGGTTTGTTAAAATTTAGCAGTTAGTTATTCAGCCTTTCCCATTCTGCTGGTAGTTAGAAAATAAGGTAGACATTGAAGGACAGAGGTTAAATGAAGGAAGTGTATCTTGTCAGATGACCAACACTCCATTCTTGCCTCCTCAGCCCTACTTGGATAAAAATAGAATAAATTTTTAGGAAGAATCTGCAATCTGGTGGCTCTTTAGGGGATGGAAAGGTGGGACAGGAAGGGAGAATAAGAGAGAGAAAATGAATAAAACAGATATGAAAGAAAAATGAAGAGTCAACAATTTTTCTTTGTTTTTTTTTATTTTATTTTTTGTTGTGCTTTTAGATGGAGTCTCACTTTGTCACCCAGGCTGGAGTGCAGTGGCACGATCTCCACTCACTGCAACCTCCATCTTCTGGGGTCAAGTGATTCTCCTGCCTCAGCCTCCAGAGTAGCTGGGATTACAAGCATGTGACACCACGCCCAGCTAATTTTTGTATTTTTAGCAGAGACAGGGTTTCACCATGTTGGCCAGGATGGTTTCAAACTCCTGACCTCAAGTGATCCACCTGCCTCAGCCTCCCAAAATGCTGGGATTACAGGCGTGAGCCACCTCACCCGGCCTCAGCAAAGTTTTTAATCATGTCAGAGCTGTACTTATTTTTAAAGCTGCAAAAACATAAATAATCTATTCATGCCTCTTAGTCACTACTGAACAGGTAAAACAAAATATTTAGTATTATCCCATCCAAATGTGAAAGAGATGGTGCAAAGCATTGGCTATTCTCAGAAGAGAGGCAACTATGTCATTAAAGTTTGCATAATTGTTTTATCCATGAAGTAAAGAAAGGCACTTGGGCTCTTCAATAACAAAAAAGGAAATACTGAATGATATAATAGTGACTGTGAAATAGTTCAGGGACTGTCATGCAGGAAATGAAATGAAATTGCCTACTTTGAAGTCTCTTGCCTTTGCCATTCTTTCTGCTTGAAAATCTTTCTCCAAATATGCTTATGGCTTACCTTATCATAGCCACTGAAAGTTTTTTTTCACTGAGGGCTTCCAAAGTTGCCCTACATAACTTGCTAATTCTCTCTCACACACACACACTCACACTTCTTAGCTCCCTCTCTGCTTGTATTGCATCATTTAGCACTTAATTCTACCTAATAGAGCATGTATTTTTCTTATTTTTTGTTTTTATTACCTCAAACCTACCTAAATGTGGGGCTCATAAAAGCAGGAATTTATATCTAATTTGCTCACTGCTAATCACCAATGCTCAAATCAGTACCTGGTAATGGTTAACAAATACTTCTTACTTAATAAATAATGAATGAGATGTTAGTTTGGTTTTAGCCCAAAGGGTTGAACAAAAATCCAGAAATAAATTGGAGGGCGGCAGATTAGGCTCTTTGTAAAATGTTAGCACTACACGCTGTCTCTTTGTGAGTAAGTGGCTGCTCAGAACATGATTCTAACATTCTTAAAGTTACTACATGATCAACTGATAGAAGTAATTTCAAGAAGTCTTGCAGATTGGATGAGAGGTTGATATTTCTTTTCCTTAGTACAGAGAAACTCTGATTATTCAGCAAAGGGAGAAAAAGACATTCAAACCACTACACACAAGCTACAATACTAAAATGAAGACTAGCTTCCCTGTTTAATCATAGGTCTCATTCGTTTATTTCTATTACTCAATCTAACTTGAAGACTTCTGTGAAAACTGAAAAATAAAAATTGAACCGAGAGAGAAGGTGAAGATGAGTTCTGGGAGCAGTGGTAGAGAACAATAAAAATAAAGGAGAAACAGCAACTCATAGAGCCTTTTTTGCACTACTTATTAAGACAGATATAGTTTACAATGCTGACATTTGTCTTGAGAAAGAGAAAGAAGAAAAAAATTTACTTATGACATGTTTTACTTTTCTAAAACTTTGAAAGGTTCCAAATTATCTCTATGCAGGTTTTATATATTAATTTAAAATCTTACTGACTCTGTGAAATGGTACAAAAAACAACAACAGCAACAAAAATAACTTGAACTCAATAAATGCCACTTGAATCAGCAAAGACCCACGTGTGTGGCTCTGTCAAATCCCCTTGCTGCAATAGCTCTGCCAATTTACTTGACAAATGTGTAGCCCTGGACTTTCACCCCCTGTTTAACAGAACAGTTTGAAGATGGTACTTTAGAAGCCTTTCAGACCATGAGGTTGTTATTTTTGCATAGCAGTGTTATCAGCTTGGAAAAAAAAAAAAAATTGTACTTTACTTTTTTAAAGCACAAAAATAAATAGGAGTTATACATTTAATGTTTTCAACATTCAGGAAAATAAAATATTTTCTCTTTTTCATAAACCAAATGCATTTTAAGCTCAATTCTTCTCTCTTATTTCATGTCTACTACTATGTTTTTCCAACTAGGCCAAGAGTAAAACATTGCTGACTTATTATAATAATGTAAAACTCATTCCCTACATAGTTTCACAGAAAAAAAATCTTTTTGGCAATAAAACAATTTCATCATTACTCTGATGTCATGAAATTATATTCTGCTGAATTGACCAGAGAAAGAAATTGTGCATAAGGCATGGTAGATCCATTAAAATTAAAATAAGCACATTCAATTTTAAGGTGAAATTTGTTCATTTGCATTTTTTTTTACAATTAATAGTCATGGAGGATAATACTTTGATGACCTACTAATAAAAATATATCCACAATAATGTATTATTACTAGACTTCTCTTTATTTCTAACAACCTAACAAACACTGTGATATTGACTGATACGGTTTGGATCTGCATCCCTGCCCAAATCTCATGTTGAATTGTAATCCCCAATATTGGAGGTGGGGCCTGGTGGGAGGTGAATGGATCATGCAGGTAGTCCTTCATGAATAGTTTAGCACCATCTCTTTGGTGCTGTTCTCATGATAGTGAGTGGCTGAGTTATCACAAGACCTGGTTTTCGAAATGTGTGTAGCGCCTCCTTCTCTCTCCTTTGCTCCTGCTCTGGCCATGTAAGATGTGCCTGCTTTCCTTTCTCCTTATGCCATGATTGTGTGAGGCCCTCCTCAGAAGCAGAATGCGCTATGCTTCCTGGACAACCTGCAGAACGATGAACCAATTAAACCTCTTTTCTTTGTAAATTACCCAATCTCAGGTTATTCTTTTTTAAAATTTAGTTTTATTTTAGGTCCCGGGATACATGTGCAGGAAATGCAGGTTTGTTACATAGGTAAACATGTGCACGGTGGCTTGCTGCATCTGTCTACCCATCACCTTGGTATTAAGCTAGGCATGCGTTAGCTGTTTTTCCTGGTGCTGTCTCACTGTTCGCCCTCCCCCAGCAGTCCCCAGTGTGTGTTGTTCTCCTTCCTGTGTTCAGGTGTTCTCATTGTTCGACTCCCACTTATAAGTGAGAACATGCAGTGTTTGGTTTTCTGCATTACTGTGCTGAGGATGATAGCATCCATCTCCATCCATGTCCCTGCAAAGGACATGATCTCATTCATTTTCATGGCTGCATAGTATTCCGTGGTGTGTATGTACCACATTTTCTTTATCTGGTTTATCATTGATGGACATTTCGATTGATTCCATGTCTTTGCTATTGTGAATAGTGCTGCGGTCAACATATGTGAGCATGTATCTTTATAATAGAATGATTTATTTTCCTTTGGGTATATACCCAGTAATGGGATTGTCAGGTCAAACGGTATTTTATAGCACTGCAAGAATGGACTAATACAATGCCTTTTTGCATACATTATTTCTAATTATCAAAACAACTCAGATCATAATCTTTGACTTACAAATGAGGAAACTTAAACTCTAAAGATTAATTGGAAGCTCATATAGCAAAAAGGGAGGTATGATCAGAATTTGAAACTAAGTCTTGTTGATTCAGTAGTTATAATATTTATTAGTAGTTATTTGGTAATATCAATGAAATGGATAAATTGGGTAGCTAGCCTAACCAAAAAATAAACAAACAAATAAAGAAGACACAAATCACTAATATCAGGAATAAAAGAAGAGTCATCACTACTGTCTCATAGATGCAAAAAGAAGAACAAAGGCATATTATGAACAATTCTATGACCGCAAACATGATAACTTTGATGAAATGTACCAATTAACTGAAAAACACAATTTATCAAAACTGACACAAGAATCTGTTTTATAAATTGAACCAATAATTAATAACCTTTCAAAAAATGAAGCACTAAGACTGATGGTTTCATTGGTGGATCTTACCAAACATTTAAGAAAGAAGTGACAGCAAACCTCCACAATCTCCAAAAAGTAAAATTGGAAAGGACACTTCCTAATATATTCTATGAGGGAGCATTATCTTAATCTCAAAATCAGATAAAGACATTACAAGAAAGGAAAACTAGGGACCAATCTCTCTGATGAACATAAATGAAAAATTTCTCAACCAAGTATGAGCAAATAAAATCTAACACTGTATAGAAACGTATACACCAGGGCCAAGTGGGATTCATTGTGGATTTGTGGGTGTGGTTCAACCTTCAGCAGTCAGTTAATATAATGCACCATATTAACAGATGAAAGAAGAAATATCCCATAAGCATATCAATAGGTGTAGAAAATGCATTTGACAAAATCCAATAGCCACTTGTGATAAGAGATCTCAGAAAACTAAGACTAGAACTTCCTCAAGTTGGCAAAATAAAATCTACAGAAACCTATAGCTAACAGCATACTCAATGGTAGAAACTGGACAGTTTCTTTCTGTGGTTGGGAATAAGGCAAGGATGTTTCTCTCATCACTCGTATTCAATACTAAGATGGAAGTCCTAGAAAGTGCAATTAAAAGAGGAAGGGTAATAAAATATCTAGAGATTGGGAAAGAAGAAATAAGACTGTTTGTTTGTAGACAACATGGTTGTCTGTGTAAAATATCCCAAAGAACTGACAAAATTATTCCTGGGACTACAAAGCAATTATTGCAAGATTGTATAGTACAACCTTGTAAATACACAAAAGTCAAATTATTTTTATGTATAGCCTGTAATAAACAAATATAATTTGGAATTAGAAGTATTTTGGTACAAATGTACAAATATATACAAGATGTGTATGAGTAAAACTGCAAATCTCAGATAAAACAACAAAGATATCTAAATAAATAAACAGATGTTCCATGTTTATGAATAGGAAGGCCTAATATAGTTAAGAAGCTGGTTGTTTACGATTTGATCTAGATACAAACAGTTGCAACCCAAAATTCTAGAAAGTCATTTTGTGGACATCAGCAAATGACTCTAAAGTTTATATGAAAAGACAAAAGATGCAGAATAGCCAACACAATACTGAAGAAAAAGAAAAATGTTATAATACTAAACTACTGGAGTTTATAAGTTCCTGTAAAAGTACATTAGTCAAGACAGTGTGATACAGGCAAAAGGCTAGACGAATGGAAGAACAGGTCAATGGAAAATAATAGAGAGCTCAGAAACAGACCCAAACAAGTACTATTAACTAATCTTTGAGAAAGGAACAAAGGCAGTTCCATTGAGAAGGGATAATCTTTTCAACACATGGTGCTGCAACAACTGGACATGACCAGAGCAAAGAGATTATTACAGACCTAATTAAGGATTTTGGACCTCCAGACAAAAGCAATCTTTGCTGAGAATGGAAATGCCCATAAGTAAGTTCTAAAGATGTGTTCTGCAGCATAGTGCCTACTGTTAACAATACAGTGTTGGGCACATCAAAAGTTGTTCAGAAGGCTGATCTCGTGTTAAGTGTTCTCACCACAAAAACAAAAACATAGGGGCACAGGAAAGCTTTGGGAGGTGACAGTTACATCTGTAACCTCAAATGTATTGATGCTATCACAGGTGTTTGCATATACTGAAACTCACCAAATTGTCCAGATTAAATATGTATAGTTATTTGTATATCAATTACACCTCATTAAAGCTGTTAACAAAAGAATCCATGTGATGATTTGCGTAGGAGAACATGCATGATTCAGGTTATAAGACAAGAAAGGCCAGTGGGAATGTGAATTCCTGTGATCACCTCACACAAATTAAATATGGGGTTCTAGACTCTGAGATAAATTCCAGGTTGCTCTCACTAATGAGAACTAATTGACTGCCTAATTATCTCTTCAGTGAAATCAGGATTTCTTGAAGAAATGCATACGTTTGTAATGACTCCCTGCCTGTTGAAAGCCTTCAGTCCCCAAACTGAGTGGACCCAGTGAAGACAAAATAGTGGTATATTTCTACCCCATCACAGCAAAGAATGAACACCAATGGTTATCCAAAAAGAATAAAAATCCTTAGACATATTCCTGAAGAGACATAAAGAAATAGTTCCTTAGGAATAAGGGAAGTCCTAATGAGAAAATGTCACCTACATCTCAAGATAGTTGTCAGCACTAGATTAAAGAGCTATTAATACTCTACAATTCCCAGACTTACTCGGGGCAAGCCTTATGAAAGGCAACAACTGGGGAAAAGTTCACTTCTTCCTAATCAGCATGAGGTGTATTTCCCACAAATCAATTCATTCATTCAGCCAACTTTTATGGAGCATCAACTGTGTATTTATACTATACACTATACTAGAATCAGGAGATTAAAAAGTATGATTGCAAAACAGTCAATATCCTGAGAAATAGTCCCATCCTTTAGAATCTTAATATTTTTTCTGAAACATGATTTGGTGGACAGTCTGTTTCTTTACTTATATGACATATTTAATATAAACTATAGCAGAAAAAAAGATACTATTTAAGAACAAAGGCTGCAGCCAGATTGCCTGGTTTCCTTTTTTTTTTTTCTTCATTTCCTAACTATATGACCTTTGCCAAGTTTCTGACCTCCTCAGTGCTTTTTTTCCTCATCTGTACAGTGCAATGTATAATATACTGAGTACAGTGTCATAGTTATCTACCTTGTAAGGTTACTGTGAGGATTTAAGTGAGTTAAAATTTGTAAAATATCTAAAACCATTCTAGGAATGTAGAAAGTTCTAAAGCCATGTTTGCTGCTGCTGCTACCACCCTTGTTATTACTACGATTGTTCTCATTCCAATGGGTTACAGGTTGACTTATGTTTATATAATCAACAGGAATGTTATCTCAGCATCCCATGGCACATTAACCACAGCAATTGTTATTTAGTAGCTACTTCTGTACTAAGAGCCTGTCAAAGATTTATATCTATTACCAAATAATATCTTGCTGTGAGGACACAGATCCACAAATATTAGTGACTTTGTGACAATCACTAATATCTCATTAGGCACAGAGTTTTGAAGTTCTTTTTCTCAGCTAGAGAGTTATGCAAGTATTATGTATACTCACTGCTCAATTAAACCTAATTATTTTGAAGTGCAAAATGACCAACATTGCACATCATCTTACCATATTTTTCCAAGTAGGATAGCCTAGGTGTACTGTCAACTTTATGACAAGAATATGGCAGAGCTATGCATCCTTTGGAAGCGATCTGCTACAATTACTTAAATTCCTTACACTTTAAATCCTCAGAATTTCTGTAGAGGAAGAAAAGTTAAATCTGTAACTATTATGCCTTCTACTCTGTTATGTGCTCACATCTCTGTGAACCTTGATTCAAGCTGAGTGCATCATTAATCTTTAATATAACCCGAGAACAATAGTCAAATAGAATAATGAGTGGTATTGAAGAAATATATAGAAAAGCATGCCCAAGAATGCATTGAACCACTCCATATCTTGCATTATTAGACACACCCACTGATTTGCACAGATCCAGAATTTTTAACTCTTCGTTGAAAGCAAGGGTAGGCAAAATTCATTCATAACAGACCAGATAATATAATATGTTCAGCTTCATGGGCCATATGGTCTCTGTGACAGCTACTCAACTCTGCTACTATGACATAAAAGTGATCAAAGACAATATATAAATAAAAAATTATGGCTGTATTTTAATACAACTTCATTTATGAACAGTAAAATTTGAATTACACATAATTTTCATGTGTCACATGTATTATTTTCCTTTAAATCTTTTTCAAAATATTAAAAATGCAACAACAAGTCTTTGGTCCCAGACCACACCAAAACATTTGGCAGGCTTGATCTGGCTTACAGGCTACCGTTTCCTGAATCATAATGTACAGGAACCAGAATATTTTGAATTTAACAACTCAATCATGGTCCTGCAATCATTACCTAGAAGATTAGCTAGTAACATAAAATGTCTCAAGGCATGCATTACAACTTCAGTCTTATTTTATCATTTATTTATTTAGGATTCTAACTTTGAGAACAAAAATCATGGGTTATGATTTCACATCTACCACTTGTTAGTTTGATAGCCTTCAGTGAAAATTTCCAACCTCTGGCAACCTCTTTCTCCCAAAGTCTGTTATTTGGGAGATGAATTATATCACTACCATCAACTCACACTATGTATCAGAATCACCTGTGGAGAAACCAAGGCTGAACAGTCAGAGATATGGCCTCAACAGGTGACGCCAACCTGCATCCAGCATTGGAAACTACTGGACTACTGAGCTCCAGACCTCTTTCTGTTTGATAAGTCTAAGAATTTCTATTCTGTACATACAGTTGTCACAAATATCAGTAACAATGTAGCATTCAGAGAATATTACATTTAAATAATTAGTAGAAACCCTTTGCAAAAAATTCAGAACTATTTAACATCTCCTTCATGATGGCAAAATAAAAAAGAAAATACATATATTTAACTCCTTTTAGCTCACTGTTGAGAGATGGACAGAATAGAAAGTAAGTAAGTAAACAAAGGAAGGAAAAAAATCATATGTATTTCTTTTTCCAGTAGCTAGAGCATAGAAAATTACAGAGAAATAACGCAACAATAATCTGAAAGCTTCTATGTATTCTTATTCTCAAGCCCTGTTTCCTTATTTAGGGTGTTTTGTAGTTGAACAATTGCAGCATTATTTCTCTGCTTCCAAATTCATTATTGAAAAGATAGTTCACGCAAATATTCAAAAATAAGCAGTCTACATTTTCATGATATGGTTCATTTGTTCTTAACTTTTAGTACATTTCACAGTCAATATCTTGTCTATATTCATGTAATTGACTCAATTTTCAACGGTCAGTTTCACAAACCGTCATCAAAAAACTTAGATGATCAAGCAGAGCTTAGTTATTCTGACTTCTTACAGTAAGGGACACACACACAAACACACACACCTTTTTGATAGCAAAAAACAGTAATGTCCCAACCTTTGGGTAGGCAACGTTTAGGGTTTTATAACCCGAGCAGAGTGATTTTAAGATGAATGTCTCAAAGGAGGAAACTGGTTGAAATTAGGTGTAGTTCTTGAATTACTAGATCTAGATTAGTGATCACAGTAAGGAATGAGCCTTAAAGGGGGATTTCATAAGCAGGCTGTCAGTCTTGATTAGCTGTTAAAGTTGGCTTACAGTCTTGTCTTAAAATTTTAAATATTTCTTGCAATAAGTAATTAAGACATTTTTGCTTGATTTTAGTATTGTTTGACATAGAGACATGTAAATATGTTCATCACATATATTGCTTAACACAAGGGGAGAAAAGTATGCCTGGACCTAGCATGACTTAAGACAGAGAGAAAAAAAAATTGTTTATATTAATGCTCACTGACACTTTTGGTCATGCTTTACCATTATCTTATGAACTACCTTAGTCTGTTTTGTGTTGCTACAACAGAATACCTGATATAGGTAATTTATAAAGAAAAGTGGTTTATTTAGCTCATGGTTCTGCAGGCTGGACAGTTCAAGGACATGGCCCTGGTTTCTGGCAAGGTCTTCTGTGCTGCATCATAACATGATGGAGAAGGTCAAATTGGAAGCAGTTATGTGTGAAGAGGAAAAACCTAAGAGACATCCTGGCTTGATAGCAACTCATTCTCAAGGGAATTCATTAAGTTCCATGAGAACTGATTCAGTCTTGCCAGAATGAGAACTCAATTCACCACCATGAGAAAGGCACTAAGTCATCAGAAGGGATTTACTCCAGTGATTCAGACAATTCTCACTAGGCTCCACTTCCCAAGACTGCCACATCAGGGATCAAATTTCAATATGATGTTTGGTGGGAACAAACTCAAACCAAATCACAGCACAAGGATATGATCAATGCAGATCAAAATTACTGTCTGATATATTGAGTTCACTGTGTTAGGCAAAATGGTGTTTCCCCAAAGAAGCCCATTTTGAAGCCTCCATAGCTTATGTATAGATTAGACTAAATGGCAAAGGGGAATTCAAGGTGAAAGATGGATATAAGGTTGCAATCAGCTGACTTTAAGACAGAAAATATTAGCTGACTTTAAGACAGAAAAAATTATCCAGATAAGCAAAATATAATTATAAGAGGACCTCCAGCGTGACTGTTGGAAAAATTATTCCCCATTGAAACTGGTAAAAACTATTAAAAAAAAAAAAAAACTTTTTATAACCCCTGGAAATGATCCTAAAGGAATACAGCAAGTGAAGAAATATCCATTCAATTAAATCTATGAATATTCAGAATGAAAAGCAGGAGTGTGTAGTATTTAAGTAAATTCTACACTCCGTTGCCCCTTCCAGCTCAAAGATAAGAAAACTCCAATGTAGACTTCGTTAGTCAAGAACAAATGGCATCTTCTCCCACAGCTTCCAGATGGAGAGCTTTCTTCTAGGGTAGAATGCAACATCCATGTTTCTCCTCCTGCTGCCAGTTGTCTCCTGTTGCTGAGGTTGTTTCAGGTGAGAGCGGTTGAGAGGCAAGGCTCATTCTTCATCCCACCCTCACTCATGGAAAACAGACTCCAACTCAGGCACAGCACCTTTAAAAATACTGGGGCCCCAATTGCCTTACCCTGGATCATAAGTTTCCACACCAAGAAAACCAACTTACGAAGACCTCATGCTACAGTCTCCACTTCCACTGGGCACTCAGGTTCAAAAGTAGGAGCATCGCTGAGACAAAATATCCCATCTCAAACCCAACCACAGAGGCCTAACTCAATTTTGCCAGAAGGAAAAGCAGGCCATAAAAGTAATAGCTCCTAGTCTCTTCCCAAAGAAATTGATTTCACTTGCAATAGAGCATGGGGACATTCTAACCTATAGGCATTCTCAAAAATAGTGGAGGTCATGGTGAAAAGCAACTGGGAGGAAATAGATTCAAGACACAGGCTGAACGATAAGCCAGTCACTTTGTAGGAGAGAACCTGAGAAAGAGAAAACTTAGAGAAAAACATACATACAGTACTGATCTAAGGACCTCCTTCAAAGAAGCCCAGACCTTACTGGATTAGCCTGTAGATCAGTTTATAACCCAGGACATAGTTGAAAATAATAGAGCAATCAGCCTCCAACTAACAGAGCATAATAGTTTGCTATGGTCAGGGAAAGCGATGAAGAGAACCATACCAAATCCCCTGTTGTCTCCAGGTGACTGTGGACATACCAAAAGCTGTGCCCCATTGAAGATTAACATCAGAGGTTTAACAATGTGGGGCAGGAGAAAATAGACATCACTAAAATATTCCAGCCCTGAAAGGGAGGAGATTCGTATGCAAAGTTGCTGTAATATATTATCCAACAGGTCTAGTTTCCAACAACAACAAAATAATGAGGAATGCAAAGAAACAGGAAAGTATAACATATAAAATGAAAAAAGAAAAAGCAGGCAAAAGAAACTGTGAGAGCAACCAGATATCGAATTTAACAGGAAGGACTTCGTGGTAGCCATGTTAAGTATGTTCACAGATCGAAAGGAAACTATTGTTTAAAAAGTAAAGGAAGTCATGATGACAATATCCAACACAAGACAAAGTATCAATAAAGAGATAAAAATTATTAAAAGAACAAACTGGAAATTCTGGAACTGATAAACACAAGAACTGAAATGAAAATTATACTAGATGGGTCCAACAGTAGATTTGAATTGGCAGAAGAAAGAATGAACAAACTTGAAGATTGATTCAGATTATGCAAGCTAAAAAACAAAAAAAAAAGAGAAATAAGCTGCCTCAGGGAAATCTGGAACACCATTAAGCGCATCAACATCCATGTCATGGGTGTATCAAATAATGACTGAAAAATTCTTAAACTTATTAGAAAACACTATCCTATATATCCAAGAAGTTAAAGGAATTCCAAGTAAAATAAATGAAGTGATATCCACATCAGACACATCATAGTAAAATTGCTTAAACTCAAAACAAGGAGAAAATCTTCAAAGCAGCAAGAGAAAATTACAACAAAACAAAACTCCTCACTTTCAAGGGGACCTCAATAGGATTTAATATCTGATTTCTCAGCAAAAACAATGTAGGCCAGAAGGCAATAGGATATCATATTTAAAGTGCTCAGTTAAAAAAAAAAAAAAAAAAAGCAAAAACCTGTCAGCCACAAACCTTACATCAAGCAAATCTATCTTTCCAAAATTAAAGTAAAATAAGAACATCCCAAGATTAACAAAAACTGAGAGAATGTGTTGCTAGCAGACCTACCTTACAAAAAACTCTAAAGGAAGTTCTTCAGGCTGACAGCATATAACCCTAGATAATAATTTGAGTACATATAGAAAAATACAAGCTTCAGTAAAGTTATATAATTCCACAAAGCAGTATAAATCTATATTTTTCTTTTTCTCTTGATTTACAAAGCAATTGTATGAAATAATATGTTACAATGTATTGTTGGGTCTGTAACAGAAATGTAATAAACTTGTAATATATCTGCTAAAGACAGCACAAAGGAGGTGGGTGAGAACAAACCTGCATTGAGCTAAGGAAATGACAGCAGATGAGTAAATTAATAATTATAACAATGTATCATTGGGTTTGTAGGTTTGTAATATTAATACATAAATATGCATAATACAACAAAAATAGGGGAAAAAGAATAGGGATATGTCTTAGTCATCTCAGGCTGCAATAACAAAATGCCATAGATTGAGAAGCTTAAAGAGTAAACATCTATTTGCTCACAGTTTTTGAGAGTGGATGTCTGAGATCAGAGTGTCAGCATGGTTGAGTGCTAGTAAGGGCCCTCATCCCGGCTTGCAAATGGCTGCCTTCTCATTGTGTCTTCACATGGCAGAAACAAAGTGGATTCTGGGCTCTTCGTCTTATAATGACACTAATACCATCATGGATGCCTCACCTTCAGAAACTCACTTAAACCTAATTACTTCCCAAAGGCCACACCTCCTAGTGCCACCACATTGAGGGACAGGGCTTTAACATGAGAATTTGGGCAAGACACAGACATTCAGTTCATAAAGAGTTATCTAGAAATGATATTCCTATATCTTACTATAATTAAGCTAGCATAAATCTGAAAATTAATCTGATAGTTAAAATGTATGTAGTGTGCCCTAAAGAAACCACTTTTTAAAAAAACTCAAAAGATACAGTAAAAAAAAAAAAAAAGAAATTTAAATGCTTAATCAGAAAATATTATATAATGCAAAAGAAAGCAGTAAAGGAACAAAAACAGACAGGAGAAACAGAAAACAGACCTTTGACATACCTTTATACATAAATTACCTTTAATATACATGCAAAAATCCATAACAAAATACTAGCAAACTGAATCCAGCAGCATATAAAAAGAATTACATACCATGACCCAGTAGGATTTATCCCAGGAATGCAAGGTTGATTAACCATACAAAAAATATCAATGTACAAAAAATACAATGTACAATACATTGATATATTGTATACATTATATCAATAAAATTTAAAAACTACATGATCAGGCCGGGTGCTGTGGCTCAATCCTGTAATCCCAGCACTTTGGGAGGCCAACGTGGGTGAATCACTTGAGGTCAGGGGTTCGAGACCAGCCTGGCCAACATGGTGAGATTCCATCTCTACTACAAACACAGAAATTAGCTGGGCATGGTGGCGGACACCTGTAATCCCAGCTACTTGGGAGGCTGAGGCATGAGAATTGCTTGAACCTGGGAGGCGGAGGTGGCAGTGAGCCGAGATCATGCCACTGTACTCCAGCCTAGGCGATGGAGGGAGACTCAGTCTAAAAAAAAAAAAAAATCATATCCATAAACACAGAAAAAGCATTTAACAAAACCCTATGTCATTTATGATAAAAATACTCAATAAACTAGGAATAGAAGGAAACCTTCCTTCACATGATAATGGGTATTTGTGAAAAACCCACATATGACATCATGCTTGGTGGTAAAAATGAATGCTTTCCTCCTAAGATCAAGAACAAGAGAACATCTCCTCTCACCACTTCTATTCAACACAGTATTTGAAGGTCTAACCAGGGAAATTAGGGGAAAAAATAAAACGAATCCAAATTAGAAAAAAAAAAAAAAGCTACCTTTATTCTCAGATAACATTGTCTTGCATATAGAAAATCCTAAGTATCCACTAAAAATTATAAGAAATAACCAATGACTTCAGCAAAGTGGTAGGATACATTATTAGTATCAGAAAACATCATTTGTATCCCATATGTTTCTAACAAATAATCCAAGAATGAAAGTAAGAAGACAAACCCATTTACAATACAATAAAAAATACTAAGAAATAAATTTAACAAAGTAGCACCAAAGTTATACTCTGGAAACTGCAACATATTTTTGAAACTTAAAGACTCTGTAACTAAATGGAAAGGCAACTTATATACATGAATCAGAATACTAAATAATTGTTAAGATAGCAGTACTCCTGAAGAATCCCAGCTGACTTCTTGCAGAAATTGATGTATTTAAGTTGTGCAACCTGGAACATTTAGCCTCTCTTAACAGAGATTGATGTGTATATACCACATTACAAATCTTCCACACCATTAACTGGTCTGTTTCTACATAGCAACTTTACCAGCTTGAAAAGATATTTTGCACAATGCTTTTTAAACATACACACACACACAAATATGAGTCTTAGCACTTTTAATATTCAGGAATTTAAAAAATTAATTTGTGTTTCTATAAAATTATTTTATTTTAGGCTCACTTCTTTATTATTTTATAGGTACTACAATAGTTTTACACTTACAAAGGAAGAAACTGTTGATAAAGTGGAGGCAGGAGACCCACAATAGTCAAAATAATCTTGAAAATAAAGAACAAAGTAGGAATACTTCACAATTTTGAAACTTTCTACAAAGCAATGACAGTCAACACAGTTTGATACCAGCACAAGAACAGATGTATATACCAATGGATAAGAATTGAGAGACCAAAAATAAAACTATACACCTATGACCAATTGATTTTAAACAACTCAATGAAAGATGGAATAATAGTCTTTTCAATAAGTGGTACTGAGATAATTGGATAGCCACATGCAAAAGAATGAAAAAAGACCTCTATTTTACACCATATATAAAAATTAACTGGAAATGAATCAAAAAAACTAAATGTAAAACTATTTAGTTTTACAACAACTAAATGTAAATAAAAAAACTAAATGTAAAACACATTGGAGAAAATATTTACAAGCTTTTATGTGACAAATGATTGATAGATATGACTCCAAAAGCAGGAACAACAAGAGAAACAGCAGATTATTTGAACTTTATTAAAATAAAAAACTTTAAGATTCAAAGAAAACCATCAAGTGAAAATACAACTCATAAAACGGAAGAAAATATTTGCAATTCATATATCTCCTATGGGTCGTGTATCTAGAATATATAAAATCTCTTACAACTCAGCAATAAAACGACAGCCCCATTTTGCAAAGGTAAAGAATCTGAATGAACATTTTTTCCACAGAAGATACAAAAAATGACGAAAAGCATGTGTGAAGAAGTTCAATTTCATTAGTTATCTGGGAAATGCAAACGAAACCACAATGAAATACCACTCCACACTTGCTACGATGACTATAATCAAAAAGATAGTTAATCAGAAAGGTTGACAAAAATTTAGAGAAAATAGAATCCCCATAGATTACTAGCGGAAATGTAAAATGGTGCAGTCACTTTAGATAACATTCTTACCATTCCTCAAATCATTAATAGAGTATCCTATGTCACAGCAAGTCCATTCCTAGGTATATACACAAAAGAATTGAAAGCAGATATTCAAAGAAATACTTGTATTTTAATATGTATTTTTAAGTGAATATTATTATAGCATTTTTTATTATTTATTGTTATAGCATCATTAGAGTATGATTTCCAATAGCCAACAGGTAAAAATAATTCATAAATAAAATATGAGTATATTCATATAATAAAATTATATTTGACCATAAAAAATGAAGCATTGATAGATACTACAACACAAATAAGCCTTGAAAACATTATGCTAAGTGCAACAAATTCAGTCACAAAAGACTATATATTGTATGATTCCACACATATGAATTGTGAAGAGTAAAGAGACTTATACAGACAGGAAGTATATCAGTGGTTGCTTAGGACTGAGGATGGTGGGAGGATGGGCGATAATAAAGAAAATTAGGATCCTGTTTCTTCTTGAGGTGAGGAGAATGTTCTAAAACTGACTGTTGTGCTGGTTGAACAGATCTGTGAGTCATTGAATTGTACACTTTAACTGAGGAAAATGTGTTATGCAAACTCGATCTTAACAAAACTTAAAATAAGTAGAAGATGGAGGCAAAGGATGCACAGCTGAAGAAAGAAAAGTGATGACAGAAGCAAGCCATAGTGATGCAGTGTGAGGAGTGCTTAACCTGCTCATGGTGGCATTGAAGATGGAGGAAAAGGGCCATGAGGCAAAAACCATGGAAAGCCTCCAGAAAATAGAAGCCTCCAGAAGCCTCTTGAAAAACAGAAGCAATGGATCCTCCACTAGAGCCTCTAGAAGGAAATACAGCCCTTTGTAGTTAGCCCAAGTAAAAACCATGTTGGACTTCTGACCTACAGAATTGTAAAATAAACCTGTGTTTTAAGCCACTAAAAGTATGGCAATTTGTTACAGTAGCCATAGAAAACTAGCATGGATTAACCGTGGTGGTCATTTTAATATGCCAGTTTGGATAAGCTACAGTCCCCAGTTATTCAAGGAAACAGGAATCTAGCTGCTGTTGTGAAGATATTTCACAGAAGTGATTACAGTGAATAATCAGTTGACTTTAAATACTGGAGATAATCCTAGATAATTGGGGTTGCCCTGATTCTATTAGTCAAAAGGCATTTAAAACAGAATTAGAAATTCCCTGAAGAAGAAGAAATTCTGGATGTGGACAACAAATTCACCCTGTGCTTGAGAGTATGATGAGCCCTTTGCCTGCCTGGTCCTCACGATTGCATTATCTAATTGCTTATGACAAATTTTTAAATACACTTCTGGTCCTTTTTCTGATTCTCCTCTTCAACCCTAATTGATAGAGTCACATTTGGAGTGTTTGGTGGTAACTGTGCCAATAGCTGTTTGTGTCAATTTGTTGTATGATCATTTGTTAGAACTTTTCCTGGGAAAGCAGCTGCATAGCACTTATGATGATGATTGAGCAATAGGACTTCAGTCTCCTGTGAGCACATATTTGGGCATCATAACCATGGGGAACACTAAGGGAAGGCTTATGATGAGTCCACAGTTAATTTTGAAGATGAGGGTCAACAGAGTCCATATTAAAGCAAGAGAATAAAACTCATTCATCTCAAGTGCTCACAAAACAAAATGTAACCATATTGACTTAACTGGTTGTTGTCAAAGATACGTAATTTTACTTATTTGTTTTGTGAGTCTTTTTGTAGATTAAGGCAACTTGAGAGAGATGAAGATATAAGCACATTAGTCCTCTAAGACGACAAATGCTTTACTCCCAAAGGCCGGCTGTAAATCTAAGACGCTTTTATTGTGAACCATTCCCTGCCTGATTTAATGCCAGAGTGCTAAAGCCATAGTGACATTATCTAGTTGTTTTTCTATTCTATGAATTGTAGTCAGGATTTTTCTTGCTTTTTGAGAATCATAAAATAAAAAGCCAAAAATCCCTTTCAATTATTAAAATTTTCAAAGTCCAAGTTTCCAGTTTTTTTCTTCTTGGTTTAAATCATCTAAAGATATCTTTTTAGTAGGGAGGAAAATAGAGGCTGAAAGAGATCCTGGGTGAAATCATGGATACTGTGTGACAGTCTTCAGATCGTGGATCTCGTGAGGATAACAGCCAGTATGTTGCATGCCTCAAATCCAGTACAAGCCATTAGTGACTAGTATTTTGTTTTCAGTGAAAACACCACATATTCTGTTGTCAAATATTATTTTAATAATTTTCTGTCATTCATCAAGAGTGGTCAGCATCAGGCAGTGTTAACTGTAGTATAGATCCATTGTACAATATGGTGATTATAGTTTGTAACAATGTATAGTAATTCCTCTTTATCCACAGAGGATAGGTTCCAGAATCCCCAGTGGATGCCTGAAACCACAGATTATTCTGAACCCTATGTAAAATTTTTATTTTTATATACATACATATCTATGATAAAGTTGAAAGTAGGCACAGGAAGAGATTAGTAATAACAGTAATAAAATAGAACAATTATAACCATATTCTGTTCACAATTTAATGGACAGAAGATTCATTTTTACCATAGATCTTAGAAAACTCAGCATGATTTCTTTTCCTTCCTTATTAAGTAGAGAACTTTCACCTTGTCACTTAAAGGAGGCACCTAACAGTTTCTCTTTGGCATATCTGAATTGTGCTTTGAGGACATCATTAAGTAAAATAAGGATTACTTGAACACAAGCGCTGTGGTACAGCCACAGTTGATCTGACAAGCAAGATGGCTTCCAAGGGCTTAACACACAAGTACCACATACAGCATGGATACACTGGACAAAGGGATAATCCCTGTCCCAGGAGGGACAGCACAAGATTTCATCATGCTACTCAGAAAACTTTATATTAATTGTTTAGTTCTTGAGTTTTCTATTTAATTTTTTCAACGGCAGTTTACTGCAGGTAACCAAAATCATGGAAAGAGAAACTGCAGATAAGAAACATTACTGTATTATATACTTGAAAATTGCTAAGAGAGTAGATTTTAAATGTTCTCACCACAAAAATGTGGTATGTGAGGTAATGGATAACGTTAATTAGTTTGATTTAGTCATTCCACAATGTGTGTGTGTGTGAATATGTATCAGAAAATTATGTTGTACACCGTAAGTATATATAATTTGTATGTGTCTATTTAAAAAATAAACATTTAAAGATAAATAAAGGAGACACTTGTTTGCTACAAAAAAGAGAAAAAAAACTTGGGGTACATCTAAGTCAATAAATGAAGTTGAAAATGTAGTATAGCTCTCTTATAAGATCTGTAAAAGTAATACAGCCTCCAAATATACATTACCTATTTCCTTTTATTTTTCCAGGTCTGTTTTTCTGAAAGTTCTGTTACAAAGGCTAGCTGCTGCAAAGTTCTCTTTCTAGATATGATGTATAGGTTCAATCCTGAATTTTAAGTGTAGAAAAAAAGAGAAAATATCTATAAAGATAAAGAATAATAGCATATAGATTAAAGTATATGACAAGCTATGTTTAGATTATTTGAATATTGTTCTGTATGCCTTGGATCAATAACTTCTTTCAGTTGTCAACTTGATATAAAGATTGTAGTTTGAAGCTGTCTCCTGAAGATTGTCCATTTCTAGAAGATTCTTTAAAATCCTCATCCTGAGGTCTCTAGTTGGAACAGTTTTCTAATGATTTGAGGATGAATTCTCTTCTCCTAGTAAAGTATATCCAAGAAACAAGTGTGCCTTTAGAGTTATGCTCACTAGTTACAGTACTTGATGAGATGTTTTCATTAGAGTTCAATAACACTATCTGATATCTCTTTCAGAAGGCAAGATCTCAACATTTCAGACCATGTAAGCATTAATTAGGAGGATGTTGAAGAAATATTGTATTTATTGATGATGACTAGGTGCATTTTATGAGTTCTTTGCAGTATTATGGGATGTCTGCTTGAATTTGGCCAGAATATAGAATCAGAGTAAATTTCTAGGTGTAAGAGGCAGTCTAATACCAATTCAGAATGGAAGAACCAGTAAGATCCTAAATATAGGTAATTTCTTTGTCATTGAAGCAATGCCAATACTCTTTGGATTCCTATAATGTCTGAAAGCTTTGTTGATGTTTTAGTTTAAGAATTCATTGTTCCTTCCATCATTCCTGAAGATTGGGATAATGTGGGCAGTAAAGTTTCTGAATAAGCAGCAAAGTGTTGAAAATCTCGTTAGTGACGGTCCCAGTAAAATGGGTGTCTCTGTTACTGCAGAGATAGGTTGGAATTCCCAGACTGGGAAAACAAAATCAAGTGATATTTTTGCTAGTATCAGATTCATAGCTCATTCAAAGAAAAGCTTCAATCCATCACTAGAATTAGAAAACACTGGCACACATATTCAGAATCAGTGGTGGAGGGTAGTAGTACAAAACTTACTTGGAGATGTTCCGAGACATTTTTCTATATTTGAGCTATTTTTCATTTTTCTTCTTTATAATTTTACCAGGACTGTGCTGCTGGTGATTGGTGATATTTTCCTCAGCGGCAACATCAACAGTTTGGGTCAAACTTGTCAGCAATGCCAGTTGACTACTGTAGCCACTTTGTCCTTGTGATAGCCAGTCAATGCTTTCATTAAAATTTTATGAAAGTTTCTATTCAAGATTCTCTGGTGCCAACAAATTCCTGAAAGTGCCAGAGATTATTCTCATGCAATTTGCAAAGAAGTTTTTTTTCTGGTATTTCTTTCTGACATTGGAGTCAAAACTAGCTTTAGACCATTCAAAATATTTGGCCTCTTGGACTGTCATAAGAGCAAGGATTTTTCTCATGATTTTCTATCTAAACAGCCATGAATTTTACTTTAACCTCTATGTTACTTACTTTTGTGTGCATTGTTGACATTCCCAGTAAAAGGCAAAAAAATTTGAATGTTTATCTGAAGGACATTAAAGAAGGCAGAACATAGATTTACAACTATAACGTAACACATGAGATAAAATAGTACTCTTATTCAAAACCACAACTGTAGAATAACTATTTTATTATATCCTTGGGGTGCTTACTACATCAATATCCTCTCCAGGTGAGTTTCTTCAGTAGGAAGACAAAATTATTACACAGATAAGTGCAAGCTATGATGAGCTCCTCCTTCTTTAGACTTTCAAATACTGGTTTCAGTGTTTCTTTAGTATCCAGTTTTAGATGTGTTGTGCAAGCTTGTAGAAAGTTATGGCTGCAACAGTCTGCACCATTATGGATGCATAATGGAGAAAGCATCTGATAGTTTTAGTGTAAGGTCAGTAAAACACATTCTAGATCCATTTATGCTTTTGCCCAGTGGCTCTTTCAAAATATGCACGGAGTTGTGAGAGATCTGGTTCTCTTTGAGGTGTTTGCTTGCATATCATATTCTCCATTTAAAGCTGAAGACAGTTTCCCTCATCAAAAAGACTGATCCTAAAGCTACTTTCAACATGTGCTTTAGGATCGACTGCTTAATGCTATCCAAAGTTATTTAAATGCCTGTTGCTGATATCTCCAATGGGCTCATTCTTTCTTTTCCTATAGGCCCAAATTTTATTCCAGACTATTTTCATAGAAAAGAGAATAGAAGTAGCCTTCAAAAAACCTTGAAGTTGTTAAAATGCCCATCTCCGATGGGCTCATTCTTTCTTTACCTATGGGACAAAATTTGATTTAAGTTGATTTTCATAGAAAATACATTGGAGGTATCATTGAGAAGATCTTAACTAGTACGTATAGCTTTTCTAATTCCAGTGGGTTTTGATGTAATACGTAGACTAGGGTAGTCCTCCGAGGACACGCTCAGAAACTCCCACTCTACCTTTTCCATCTCATAGCTTGTACTTTTTGTACTTAAGGTCTTTACTACATTAAGCAAAAATTGATATAGAGTATAAACCTCTACATCTTCTTAGAACTAAATTCTTCTGTGAATTTCTTTCTTTCATGTCTTGACTTTGGAAAGTTCTTTACAAGAATGAGACTAGGACTTGAAATCAGCCCTAAAAAGCTACTCTAATTTCAAAGAGGCAATTGAGATATGAGGGTTTCTTGTAGAGCAGAAGGGAAAGGAAGTAGGTCAGAAGTGGGGGTCAGAGTGTGATGTAGGATCATAATGGAAGGGAAAGAAATGTGGAAGAAAGCTAGTAGATTTGAAAGGTGATTTAGGACGATAAATGACAAGGATAATTTTATGGTTTTTTTCACATTTTTTCTTTTGACTTAGCTACAACTTTTTTCACAGAAGTAATTTTGGAATCTGAATTTTTTTTGGAAGCTTCCCCTAGTAATAAAAAATGATAAACATAAGATGTTTGGAATTTTGCTCCCCGTTTTGTTCTAAGGCCCTTCTCCAATGAATAATTTTATTCACAGCAGAAGCCCCGCAAACATTCATTGTAATCCTTAATTATCTTTCAAGAGATTATTTAAAAAGACAAATACGTAATTAGTGTTATAGTATGGACACATAAAAGAAGGTGAAGTCTGTCCTGGAGACAGTACAGACTTTAAGACAAAACCACTGAAGTCTGAAAACAGGTCAGCCAAATATCTGTTTTGTGAGCATGTTACACCTTGTACCTTGATCTAAATGGTTAGCTGTTAACTGATGATCTAATAAATTCATAATTCTACTGGTGTTCAGGAGTTTTCAAAAAGTTTCTTCCTGAACCAAACTGTCACAGAAAAATTTAGACAAGACTGGCAAGGTGTAAAAAGGTTTTGACAGATGGCCCAATGCAAACATTTTCCATAACACCTGTCTGACATGGCTCTCTGAATTTATCAGTCCTTGGAGTGAGCTTCAATGAATGGATTTATTAGGTCTATGTCCAATCTCTTCTCTAAGAACTTGGTCTTATAAGCGTATATCAGAATATGACAAAGACCTTCCCACTCCATCCCCCAAAAAACTTAAAAACACAGCAATATATTACGAGTTAAAGACAGGACCCCTCCAAGGATAGGAATTTCAAACCTGGTTACAAAATCAACTAATTTCAATATGTATAGAATTGAAATAAACGAAGCAGTTTGGAGCCTAGGAACCTGGAAAAAAAAAAAAAAAAAAATCAGAGCCCAGACCCAGGCAAACCTTAGCTCAGTACAGCAGTTGTAGAGGTTCCTGGAAGGATGTCCCAGGCACCTTCACAGAGAATGTTGTTTAGGGTTGAGGATTTGACCTGTGATACTGAGGGGGTTTCAAATGGAGCTGCAAAACCTCTGGAATTACCAACCGTTGAATCCTCCAAAGACCCGTAAAAACACACACACACACACACACACACACACGAAAACATTGATCGAGCAAAACAAAACTTTAAAGACTTACTGTAGTCAGAATACCACCCAACAGAGTCTTAAAAGTATTTCAATAACTGAATATTAGAAAAAAGTAGGTATACTCTCTTAGGGCCTGAGCTGGGCTTTTCTAAGGCAGGTCTTTCAAATTAGAGAATTAATTGGCATTGACAGAATTTGTGACTTAATAACTTCAAATTGGTGTATACAGCAAGGTGGATTGAGTCTTGGGCAGCACACTACCAGCATTGATAAATAACTATTTCAGTTGGCTCACTCTTATCTTCCAGGAAAGAGTATTTTCTGGGGAAAGCAACTAAGTTATTTTTGCTTGGCCTCAGTATAACACAGAAACAGAAAAATTACCTGAACCCAATAGATGTATTTTTTAACACAAAGATAGGAATTCCTGTTGGTTTCAGTTCTTTACATAAAGCATTGGTGTTCTCAACATATCAAATTTATTACTCCCATTGTTTTTAATGTATTTTCCCAGTTATCCATTAAAAATAGATTATCTTTTTAGTGGTTACTAATATTGCCTTCCTTCCATCATTACAATCACCCCATGCCTCTGATTTTATAAAAAGTTTCTTAACAATAGAATTTAGGATTTGAGAAACATTTATTATTTTGAATGTTACTCAAAGCTCTACAAAGTGAAACCAAACAAAATAAAAATTGAGGATCCAAATCATAATTAATTAAGATTTAGCTCAAGTGTTTACCCAGATCCTTCCCCTAATCTCTGGATTTCAAGTGAACACAATTGCATAAATCCCTTTAGTGGCCCATTTTTATGCTAAATGCTCTGCTTTCCTGCTTCTTTCCTACACACCTACACTACGACACCAAAGTCATTCAAGACCAGGTCACCCTGTTTAAATCCCTCTTCCCCTAACCATCAGGACGGATTGGTTAGGAAGGTACAAAACATTAAAGAGATTGGGAACTTAGCTGATTTTATTTTCCTTCAGCTGGTGCCCAGAATGATAAATCATAAGATTCTTGGCTCTTCTGCCTTCTTCTCTGCTTCTGAAAAGCCCCAACTAATCTTTTCTAGATCCTGACAATCCTCAGTATTTCTAAGCAGCTTCGTCTCCCAAAGTTCAAACCCCGTGAACAACAATATTTCTTTATGCCCAAAGCAGAGGAATGCTTTCTGCCAGGATGACATTTGGTTAATTGACCGTGGTCTTCAGGAGACCATAAAATTTTGGTTTCCAAAGGGTAAACTTTACTTTGAGCCATATCCTCTTATTCAAGATGTTATTTCAGCTTTCTTACTGGCAAAGAAGACCATGGTGTGTCACCTCTCCAGGAGACAAGAGAAACTGTCTTGCATGCCTGAACACTATGGTCAGTAACCTCTATCAGTCATTTAAACTTCTGAATACCTCGCAACACAAATATTATCATTCTTACTCTTTGATACTTGAGAAAACAGAGCATTAGAATGTTAAAAAGCTACCTTTGGTCACATTGCTAGTGAGTCATATGGACAGAATTGGAAGGCTATCCTCTTCCTCTTTTTGTTGTACTGCTGTGTCATCATTGGTAGAACTTTCATGAGTCCTTACCCTGCATAAGTATCATCATTATTATTATTATTATCATCATCATCATCATTATCATTTGTTCTTTCACCTCTCACAGTTATTCCCTGGGCTACTTTTCTGTTTAAGGAGGTAGGCGGACTTTCAGTTTCCTTATTTGAGGATCACAACCTCTTTACTTCAAGATAATTTAATATTACTTTGAACCTGGGGGAGGTGGCATGTAAAGGACTAAGCTTTATTTATTTTGAGGGTGAGAGCAAGGGAAAACTTACAAGCCCAGGATCAACAAGACAAAGTTGGCATCTTCCACAGAAGGAGCACCAACCTTTTTTGTTGTCTTTGTTAATTAGTAGACTTTTTTTTAGCAATCCTATGTTTATTTTAAAAACTGAAAAGAAAATAGAAGTTTCTATATACTCCTTCACCCTTCCCATTTCCTCTATTTATTTTTTTGAGACAGAGTCTCTCTCTGTCGCCCAGGCTGGAGTGCAGTGGCTCGATCTCGACTCACTGCAAGCTCTGCCTCCCGGGTTCACACCATTCTCCTGCCTCAGCCTCCCGAGTAGCTGGGACTAGAGCCACCCGCCACCACGCCCAGCTACTTTTTTGTATATTTTTTAGTAGATACATGGTTTCACCATGTTAGCCAGGATGGTCTCAATCTCCTGACCTTGTGATCTGCCCGCCTCAACCTCCCAAAGTTCTGGGATTATAGGCGTGAGCCACCGCGCCTGGCCCCTTCCTCTATTATTGATACCTTGCATTACTGTGGTGCATTTGTTACATTGCTAAATGAACCACTTGTTAATTGTGAAATGAACCAGTATCAATACATTATTGTTAATCAAAGTTCAGAGTTTATATAAGAGTTCACTCTGTATGTTTTATATTCTGTGGATTTTGCAAACACACAATAACATGCATCCACCATTATAGTATCACACAGAATAGTTGCATTGCCCTAAGGAAAAAAAAATTCCTGTGTTCCACCAATTTATCCTTCCCTCCCTCCCAAGACAGCTCTGGTAACCATTGATCTATGTACTGTCTCCATAGTTTTACCTTTCCTAGAATGTCACATAATCAGAATCATACAGTACATTCACCGTTTATATTGGTTTCTTTCACTTAGCACAATATACATTGAAGGTTTCCTCACTTTTTTTCATGACTCGATAGCTCATTTCTTTTTAATACTGAATAATTTTCCAGTGTGTGAATGTACCACAGTTTATCTATTAATGATGTACTAAAGTTTGTTTATTATTCTATTGAAGGATGTCTAGGTTGCTTCCAGGTTTTGACAATTTCTGTAGTCCTTTTTCTTCTCCTAACTCCGTCAATTTCATGCTGCCCATCCTTCATTTACTGCCCCATCCAGTACAATAGCCTCATTTCTCTCACACTGTCTAAACATCCTTTTACTTCCCTTAATCTCTGTTTCAAGAAGATTCACTGTGAATGCCATCTTCAAACTGAGCATTGTACTTTTACAGAGCTGTTTCCGTCTGAAATGCCCTCCTCCTCTAAAATCACAAAATACGTATTTGTGTGTGTGTGACACTCAATATATGTTTATAAAGCTTACCTACAACTTACATATTGTTTCTGAAAGACCAAATTTTCAAGGAATTTTCTTGACAAGTGTATCTTCTTTTTTGTCATAGTCAAAGTCAAGAGATGCAGCAGCCCTGTTTTCTGCCGTGACGCATTCGGTGATGTTGCCGACTAGCCAGGCATCTGAACATAATTTGATGTGCTAATAATTTGATTAGCATGTTTTCTAGTCTCTGTTGCTCTCAATAGTAACACCAGCTCTTAACTTAATCGGCACTAGGACATAAATTTATTATGTTAGAATTTGCCTGGCACTGCCCTAACTGCTATTTGTTTTAAACATGACCAAAAGGTATGAGATTGGAAAGTTGATTGTTATTACCCTCATTTTTTCTTTTTCTTTTTTTTTGGATGAGAAAACAAGAACTCATGAGATTGTGACTTTCTTACAAGGGAAGGAAAATAAGTATTAAACTAGATCCTGTGAACTCAGGCTTACAGTTTTGTTTTTTTTCTTAAACAAACCTGACCTCTGTTGCTTCTTAAAGAACCAAACCTATGTTTATATGTATTTATCATACCTACATTTTGTTAACCTTTTTTGCATGGTTAAGTCAGAATCTTTGCTGAACTCCAAAGTGGCCAAAAATAGTTTTGTTTCATGCAAACTCTATGTCAAAGTATGAACTCAAATCTAAGCTACTACCATTATTACTTCACATACACCAACACACACACGCAAGGAAATGATGAGCATACTAAATCAAATACAATTTTATTTCCTAATGAAATGAGCTAAGCATAAATATGACAAAGTGTGCAGTGGAGAATAATTATCAGCCTTCCTTTTTAGACAGCATGAGGTTCGGCAAAGTCAATTTGAATATAAATGCAAAATATGTTGAGAACACATTTAGAGAAAAGCAATAATAGTTACTAAAATAGACTATTAAATTATCTTTTAATAACTTTATAATAGCAAATGTAATACTGTGAAAAAGCCCAAGATCTCTAATAAAATCAGGCGAGTCTGATTTGCAAAAATAAATAAGATTTAAATCAGGTTAAATTTTATAAGCAGTGCTATAAAGTGAATTTGTTCTGCTATAGCATCTGCTAGAAAAGAAGAATGGTTTGAACAACTAAGTTCTTTCAAATTATCAAGTGTAAGAAATATGATAAGCATGAAAATACACTTAAAACATGTATGTATAGATGATACCAGCAGTAGTAGTTGTATTACTGTATGTTGCCTGATTTAGGATGCTCACATGGTCTACATTTTAAACTATGGTTGATATTGAAAGAGAAGGATATTTGTATGAGTGTGTGTGGTTTTGTGTGTGTGTTTTCCTATGTAGGATTTTAGTATTTATAATATTTGGCATTGACTAGCAATATGCCTTTTTTTTTTTGAGATGGAGTGTCACTCTGTCACCCAGGCTGGAGTGCCGTGGCATGAACTCGGCTCACTGTAACCTCTGCCTCCCGGGTTCAGGCAATTCTCCTGTCTCAGCCTCCCCAGTCATCTGGGACTACAGGCGCCTGCCACCATGCCCGACTAATTTTTGTATTTTTGGTAGAGATGGGATTTCACCATATTGGGTCAGGCTGGTCTCAAACTCTTGACCTCAGGTGATCTGCCCGCCTTGGCCTCCCAAAGTGCTGGGTTCACAGGCTGAGCCACTGCACCCTGCCGCAATATCCTTTATGTGCCAGCAGCTAATATTTGGAGCTGATATTCTAAATAACAATGTTTGAAAAGAAAAAACAAGAAAAGATTAAAAAAGTGCTCGTTTAAGATTAGATTTGTGCTAAGAACATATGGATATATTGTGAGTATGAGCAATTTTGGGCATCGATGCAATTGTCTCACTTTGGAATGTACTGTTCTCGAAAGGTGACTGCAGCAGATTGCAAGAATGATTCCACTTTTTCACTCCCTCCTAGTTTCATCTTTTACTACTTACTTTGCAGCATCCTCCATGCTATAAAGTACAGGATGCTGCAAAGTGATGAGGGTTGGAGTGGTGAGGGTTGTAATTTCTTGATCCCAGCTTAGCCAACTGACTTCCTTTGGCCAATGAAATATTGGCAGATGTAACACAAGTAGAAGTTTTAAAAGGGCTTGCAAGCCCAGGCTTGCTTGCACTTGCCCTGTGCTCTTGCTAAGATAATATATATGCTTGGCTTTGCTTGCTGGTCCCAGAAAAAGATGTAAGTCATACACAACAGAGCCAAATGGTCCCAGTTGCCCCAGATGAGGCCAGTCTACACTAGCCAATAGCCTCGAACCCAAAGATATATGAGTGAACCCAACTAAGATCAGCCAAACTTTGCCCTCATAACTAGAAAGCTATCATAATAAATGATTGTTGTTTCAGGCAGTGAGTTTTGGAGGTGGCTTACACAGCAATAGCCAACTCACACAGTGATGATATGATCTCCCAGATCAAAATGTTATTCTGTAGACATGAAGAGAAAATGAAGCAGCTAACTCTGGAAAACAAAAGGAAAAACAAAGCTGTTTTTTGGGGATTCTGTCCCTCATGGGTTTGCAGTAAAAATGATCATGCTACAGATACTGAGACTAGTTTTGTCCCATAGTTTATAAGCTACACTGCACACTCTTATTAATTTTTTCATGTGACGGTCAAAAAATACTCGGTAGTTGGGGCACATATTTCCATATACTTTTTCATAAATAGATGCACTCCAATAGAGCTAAATGCGGGGCTTGTCGACTGTAGTGCATTTCCTCCATTTCTGACCTGCCCTGCTACACTTTCATACAAGAGTGTCACTATGGAAAGCAGAGCAGATAACCCACGTGACAATGACAAATACACACAGTGCTATCACACAGTAGTGGGAAAAATATGTTGCATTTCTGAAGATTGGACAAAGTGAACTCATCCAAGTTCATAGCACAAGCAAAGCCCACTTTTTAAGAGTCACTTGGAAATCAGTTTCCAGCTAAACCGGGTTCCCCAGTCATTGTGTGCTTTATGCCCCTCTAAATGCAATTATGAGTGCAAAAAAATCTGGAGTCAAGTAGTTAACAAGGTCTCTGAGTGTTAATATAATAGCCCTTGTTAGGGCAGGCACAGCAGCTCACACCTGTAAACCCAAAACTTTGGGAGGCTGAGGCAGGCAGATCACCTGAGGTCAGGAGTTCCAGACCAGCCTGCCAACATGGTGAAACCCTGTCTCTACTAAAAATACAAAATGGTGGTGGTGGCGGGCGCCTGTAATCCCAGCTACTCAGGAGGCTGAGGAGGAGAATCGCTTGAACCTGGGAGGCGGAGGTTGCAGTGAGCCAAGATTGCGCCAGTCTGGGCAACAAGAACAAAACTGTCCAAAAAAAAAAAAAAAAAAGGCCCTTGCTATATAGCTTTTCTGTTGTTGTAGAAAGTCTCATCAATATTCTGCCAGTAGCTTACTGTCAAGTCGTTTTTACCTACAGCAGCGAGTCAGTCCAAATGACTCCAGGAAGTTTCCCTTGTGTGAAAATCGATGAATCTCTCTCCACTTCTTGGAGACAGGAACAAGTCAAAATAATAAAAAGTAAAAGCAAAAGTAAAATCTTCCAAAAAAGTTATAGGAAAAATAAAATAATAAGGATCCCAAAAACAAATGGAATCCCAAATAAATATATAACTATTTCTTAAGAAAGAAACAATTAATTTTAAACATTATAAAAAGGAAATAAGGCCAGGCACAGTGGCTGACTCCAGTAATCCCAGCCCTTTGGGAGACCGAGGCAGGCAGATCATGAGGTCAGGAGTTTGAGACAAGCCTGTCCAACATGGTGAAACCCCGTCACTACCAAAAATACAAAAATCAGCTAGGCATGGTGGTGGGCGCCTGCAATCCCAGCTACTCAGTAGGCCGAGGCAGGAGAATGGCTAAAACCTGGGAGGGGTGCACTGCAGCCTAGGCAAAAGGGGGAGACTCCGTCTAAAAAAAAAAAAAAGAAAAAAAAAACAACAAAACTTAAAAAAAATAAAAAGGAGGGAATTAAATGTATGTGTCTCTTCTTTTGCCTGGTAATCCATTCATCAAATATGTATGAATTTTGAGGTAGATAATTTTGTGTAATTTTTCTCAGTGTTTTCTTTTTTTGAAACAGAAGCAGCTGTGTGCTGAATATTTTTGTGTGATACTTATTTTACCTTTGAGTATGGGCTATTTGATTATTATTCGAGTATAACTGAAGCAGTCTCATTGTCCATGGTAAATACCAAGGTTCTTGGCCTCACAGCCAAGTAGATCGAGGTTGTGGACACACACACACACACAGGCAGAGTGAGTTTGGAGCAGGAGTTCAGTAAGCAAGAGGAAAGAACAGCTCTTCATTACAGAGAGGGATCTGGAGCGGGGTTGCTGGGTGGTAGTAAAAATGTCTGAGTTTTTATAAATGGAGTAGTGATGGGGGGTGCTATTGAGAAGGGGGTGTCTTAAGAATAATCCCCTCAACAAACGGCTTCTCCCTCAAACCCAAAGAATAAGAAACTATCCAGGGGAGGGCTGGCAATTAGTCCACCCACATGCCGAAACAAAGCACATCCAATACTTCCTAGTGTGGACAGATATTTTCACTCATTGTGTAGATGCTTCTACATTTCCATGCCGTACAGAAAACGCCTCTGAAGTACTCAAAGTGCTAGTTAATGAAATAACTCCTGTTTTGGCCTACCTAAGTATCTCCAAAGCAACAACGGCCCCTTAATTAAAGCAGCTGTCACCCAGGCGGTCTCAAAGACACTAGGCATACAGTACCATTTCATTGTACTCGGAGGCCCCAGTCCTCAGGAAAGGTAGAGAAAATAAACATTATCAAAAGACACCTCAGAAAACTGTCCCAGGAAACTCAGCTTCCTTGAGTCACTCTTCTTCCCATAGCTTTACTACAAGTAAGAAATACCTCTTTAAAATTAGGCCTGAGCCCTCTAGATATACTGTAGGGGTGGCCTTTCATTACAAATGGCTTCCTATTAGATCAGGAAACCTCTGACTGAGTTAGGCATGTAGCCTCCCCGGCTCACTTCCAAGAGAAATTAACACAACTAGCAGAGGCCTAACACCAGGAAACAGGACCACCTCTATTTAACCCAGGAGATTTGGTACTGGTGAAGTCTTCCTTCTCTCTCCTGCCTTTAAGCCCGAGTTGAGAGGGGCCTTAAACCGTTCTTCTCTCCACCCTCTTGACGGTAAAAGTTACCTGAATCTACTCCTGGATACATCACACTTGAGTTAAAGCTTGGAAAACTGAGGAGAAAGTCCCTGACAGCCCAGAAAAACGCCCTGAATATCACTGTAAAGAAATAAGAGGATCTCAAGCTGAGAACAATGAAAGATAAGTAAATGAATGAGGGCTACTCATTCCACATAGCCCCCTCTTTGCCTTACCAAATCCTCTCAGTTATTTCCATCTTTCCCCTTGAACTTCGCCGCCAGACATTAGAACTCTTCTTTGATGCACACTTGGAGGGAGATTTGGACTATTCATAGGAGTATGTTTGTAACTTCATAGACCTACAAAGGAAATTGTATATTCTGGCAAATAGTATAAATACATTTTGGATGGAAATAGCTTACTACATTACAGTTGCAGGAACTGCTATACTTACACTGCTATTTGCAACAGGACTATATACCATGACACCCACACAGTGGAATTCTGGACAAAGGATTTTACTTGCTGTAATCTTCTGCCTATCACCTTTATAACAGCTCTAATAATCACAGAAAAAAGACAAATATGAGGTTCTTGCTACTGAAACTTTTCTTCCTCCTCCTGATAGAGCACGTCAATCCCCTAAACCCTACAGCCCAACAAATCCGACACCTCGCCTTGGCAGTCAGCCTAACTTCATGTTACATTTGTACTTCAGACTTGTCGTCAGCTGAAGTATTACCACTATCATTGGAGGATTTAGCCAAAGTTAACATTCCAGTCACCCTCGCCTCTCAGTCCAGTGCAACTTATCCTGATACGCAAGTCAAGAACATATTTCTCCCAATCATCTCACAAGTTATAAAGGATGGACGCCCAGACCTGAATTTTACAGAAACCCCACCTCCTATAAAAGTCTTTCGTAGTGTGGATTCAAGGCTCACATTTCCCATTTAGTTCACGTCCCAAAGGTAAAAAAGGAACTTTCCTGAGAACCTTGTCCAACTGCTCATAGGAAGTATTTCATAGCTGGATGGCTCAGGAAAGGCCATATGGCTCCTCAGAAAACAGACTCAAATGGTATCTTAAAGTAAGAACGCAGCACCAGTTCCTTCTCCTTAAATATCCAAATTCAAGGCAACCTCAATTTACTAGTAACACCAATACTTCCCACATTTCGACAGGTTGGTACTCAGTGTTGATAGATAACTCACCTCTCCCTCTAACCCAAACATTAGCCTGGGGAGTGCAGAGAATGTTCTTAAAATTCCACCCCAATCATATATTCGCCCCCAGCATTCGAGCAGAATTTGCCTCAATATGGGAGGGCATCAGTGGAAACTACTTAAGTACACAGACCCCCCAATGTAGAGCTGACCTTTTGGGGACATAAAGTGTCTCTAGATCTCAAACGAGCTATATTTCATATGTGGAAATTCGGGGTATATGAGCCCACCGAGTCATTGGACGGGAACCTGTGGGGTTGCAGCAGTACTTTCAAAACTATCCTATGCCAATACTTCCATACAATTCCCGTTCCTTATAAAACACCACGTTGTAGTAAAAAGGGCAGCTCATGTAATTCTACTCCCTTTAGCAGCTGCTGTAACTGGACTCTTGGGAACCACCGGTCCGTCTCCCGAATGTAAATGGGTTTACATTTATCCTTTCAGCAAACCCAAGCTCTAGCTGAAATTACAGCTGCCAGTCAGGCCTGGTGGCTCATGCCTGGAATCCCAGCACTTTGGGAGGTCAAGGCAGGTGGATCACGAGGTCAGGAGTTCGAGACCTGCCTGGCCAATAGAGTGAAACCCTGTCTCTACTAAAAAAATACAAAAATTAGCAGCGCATGGTGGCACACACCCGTAATCCCAGCTACTCAGGAGGCTGAGGCAGGAGAATTGCTTGAATCTGGGAGGTGGAGGTTGCAGTGAGCCAAGATCGCACGACTGCACTCTAGCCTGGGCGACACAGTGAGACTTCATCTCAAAAAAAGAAAAAGAAATTATGGCTGCCATTCAAGAACAACAATGGCAAATAAACTCACTCGCATGTGTCACCCTGCAAAACCGTAGGGGACTGAACCTCCTAATGTCAAGTCAGGGAGGAATATGTGTTTTCCTTAAGGAAGAGTGTTGCTCCTATATTAATGCTTCTGGTAAAGTACAGCAACATCTAGTAGAGGCAACCAATATTATCACCCACATGCCAGAGCAGAACCTATCGACATGGCTCACAGGCATCAAACACACTCTGATGTCATGGTTGTGGTCTGTAGTGCCCCCACTAATAATGGTAATCTTAAGTAATACTCATATTTAGACCCTATATTCTGAACTTCCTTATAAAAGTCATCACATAAGCAAGACAAAGTGACACAGACTAAAAGTTGGCCTGTGTGGTCCAGGAATGGAGTGGGAACTGATAAACAAACAAAAACCTCTGCTCTATACAGATAGCATACCTGGTCTCAACTGAACCTTAGGGCCCTAGGAGGATAAGACACCCCCTCCTCAACAACCCCCTCCTCACTAGCCCGTTTATAAAACCTTGGCATTTTTACTGCCACCCAGCAACCCACTCAGGACCCTTCTCTGTAACTGAAAGCTGTTCTTTCCTTTTGCCTATTAAACTCCTGCTCCGAACCTACTCTGTCTGTGTGTGTGTCCATGACCTCTGTCTCCTTCGCTGTGAGACCAGGAGCCTTGGTATTTACCCCAGATGACGAGACTGTTTTATAATTATGTTCTTGTAAAGCATTTCTGAAAATGTTATTGCTCCAAATTGTAAAATTGCAAGTTTAATACTAAAATAAAATAAAACAAAGCTTATGTTTTTTCTAATGCCTTCAATTCCTAAATAACCTGAATTGAAGTTTACCAGGGAGGTTTTTAGTATTATTGAATACTAGATAATGCCAATTAAAATGAGTCTTATATTGCTATATAAAGTGAACTTCAGCTGTTTTTTAATATTCTTTGGACAATAATCCACCTATAGCACATTGCAAAAAGTAACTTTTTTCAAAAAGTAACTTTGAAATAAAAATAGGAAAATTCTCTACCAGAGCATAAAGTTACATCTCTCTTTGATAACAGACTACTTGTAGATTTAGTTGTTCTTTTTTTTTTTAATTATACTTTAAGTTCTGGGGTACATGTGTACAACGTGCAGGTTTATTACATAGGTATACATGTGCCATGTTGGTTTGCTGCACCCATCAACTTGTCATTCGCATTAGGTATTTCTTCTAATGCTATCCCTCCTCCAGTCCTCCACCCCCAGCAGGCCCTGGTATGTGATGTTCCCCTCCCTGTGTCCATGTGTTCTCATTGTTCAACTCCCACTTATGAGTAAGAACATGCTTGGTTTTCTGTCCTTGTGATAGTTTGCTGAGAATGATGGTTTCCAGCTTCATCCATGTACCTGTAAAGGACATGAATTCATCCTTTTTTATGGCTGCATAGTATTCCATGGTGTATATGTGCCACATTTTCTTTATCCAGTCTATTATTTATGGACATTTGGATTGGTTCCAAGTCTTTGCTATTGTGAATAGTGCCACAGTAAACATACGTGTGCATGTATCTTTATAGTAGCGTGATTTACAATCCTTTGGGTATGTACCCAGTAATGGGATTGCAGGAAGAAAGAAGGGGGATCAATAGGAAAAAGTTCAATCCTAACAGACCTTCTTTAGAGTCAATTACATGTATATGGCTAAGGACAACTTGGTTCTTTTGAGTGGCAGAGCAATTATTACATCACCTAAAAATTGAATGACACACAATGGATAAGACATGTGTGATCTCTATACATACATCTAAAATCACTTTTCCTCCAAGAAAGGGAAAAAGTTACAAGTCACATAAATACAGAAATGCATTTATTTCAGATACTCTTAAAACATTTATCCTAAAGACTTAAAAAGAAAAAAGCACCACAAATACCTGAAACAATCATATAGATCTCAACCTAGCCCAGACAGTGACAACACCTATAATTGTTTCATTTGATTAAAGTTACCTGTCATTGGCCAGGCGCGGTGGCTCATGCCTATAATCCCAGCACTTTGGGAGGCCAAGGCAGGCAAGGCAGGCCGATCACGAAGTCAGATCAAGGCCATCCTGGCTAACACGGTGAAGCCCCGTCTCTTCTAAAAAAAAAAAAAAAAAAAAAATTTAGCTGGGCATGGTGGCGGGCACCTGTAGTCCCAGCTACTCGGGATGCTGAGTCAGGAGAATGGCGTGAACCTGGGAGGCGGAGCTTGCAGTGAGCTGAGATGGCGCCACTGCACTCCAGCCTGGGCGACAGAGTGGGACTCCGTCTCAAAGAAAAAAAAATTTTTTTAAGAAGTTACCTGTCATCTGAATGTTATATATGCATACATTTACCATATTTTGTGTTTGTATTTAATCATGAACATGTTCTATTAAATATGAGAAAGATTCTGTATGATTCTGGACCCTGCTGTAAGAACAGTGTGTCCTCAAATAAAAGTCCTGTTTGTGCACTTACTTTCTAACTCTGTAGCCACTTCTAATAAAGTCACTAAATTTGCTCTTTAGATTAGAATTTACCCACATGGTTCTTGAGATCAGTGCTACCTATAGTTCACCTAGGAATGTTCCATTCTTAGTCATCCAGGAAAGTCCACAGAAACTGTCCATTAACTGTTCAGTCACAGTGTGATACAAAAAAATCCCATCATTGGAAACCAATTTGCAAGATGGGCTCTGATTTTCCTACTCAAAAATGACAGGCAAAAAAAAAGTTTTGCTTTAATTATTTTCAGACTAGGTTCTGAAGTGAGAAATCACCTCTATACTTCTGCCCAGGATCATCTGGAGATAGAAACCCCAAGGAAACCAGAAACTTCCCCCACTACCCCTCCACCACAAGTCCTATGGTCTATTTTAACCAGACCAGCTGGCCCTGTTTTACTCTATCTGAGTAAAGTTGTGTTTAAAGAGAATAATTCATTGGTTAAAAAACTAAAGAAAATGACTGACTTAGTTCAAGTCTTAATATTAAATACTAAGCTTAGTTCAATTCTAAACATTAAAATATTAGGCTTCCCCCACCACCCCTCCACCACAAGACCTAAGGTCTGTTTTAACCAGACCAGCCAGCCCTGTTTTACTCTATCTGAGTAAAGTTGTGTTTAAAGAAAATAATTCATTGGTTAAAAAACTAAAGAAAATGACTGACTTAGTTCAAGTCTTAATATTAAATATTAAGCTTAGTTCAATTCTTAATATTAAAATATTAGGCTTAGAGTGGTTGTAAATATATAAACTTTTCATCATTGAAGAATGAAAATTAAAGAGGTAACAATCTTTCCAGATTAAATTTGTAAAAATTATCTTGTTTGAATGTCTAATCTTCTACTTCCTTTTCTAAGTGTAAATTTTATATAGATACCTATAGAATTCAATCAATTAAAATTTAAATTAAAAAATATAGGCTACTTTTTGGTTTTGTTTGGTGATTTAAGTACTTCAGTCAGTATTTATTAACTTGGCTTTTATTTTAGCATATCAATATTTACCAGCTGAGTTTTAATTTCAGTTATATAGGTATCTATAATATACGTAAAATATTCGCTAGAACAGGGTGGTATAGTGGACACTGAAAACTCAGAAGAGGACAAGGGTGATGAGTAAGGAATGAAAAAATACCCATTGGGTACAATGTATACCATTTGGGTGTCAGGTACACTCAAAGCTCAGACTTTATCACTGTATAATTTTTTCATGTAACCAAAAATAACTTGTACCCCTAAAACTATTAAAATGTGTTTTAAAGTATATCATAAATACAAAAAAGTTAATAAAATAAAATACTCTCTAGGTATAAAATGTTCAATAAATTGTTAGAATTAGGGTAAGACAGACAAAAGTGGAAATGGGCAAATTGTAAAGATCAGACAGACTCATCAGAGAACAATAGGTGGCTAGGATATATTGAAGGAAGAGACGTCATAGTAAAATTTTGAAAGTCAAAATCCAACCTGATTGTCAAGTCAATTCTCACATTTTTGATGAAAAGAGAAATAATTACGACGGCAGTACAATAGTAAAACAATGTAGATGAGTGCTTAGTGGGATCTTGCCAAAGTTAAAGTGTAGCTCAGTATTTTTTATCTTTCTGTTTTCAACCTTACAGTGGCTTTATATGAAACTTAAAACCCAGAGTCCATGACCAATTTCTGCATAGCCCTTTTTGACATCATTGCATTCTTTTTTTTTTTTTCTTTTTTGGCATATATATATAATTTGCTTTCATACTAGAATATAAGTTCCCTGAGGCCGGGATTCACACAGTCCTGGCTTGTTCGCTCCCTGTATCACCCAGCCTGACACCTAAGTATCTTTAAAAATGTTCGTTGACTATCAACATGACTGACTGGCTATTGGAATCATGCAGCACTGGAAAGCCATGTTATAGAATGATTGAGTTATCGAGCATTTACTCAGAGAATGGAGGCTGGAAAGTCTGAGGTATAATTTTTAGTTCACTGTTTTTAGCAAATAATTTTTGAACATATGCTTTTTACTTACCCATTTGTATCTTCATTTACAAAACATAGGATGAGAACTTATGTGCTAGGAACTATTTTAGGTGCTGAGAGTAAATATTTTAATCACAACACATAAGACCTCTCTTCTCATAGACTTGGTATTATTTTTGTTTTCTTTCCTTTTCTTTTTCCTCTTTATTTTTTGACGTGTAGAGAAAGAATCTATCATTGCAGAGTGGAAAGTGCCGGGAAGAAACTGTAACTAATTAATATTATAGAGACTGACTTACCCCTCTCACTCCAATGCTGAGTGGCATCTCAAGGAAGTAACATTTGAATCTAATTTCATGACAAGAAGGAATCAGCTAAGAAATTATTTGTAGGGAAAATGTTCCAAGTGGTAACACAGCTAGTGACAAGGCCCTAAGGCAACAGCAAATGAGGAATAATCAAGGAAGAGAGAAATGCTAGTTGAAATGTAGAATGGGCACTGGGGAGAAAGTTGTGAGATGATCTAGGGAGGAAAGAGTGATTTATATGCCCTGGTAAGAGATTTCAAGTTCATTCTACATGAAATGAAACACTACTGGAGCATTTTAAGTGCAAGAATGATGTAACACAGATTGCATTTTAAACAACAATTCTGTTGCTAGGTAAAGAGTTGATATGGTTTGGCTGTGTCCCCAACCAAATCTCATGTTGAATTATAGCTCCCATAATTCCCATATGTTATGGGAGGGACCTGGTGGGAGATAATTGAATTATGGGGGAACTGCCCCCGTACTGTTTTCATGAATAAGACTCAGTGAAAAAGTCTCATGAGATCTGAAGGTTTTATGAGGGTTTATAACCCCTTTCGCTATGCTCTCATTCCCTCTTGCCCACCCAGCATGTAAGAAGTCCCATTGCTCTGCCTTCATGTGCCATGATTGTGAGGCCTCACAAGCCATGTGGAGCTGTGAATCAATTAAAGCTCTTTCCTTTATAAATTACCCAGTCTCAGGTATGTCAGGTATATCTGCAGCATGAGACCAGACTAATACAAGAGTAGACCAAGGGTAGGCAAGAGTAGAAGCAGGTAGAAAATACTAAGGCACCGTGTTATTTGTTAGGACTAAGACGGAAAGATTAGTGACCTGCCTGCAGAAAACCTAAAATCTCTTTGAAAAACACAACACCCTGCTCATTCTAGAAGTCTGTCACTTTAAAAACTAAAAGTGGCCTCTGGATTTTGAGAAAATTCGCCTGTGTCCATGCTTAAGGCCAATAACAACATCTTTCTTAAAATTTAGCTCTTATTTCAGGAAATAAAGTAATACGTTCTTAGACTTTTCATATAACAATTAAAAAAAATCCTGCTTTGAATTTCACTCCAGTAATATAGATTTTTTTCCAAATTTCTCAGTTCTTATATATAGATAATATTTATTTCCTTTTCTTTTGGCTAGTCTTTGCACTTAAATAAAATTTATTCTGAATTGTTATATTTAAAAATATTTGCTGAGTTCACTTTTGCATTAAAAAACAATTGTCACTACACACAATAAATAATGCCTGTGGACTTTTATATACTATAAAGGACGGGACTAGTTAAAATTGCTACAAAACAAAGTCCTGAATAGTTTTAATTATGTAAAACTCAGATTCTTACAATTAAGAACACTAGGTTCCCACAGAAAATATAAGGCAATGGGATTTAAACATACGAAGAGAGAGAAAGAGAGGGATTAGCCCCATTGGACATTAAGAAAAGAAGGGGAAAAAAGCTCTATTGGACTTTAAGAAAAAGTAAAAACAAAGAATCAACTAGGTTTTCCATGGCGGCTGGGGGAAACCTATTGTTTTTAAGGAAAGGTCTGAAACAGTCTGCCTAATGTCAACACTTTTCAGAGATATCAATAAACAGAATAGAGAAGATTTTTAATTTTATGCTATCAATGTATGAGAAAATTACAAGAGTAAAAGGGAAAATCATCTCTCTCTTAGAAAAGCTATACAATGTATACATGACTAAAACAATGATCTAGGAAACAGTTTTTCAAGACAGGAATTACTGAACTTTTGAAGTTACTTTCTGATTATTACATCTTTATGACCAAAAATGTTGTATTTAGAGAGCTGTACTATCAAATACATAATCCAGTACTAAAAGAATGGCTGTATTCCCAGAGTAGCAAATAATCATAATATCAAAGGATAGTAAGTAAAGGTAATTCTCTTCAAGTAATAAAGTGAATTTAGATAAGCAACCGATTAGAAACAATTTTTTTAATTTATCTTTTTGTCTTCAGATTAACCTCCCCGTATATTTACTTTACCTGAGGAAGAAAATTAACAATCATTGCCACATAAAAGCACAAGTAAAATAGAGTTGGAAACAGTGTGCTTTTGACAAAAGAATTATATCACTGAGTTCTAAGGACATTTTTCTCAAGTATGTCAAACACATATAATTATATTTTTATTCATGTTCTCACATTCATAGTCAAATTATTTACATAACATGTCAATAAAATATCTTGGTAATATTGTACTCTGTAAATGGAGGGGGAAAATGACCTATATCTACTCCAATTTTTTCCCTTACAGAATTACTTTCCACATAATACCACATTCTATCTTCTAAGCACTAAGTAAAGGAAAATTGATGTGTGGCTTTCAGCTGCCTGTATCAAATATATATGTATGTAAATGAAAGAAATACGTTTAAGAAATGTGTAGATCATTTGTTTGTTATGAAACAACTTTGAAATATTTTTGATGTTTTATTTTGCAGCAATAATTGCCACAAAATAGGACCAAATGTGTCTGTTTAAGAAAAAAAAAAGCAAGGACCAGTGTAGAAGGGAAACCGTGCTCAGGCACAGAACGACAATATTCAGGAGACTCAGGTTATTGAAAGAGAAAACTTTAAAGAGAAATTTGGGCTTCAGAGACTGTAAATGCCACATGCTATTAAACTATAAAGATTGCTTTCTGAAACTGTTTATTCCTGAAAGTGAGTGGGGAAATCTTATGGCCAAAAGGAAACAGAATAGAATGAGTTTCCAGTGTGTCTTCGGATTCAGTGTTTACTTTTCACCTTATTTTCTCAGAGTAGAAGATGAAAATAGGGAGAGAAAATACAAGTTTGGCTCAGAGATCCAAAAGTGAAGAAAGGAGGTGGCAAGTTTAGCTAGAAATGTCAAAGTCCCACCAGAAGTTTGTTTTCATGTTCACTGGAGCCGAGTTGGTTCTTTTTATGTGAGAAATCTCTTCAAACCACAAAATTGTGAGATACCAGAAGGAAAGTGTATTCATTAGTCCATTCTCACATTGCTTTGAATAAATACCCGAGACTGGGTAATTTATAAAGGAAAGAGAAATCAAATTCATATGTTTCATGATCAAACTCATAATCACAGTGCACCGTCAATCACTTTATAAAAGTGTAGATTGTCTTTCCTTAATTGGGTTGAAGGCAATTAGAACTTAGCACAAAATGGTCTCCCTCCCATCCATTCCCCAAAACACAGAATGGTGAAAAAGAATGAAATTATTTCTCCCTGTTGAAAACAACCACCTTCTCTCCACTCTGAAAATAATTTCAAGTACCTTAACTGAGATACAATCTATTTCTACTTCTCATGTATATTTGTGAGGGATGGTACAGTCTCTTGAATGTCATGTATTTTGTTCTGCATGTGGTCATTTTTCAAGCTTGAGTATTAGATTTTTTGCTCTTTTTATTTCTCTCCTGTCCTTGATTAGATCTTTTTTGCCTTAACGATTCTAAAATTCATATCTCTGCCCTACCTTTTTTTTTGTTGTTGTTCATTTAGATTTATTTTGATTCAAAGTTCTGCTTTATACTGTATCCCATTTACACTACACATGAATAAAGAAAATAATTATTTCTGGCTCTAAACCATGACCTATGTCTGGCTTCTCCCATACTACAAATGGTAGCAAAATTAACCCTTTAACCAATTTCCAAAGATTAGGGTAGAAAAATAAGCTAATTCTTCATTTCCAATTTTCAACTTTGTAGTGATGTATCTAACAGCTTCAGTCTAGATCCTCAATCTTAGCACATCACAAAAGCAGTAATGCTTGCTTTCTTGTTTTAAAATGAAATCATCATACATTGACCACACTGATCACCATTTCCCCTGTAGGCCCTAGTTGTTATAACTTAAACTAAGTGTTAGCTGTAAGCTACAATACCCTCACCTACCAGCTTTGTCAGCTCTTTCCCAACTTTTCTAATTTGCGTTAATTTGGCAAGCTGTTTTCACAATTTGCATTTTACTATTATATAACCTGCCTATAATTTTGTCTTCATTCCTTGAAAATGCTATTTTAAGTCTCACATTCCTCACCATGTATTCTGCGCAAAAACTTCTACTTGATTCTAGGTCATTGCAGCACTCTGGCATCTCACATTTCTTTAAAGAGAGAAAGCTAGCTAAATATATGACCTTGGCTGGGTGCAGTGGCTCATGTCTATAATCCCAGCACTTTGGGAGGCCAAGGCAGGCGGATCACCTGAGGTCAGGAGTTCCAGATCAGCCTGGCCAACATAGTGAAACCCCGTCTCTACTAAAAATACAATATTAGCTGGGTGTGGTGGCATGTGCCTGTAGTCCTAGGTACTTGGGAGCTGTGGCAGGAGAAGCACTTGAACCCAGGTGGTAGAGGTTGCAGTGAGCTGAGATGGTGCCACTGCACTCCAGCCTGGGCAAGAGAGTGAGACTCCATCTCAAAAAAAAAAAATATATATATATATATAGATGTATGACTTTATGTTTTTATGTAAGTTATTTAGCTATATTCTTAAGGAATATTCTTTGTTCTTGAAGACTATTCTTTGACTTTTCTAAATATTTCATATGATAGTTTTATGGGTGAGAGTTTTCAAATAAAACTCTGTCAAAATAAAATAAATTTATTTTTATTTTAAACTCTGAACAGTTTTCCAAATACTTGAGGCAGAAAGTTTTCTCTATCTCCACATTGACTCTCCATACAATACGTACATGTAATTTATTCTAGTGAAAAGATTCCTACTCAACATTAGAGGTCAATATGCATTAACTGAAACCATTCAAGCCTTCAAAAAATATTCATTGTCCAACAACTGTACCCAATTCTGGTCATTAACTCTTAGACTGGTTAAGGGGAGACCAATAAAATAAGTCAGGTATTCTCCTGCCTTCATAGGGTTCATGTTATGAAGGGGCAGACAAAAATCAGATAGCAAAAAAATAAATAGCATTTATAATTGGCTGAAATGCATAACACCCCCGATTCATATGTTAAAACCCTAATCCTCAGTATCTCAGCATGTGCTGTATTTGGAGATAAGACCTTTAAAGAGGGGATTAAGTTAAAATGAAGCCATTACAGTAGGTCCTAATCCAGTCTGACTATTGCCCTTTCCAAGAAAAGAGAATTGGACATGCAAAGAGGCATTCAGTGTGTCCATGCACAGAGGGCCAACCATGAGGAGAGACATAAGATGGCGGCCATCCACAAGTCAAGGGGAGAAGCTTCAGGAGAAACCAACCCTGCTGGCACTTTGATCTTGGACTTCCAGCCTGCAGAGCTGTGAGGAAGTAAATATCTGTTGTTTAAGCCATCCAGTATGTGACATTTTGTTACAGTCGCCCTAGCAAATGAATATAACACCAAACAGTGATACATCCTACAAAAAACAGAAAAGAAGGGATGGATGCGATCTGACTTTTGAAGCTGTGGAAGTATCTTTGAGGAGCTGACATTTGAGTTGAGACATGAATTTTAAAAAGAATTTTTGAGGAAGCTGATATTTGAGCTGCTGAGAGAATTACGGGATCATTTGGGTGAAGATAAACTATAAAGGGCAAAATCCCTAAGGCAAGACAAGCTTGGCTTGCTCTGACAATGAAAAGGCCAGGGTGAGTGGAGTTAGTGAGCATGGGAGAAATTGTGGTCTAAAATGAGGAAAAATCAAAAACAGTCCAGCTGTCACTGGGTCTTGTAGGCAGGGACAGGAGTTTATGTTGTCACTCTGAGATGAGTCATTGAAAGACATTACGCGATCCTCTTAAGTCTGGCTTAAATTTAAGTGAAAAAATTTAAAAAGCACACAGAGACGGTTTCCTCTTCTAAATACCCCCCCCAGGCATGATTTTGCTCTCATCCTGCTCAAAAGGGAGTAGCCATCTTTAAAAAAATAATAATAGTAATACCATTTGAATTTCTAATACTGTGCACAAAACTTTCAAATAAAAACAGCTTTACTGTGCTTTACTATATTGTATAGAGAGGAAACTCATTTCTAAACCATCTTTTTAGAATGAGCAGTATGCGCAGAGATAGAGCAATACTACATCTTTTATTTTGGACTCTATTTAAACCAAATTAATTTTGTATTCCCTAGTCATTATAAAGCCCACAATTTTTTAGTTAATTGGACTATAGAACAAACACAATGGATACTTTCTTTTTCTTTTCTTTCTTTTTTTATTTTATTTATTTTTTTAGACAGAACCTTGCACTGTCACCTAGGCTAGAGGGCGATGGTGTGATCTTGGCTCACTGCAAGCTCCACCTCCTGGGTTCAAGGATTCTCCCACCTCAGCTTCCCAAATAGCTGGGATTACAGGCATCTGCCATCATGCCCAGCTAAATTGTGTAGTTTTGTAGAGATGGAGTTTCACCATGTTGGCCAGGCTGGTCTTGAACTCCAGACCTCAAGTGATCTGTCCGCCTCCCAAAGTGCTGGGATTACAGGTTTAAGCCACTGCACCTGGCCACAATGGATGCTTTCAGTTGATAATTTGTGAAGTTTTGCTTACAGCGATCTGTTGATTAGTCTTAAAATATCGCGTAGAAAACATTGATACAAGAATCTATCCTTGTTAATAATTTAAAAAGTGATTGTTAGTAAAATATAACAAATGAAATACATTTAGAAGTAAAATATTACACTACTAATATAAAGAGTCCTCAGGATGAGAGTTGAGTGTCTGCAGATACTACATTTTAGATATCCCCAAGAAAGAACTCAGGTTTTATTATTATTTTTTCTGTTATTAGTTGGGTGTATTACATAGAGATACTCAATTTTAACCACAGAGGGCCTCTTTATTTACTTGGCAGATTCTTAAATATTCTGCTTTTTTTCCACTCTACACTGTAAGAGTAACATGATTGTTACTAAGTAGAAGGGGCTTGCTGCCCAGTGTTCTAGAAGCCAATACTATGACACCAGTTTCTTTTGAGGGGGAAAAAAAATGCTTTGTATTGAAAGTCACCTCCCAAGGAGACAGTGTGTCAAGCTCAAATCTATCTCTCTGTCTTGGCGTCAAACAGTATTTGTGTTAAAAAAAAAAAAAAAAAGAAAAGCTTCAGAGGCCGGGCACGGTGGCTCACGCCTGTAATCCCAGCACTTTGGGAGGCTAAGGTTGGCCAATCAGCTGAGGTCAGGAGTTCAAGACCAGCCTGGCCGATATATGAAACCTCATCTCTACTAAAAATACAAAAATTAGCCAGGTGTTGTGGTGCGCGCCGGTAGTTCCAGCTACTCAGGAGGCTGAGGCAGGAGAACTGCTTGAACTCGGGAGGCGGAGGTTGCAGTGAGCCAAGATTGTGCCACTATACTCCAGCCTGGGCCACAGCAGAACGAGACTGTGTCAAAAGAAAAAAAAAAA
>NC_045452.1:54378722-54390541 GCF_002776525.5 Piliocolobus tephrosceles | reverse complement strand
AAAAAAAAAAAAAAAAAAAAAAAAAAAAAAAAAAAAAAAAAAGGAAAGGAAAGAAGAAAAGAAAGGGAAGGGAAAGGGTGGATTCAGTTCAGAGAGTGGATTCTGTGATTAGTGGAAGAAAAGGGAAGGTCTGGGCTGGGCGCGGGAGCTCACGCCTGTAATCCCATCACTTTGGGAGACCGAGGTGGGAGGATCACCTGAGGTCAGGCGTTTGAGACCAGTCTGGCCAACATAGTGAAACCCCGTCTCTACTAAAAATACAAAAAATTAGCCGGCGTGGTGGCAGGTGCCTGTAATCCCAGCTATTCAGGAGGCTGAGGCGGGAGAATCACTTAAAGCTAGGAAGCGGAGGTTACAGTGAGACGAGATTGCAACATTGCACTCCAGCCTGGGTCACAGTGCTAGACTCCACCTAAAAAAAAAAAGAAAGCAAAAAAGAAAAGGGAAAGTCTGGAAGGTCCTGGGCATGTGCAGTTACATCTTCATGCTATCTCATGGGTCACATGTGCAAATGCAGGTGGAGTTAGTATAAAACATGTGGCAGGAATTTAGGCTGCAATATCAGCAAACTCATTCTGCACAGACCTCAGTTTGCTTTGCCATATTGGTTCCAAGCAATTTCAGCCAGTTATTTTATCTCATAAGCAGAGGGAGTGTCAGGGTTTCAGCAAGTTATTTATTGTTTTTTTCTGCCATTCTGCAAACTCAAAACTTTGTTTTAGTCATGGGTTTCTTTAACTCTTTGGGACATGGTTTCAAAATTAGGAAGTTAAACTTAGTTTATGTCATATATTCACAAAAGCAATATAGGTGAGTATTCATTTAGTTTATAGATAATATTCTTCAGAAATACAATAACCAAGGAAGAAAGTGATGAAGACAATATAGATATCAATTAAATAAATGGACTGGTGAAAAGTCATGACAAATGTAAAAAGAAAGGCCACCAACCAGCTATTTTGCTTAATAAATGAGTAAAAGCAGTGAATGTATAGTTCTTAAAAGTTTATGTTTAATAATTTATAAGGACACATACCCAAATACTTACAGTCATGTGCTTCATAATGACTTTTCAGTTAACAGTGAACCATGGCCGGGCGTGGTGGCTCACGCCTGTAATCCCAGCACTTTGGGAGGCCGAGGCAGGTAGATCGCGAGGTCAGGAGATCGAGACCATCCTGGCTGACACGGTGAAACCCCATCTGTACTAAAAATACAAAAAAAAAAAAAAAATAGCCAGTCGTGGTGGTGGGCGCCTATAGTCCCAGCTACTCGGGAGGTTGAGGCAGGAGAATGGTGTGAACCTGGGAGGCGGAGCTTGCAGTGAGCCGAGATTGTGCCACTGCACTCCAGCCTGTGCAACAAAGCGAGACTCCATCTCAAAAAACAAAACAAAAACACAATGAACCACATATGCACCAGCAGTCTCATAAGATTATAATGGAGCTGAAAAATTCCTGTCGTCCCATGATGTCACAGTCATTGTCATTACAGTCATAGTGCTATGTCATTACGTGATCGTGCAGTGCATTACTCAATTGTGGTGATGTTGGTGTGATTTTAAATTGGTGTAAACAGACCCACTGTCCAGCTAGTCCTTTAAAAGTATGCCACATACATTTATTTACAGTACAGAATATTTAATGATAAGGTTTGGGTTTGTGTCCCCACCCACATCTCAGGTTGAATCCACATGTTGAAAAAGGTGGCTGGTCAGGGCACAGTGGCTCATGCCTGTAATCCCACCACTTTGGGAGGTCAAGGCGGGCGAATCACCTGAGGTCAGGAGTTCAAGACCAGCCTGACCAACAGGGCGAAACCCCGTCTCCATTAAAAATACAAAAATTAGCCAGACATAATTGTGTATGCCTGTAATCTCAGCTACTGGGAAGGCTAAGGCAGGAGAATCGATTGAACCTGGGAGGCGGAGTTTGCAGTGAGCTGAGATTGTGCCATTGCACTCCAGCCTAGGGCGACAAGAATGAAACTACTTTGTTTCAGAAAAAAAAAAAAAAAAGAAAGAAAAAGGCATGTGGTGCCTTGTAATTGGATTATGGGGGTGGACTTCTCCTTTGCTGTTCTCATGATAGTGAGTGAGTTCTCACAAGATCTGGTTGCTTAAAAGTGTGTGGTACCTCCCCTTTCTCATTCTCTCTCCTCTAGCCACAAAAGACATGGCTGCTTCCCCTTCACCTTCTGCAATGATTGTAAGTTTCCTGAGGCTTCTGCAGCCATGCTTTCTGTACAGCCTGCAGGCCTGGCAATCAATTAAACTTCTTTTATTTATAAATTACCCAGTCTCAGGTAGTTCTTTACAGCAATGCGAGAACAGACTAATATACTTAATGATAAATGACTTAGGATGTCACTGGTTTATGTATTTACTATACTACACTTTTTATCGTTATTTTGTAGTGTGCTTCACTTCTATTTATTACAAAAAGAAGTTACATGTAAAATAACATCAGGCAGGTCCTTGAGAAGATATGCAAGAAACAGGTATTGTTATCCTGAGATGACAGCTCAAGGTTTGTTACTGTCCTTGAACAGCTTCCAGTGGACAGACCTCCAGTGGAGGTGGCAGACAGTGACATTGATCATTCTGACCCTGTGTAGTCCTAGGCTAATGTATGTGTTTGTATCTTAATTTGTAACCAAAACAAGTGTAAAAATTTTTTAAAAATTAAAAAATAGACATCCTTATAGAATAAGGATATAAAGAAGGAAAATCTCTTTGTACGGCTGTCCAACGTATTTGTGTTTTAAGCTAAATGTTAATGCAAAAGAGCCAGAAAAGTTTAAAAATGTAAAAAGTTTATAAAGTAAACAGCTTAAAGTGAGTTAAGGTTAGCACATTATTGTAGAAAGAAAAATCTGTATGTTATCATTTCAATGTGGTCTAAGTGTATAGTGTTTATAAGTCTACAGTCATGTACAGTAATGTCCTACAACTTTATGTTCAATCATCCCTCACTCATTGACTCACCAAGAGTAACTTCTGGTCCTACAAGTTCCATTCTTGATAAGTGCCCTATACAGGTGTACCATTTTTATCTTCCATATCATTTTTTTACAGTAGCTTTTCTATGTTTAAGGATATTTTCATGCACAAATACTTATCATTGTATTATAATTGCATTCAGTATTTGGTACAGTAATGTGCTGTACAGCTTTGTAGCTCAGAAGCAATAGGCTATGCCATATAGCCTAGGCTTATAGTAGGGTATACAATCTAAGTTTGTGTAAAAGCACTCCAGGATATTCATACAGTGATGAAATTTCCTGAGGACACATTTCTCAAAACGTATCTCATCATAAGGCAACACATGACTATATGTAAATTCTACAAAAACTCATGTGTTACATTTCTGTGCAATCTTTTGTGTCTTGAGAACGGAGAAAATTGGACAAACAAATGTCAGCAATTAAAAGTGACATTATTTATATAGAATACCCAAAAAAGTAATCTCTCTGAATGTGAATTACTGGTATCTTATATGTGGGCTAAATTAGGTATGTTTTTCAACCTTTTATAATGTGGAAACATCAAGGTAATTTTAAATCCTTCACAATCTTCTTTGAAAGCGTTTGATGCATCAAGTACAAATGCTGACACTCTGATCTAATCTTATAAGGGATTAATCTAATAATCTGCTTTCATTCTCTAAAAGTACATACTAATCACATTTCCTTTTGATTTTAAACAAATTTAAATGTAACATGCAGTTGTGGGTTAGCGACTGGATATTTGCTAACAGCTCTCCGGAAACATTCAAGCAGTAGGCTGTAACTTCTGGGTATATAGTAAACATGTTCTTCATAGGAATTGAGTTGGTGTTCAGTATTCAGCAGTGTGTATATATGCATTATGTATTAATTCTTATCACAATATGGACATCCCAGGGCCCAAGACAGCTGTGAATATTTACAGCAATAGATTTCCTGAGCGTTCTGCCTAGTAATAGGTTGTTAGTTATAACAATGAACTTAATGTTTGCACTCATGGTCATATTTATTGTGACTAACGTTTCTCTCTAACACTGGCCCTTTGTATGTAATTTTTCCAATGTAATTGCTTTACAAAATGTGCAATTATAAGACTGATCAGAGCTGTCCGGTACTGAAATTCTTGGACTTAGATTTATTTTTCTCCCCCAACTACCAAGGTTTTTTGCATAATGAGAACTGCAATTTAACTGTTCATTTAGTGTACACAGTGGAGAAACAAATCTGGGAGAAATCCATGGTGATCATCTACTTTATTCCAGGCGCTGTACCATTTGCTCTGCATCTTCATGGAATCTTTAAGACATTTTCTGAGGTTGGTTATTATTCATGTGAAAAAATTACAACACTACTCTTAGAAATCAAGGTCATATTTAGTCATTTACATTATTATCCACATAGAAGTAAAATTTGCTGACGCAGTCAACAGAGTGAGAACATAGTGATTTTTTTCAGTACTAATAATAAATACAATAAAATAATTATAACAAATTTAAAAAGTAATAGTTGAAATTGTTTTTATATAGTTTCCAGAGCTGCTTTTTGTAAATCCTCTCACTTATTCTTTCTGCCATTCTGTAAGATCTACATTGACTTTATTTTCATTTTACAAGTAAAGATATTACCCTGTGAGTGATTTTTTTCAAAAACACACATGCAATATTAGCAGAGTGAGGGCTCAAACCTAGAAATCTAATTTGTAAATATTGTTCTTTTATTATAACATTTTGGAAATCGTTTGAAAATTTCTGAGAAAATGTTACAATAAATTTCTTGAATGGAACATCTCACAACATGCTTTGATGAAGATCTTGTCTGAGTATAGAAGGCAAGTCTGGGCCGGGCGCGGTGGCTCACGCCTGTAATCCCAGCACTTTGGGAAGTCGAGGTGGGCACATCACGAGGTCAGGAGATTGAGACTATCCTGGCTAACACGGTGAAAACCCTGTCTCTAGTAAAAAATACAAAAAATTAGCCGGGCATGGTGGCGGGCGCCTGTAGTCCCAGCTACTCAGGAGGCTGAGGCAGGAGAATGGCCTGAGCCTGGGAGGCGGAGCTTGCAGTGAACCGAGATCAGCCACTGCACTCCGGCCTGGGCCGCTTCAAGAAAAAAAAGAGGCAAGTCTCCAGATGTGATGAGATGGCTTCCCCATGCAAAGTTAACTCACATTTATAGCACCTTTATTTTGGCTGTCTTTATATCGCACTTTCCCTAACAGTGTCAACTTACTCAGATCTCTAAAACCAAGTACTTATCATCTGAAAACTCCTTTGGGATTCTTTTGTAATATGCATATTCCAAAATCAATGTCAACATACTAAGATGTTACTTATTTTCATCTGTAAACAATCATTAAGATATAGTATATTTGTAAGCAAATATACTTTATCTGATTTTCTAAGCGTTTATCTCTCAAGCAACAAAACATCCCAAAAATGATTTGTAATTTTATGTTCAAATTTTTTCCTCATCAAAGCACGCAGAAATACACAGCATTTACTGAATTAAATAATCTACATGTTTTTAATCTTCTAATTATTATCTAGAACTTTTTTCAGTATTGTTCTTATAAAATAGTAGTATCTTCTTGCTACAGTCAGAAAATGTAAATGTTTAGGTCAAAATAATTGGAGAAAATGTAATGAACCAAAACACAATTCAGAGAAAGAGCGTGATATGGGAGGGTTTTTGTGGACAGTGACAGCAAGAACTTTTCGAGAGGGGAGATCTAAACTTACATTTTCAGTGAACTCAGAAAAGAAAAGGAAAACAGATAAATATAAAGAATATATTTTAATTAGCTACTGAAAAATTCTAGTTAAATAACTATGCACTTCTTACTGTCATAAGATGCGTTATATAACCAAAAGAGATTTTGCTAGTGATGACAAAATGCCTTGTAATTACCTAGGTAAGTCTTAAATTCCCCAAAGAAGATGTAGAACGTATCTTTCAGTATCAGGTTAGAGAGTCAGATTTCTCCAGGGGTTGATATCATTAGAAATTTCAATGCCTGAAACATGTCATATTTCTGTTTTATTCACAAAGAAGACAGATTGCTCAGGTGTCTACCAAATCTAGTATTTTTCTGTCCTAGTTTCAATAATAGGTTGCTGCTTCAGATCAATATAGCAAGCAGATTAAATCATAAAGCTCAGAAAGAGAAAGGAATTCTGTTGCTATCCATCTCATCACATAATATCCTCACCATTGCTTCAAAATTGAATTTATGACTTCATGAAATATCACATGCATTCAATCATAAATTGAAATACTGGCATATATATACACACACACACACACACGCATATTTATTAGTTGCTTTTGTTTACATTTTCTCTTTAAATCTCACTTCATTCCCATAACATAGGCATGCAATAATAAATTATTAATTTTCAAAATTTAGGTAGGTATTACTAATTGTGTTCTATATGACAGCCATCATGTAGGTGTTGAAATGCAACAAGAAGTTAAAGAAAAGCATATATCCTTATGCTGAGAGAGATTAGAATGTAACAGGGACTGGATAGTAAGTATTAAATGAAAAATCACACAAATAAATGTAAAATTGCAATTCTGTTAAGTGTTAGAAGGCAAATACAAGATTCCTAATAAAAGAATTTGAACTACTCATGTATTTAAATGGAAAGTGTCCTTTGATTATTGAATTGAGATCTAAAAGATGAAAAGGAGGAGTGAACAGGAGTATTCCTTTCTTAGGGCTGCTGTAATAAAGAACCACACACTGAATGACTTAAAGAAACAAACATTTGGTCGGGCGCGGTGGCTCACGCCTATAATTCCAGCACTTTGGGAGGCCGAGTTGGGCGCATCACGAGGTCAGGAGATCGAGACCATCCTGGCTAACACGATGAAACCCCGTCTGTACTAAAAATACAAAATAAAATAAAATAAAATAATTAGCCAGGCATGGTGGCAGACGCCTCTAATCCCAGCTACTAGGGAGGCAGAGGCAGGAGAACAGCGTGAACCCGGGAGGCAGAGCTTGCAGTGAGCCCAGATCGTGCCACTGTACTCCAGCCTGGGCGACAGAGCAAGACTCTGTCTCAAAAAAAAAAAAAGAAAGAAACAGACATTTCTTCTCTCACAGTTCTATAGGATAGAAGTCTTGTATTGGAGCAAGTAGGGGCGTTTGATATGGAAAGGGTTGATTTAGGGAGACCAGTTAGTGAACCAGAACTGTAAAGGATCAAGATGTAGTTAGACATAGAATGACAGGTTCTGGAAATGGATTAGCAAAAGGTATGAGGAAAATAGAGTTATCAAGAATCATTCAGTGTTCCTTGGTTTGTGGCAGCATATTCCAGTCTTGGCCTTTGTCGTGATATGGCATTCTCCCCTTGTATCTCCACATCTTTTGTGCATGTGTGCCTCTGTGTCCAAATTTCCCCTTATACTAGTAACAGTCATATTGAATTCAGGCCCATCCTAATGACCTCACTACAACTTGATTACACCTGTGAAGGCCTTCTTTTGAAATAAGCTCACATTCACAGATATGGGGGTTAGAATTAAACATATTTTTGAGGGACACAATTCAACTCATAACAGAGAGGGTAGTTAGCATTTCAGGTCAAGGGCCTGTGGCTGGAGAGAACCTGGTACATTTGGGGAACTGATGTGGCCAGATCAAAGAGAAGAATGAAATGAAATGGAATTGTAGATGAAGGCAAGGAGTTGGAGGCCGAGATGAAACCAACAGAGAGCATTTGAAAAGTTTGGAAGGGTAGATGGCAACTATGGCTTCAGTGCTTAGAATGGATCATATGAATATGTGTTGGAGCAAGTAGGGGCGTTTGATATGGAAAGTGTTGATCGGGGGAGACCTGTCAGGAAACTTACAGTCATCCAGATGAACCAGAAGTGGATAGGATCGAGATGTAGTTAGACGTAAAAATGACAGGTTCTGGAGATGGATTAGCAAAAGGTATGAGGAAAACAGGGTTATCAAGAATGATTCCCTTGTTTCCAAGTTGCAAAATTTGGAAGAAGATAGTGTCATTTGGGGAGGTTAAAAATTAATATTTGACATATAAGATTAGGAAGATTGTGAATTCAGGTTTGGGTCTCAAGTGTGAGGTTACATAGAGTAGACCAAGAGGAAATATTTTGTAAGGAGTTAACTAAGTATGTGAAGAGTCCAAAGAAATCAAGGTTAATTTTAATTAACTTTAATTGTGGAGTCATCTGTGTCATTCAAGGTAATTGAAACTCTGTCTCCTATAAGTAAGCTTATATTTGTAATATGTTATTTAAGATTTGTAAAACTATTATAAAAGAACCAATATGAAGACTTTATTAATTCATTCATTTTCTAATTGAGGTAGTAAAATCCACATAATATAAAATTAACCATTTAAAATTGTACAATGCAATGGCATGAGTACATTTACAGTGTTGTGTAACCGCCATCTCTCTATCTAATTTCAAAATATTTTCATCTCCCCAAAAGAAAACTCTGTACCCAATAAAGCAATTACTCTCTACCTTCCCTTCCCCTATCCCCTGGAAATCACCAATTGGCTTTTTGTTTCTGTGGATTTACTTATTCTGGGTGTTTTATGAAAGGTCACATGTTATATATGAATTCATTGTTTATGATCTTTATTATAAACACCAAGTATGACACTTTGGAAAATAAAATTAACTTACAGCTTTTGTAATCAGCAGAGGCTTGTTTTCATGAAAATTTATTAAATTAACCTGGTAAAACTGGTGTTTTACAGTATCCATGTAATGTATTTAACACTTAAATAGGATTTACCATGACCCAGTAATATTCTATTCCTTACAAAAATTAATTTTCTTGACTTTGATTTCTACCCTGTGAGATAGGTCTAGTATTTTCTATTTTACACAGAGATTATGTGGAAAATCCAGTAAATTTGGCTCCAAATCTATCTTCTTGAGATAATCTGCATTATTGCTCTCATTTATTGACTAACTACTGTGTAAGAGGACTATCTATCACCAGCCATTGACATGGGACTTACAGGGCCACTTAAGGCAGCATTATATGTCTTTGGCCCATTGACTTGGCTTAGCCTCATAACACACTTTGGTCAATTTGATGAAGAGATATGACATACTCCAGTTCTGAGCAGAAGCTTTAAGAATCTTACGTGTTTCCACCAGTCATCTATTTTTCTGGCACAAAAGGACATGTCCTAGGTGAGAAATGATCTTCCAGTCTAAGACCCATAATGAAAGACACTTAGAGAAGGAAAACTCTACAGCCCCTAAAACACTATGTGAAAAATAAATAAACTGTTATTTTTGTCCACTACGGTTTATGAACTTGTTGTTCTCACACTTAGCTGAAGATGACCATTACTGTTCTGAACCACTGGGCTACGTATTTTTTCAAATATCTTGTTCATTTATTAAAGATCAGAGTTATATCTAAGACACTGAATGTTTTAGTGCCACACCATCACAACACCATTTCTTCTTGAAAGCAGACATTGTTATTTTAATTCCAACTTTCATTTTAAAAAGTACATAATTTTTCAAAGTCCATCGGACAACTGAGGTATCTTATTATTTTAATAAAAATCCCTCATATAAAATGAAGTCTACTTTCAAAACTTTGGTGTATTTAAAATGTTATGATTTTATATTTATTTTTAGATTGTACTAAGAACTTAAGGAGCTGACTCATTTAATTCTTATGAAATGATTTTAGTAACAGAAATCAAATGATAAAACAAAAATTTCCATTTTTTCTTGTTTATGGCATACATAAATATACATTTCTATATGATTAATCTATATTATTTCTTTTTTCTGTTCTTCCTTATTCTTTTCATAAATTTTTCTTTAATATTTATTCAACAATGACAACCATGGCAGAATACTTTTTAGGATTAAGGACAGCCTGTCACATTGCAAGAATTTAGTAAAAGTATAAAGAATCAATTACTGAATGCTTCATTAAATAAATGAATACATGTTGTAAAAGTTGTCAAAATCAAAAGTCATTTCTGTTAAAAGAAAAAAAAAAAAAGCAAACAAGAAAAGATAAATAGAGCCAGAGAAGGCCAAAAAGAGAACAGTTCTTATGCATAAATGCCTGATAACAAAAACTACTACAAAAGACTCTGCAAAGACAAGTTTGCACAAAGACCGTCGCAACCTTACGTCAAAAATATGCCTGCGAAAACACCTGCTCAGGCACTGCCTGTGCACCCTCAGACTGGCATCAACCTTGTTGTTAATCCTTAGAGCCAAGAATAATTATCTCAAAATGATGACATAATCATCCTCATTTTTTAAAAAGTCTTTTTTACCTCCTTGAATATGCAGTCGTTTACTATGATACTCACATTCCCTTTACACTGCCCTATTTTTGAGTGACTATGAGTTTGTTTTAGAGAGCCTGTCTCTGTTATTTAGGTTTACAAATCATGTAACATTTATAAAGCTGAGTATGCATTAAGGATGATTTATAGGAAACTAAAAAACACGGTATGTGCTCATATCTCCTTTTTTAAAACACAGAATACTTATATTCTCTAGGCAGTTTCTCTTTTTTTCCGAATTTGTTTACTTCAGTCTCTTATAGCTCTGTTTTTTTCATTCTCTCATTCAAAAAATGGGTCAAAATGGTTCACTTCACCCCTTTTCAGTTTCTTCACTCTTCTGTGTTCTAATCTGTTTCTACTCACAACACTTCTGACATGAAATGTATAGGAGATTTTCTTATACCAACTAATTCTTCAACTCTCCACACATCAACTGGGCGCTCTGTTATTCAATTGAATTCTGACACTAACTACCTGAAGTGAGTGCAGACCCCACAGGTTAAAGACTCAATCCGCAAGAGTGCCCCCACTTCAGATGCCAATCCGAAATCCTCAGCCTCCCATATTTCTGTCTGATTGGCTACAAATTGAAGCTTCCCATGACCTCCTCTTCAGTTTTCATAATTTACAAAAACAGCCAACATGATAAGCAATAGCTATAAAACTTTACTTTCATTACTAGTTTATAAACTTTACTTTCATTACTAGTTTATAAAGGATAAAAATTTTTACCAGTTTATTACAAATGATACAAATGAACAACAAGATGAAGAGGTACATAGAATAAGGTCTGAAAAGATCCCTAGCACAGAAGTTTCTGTCTCCATGGAATTGGAGTAGGCCACCCTTGTGGCACATGGAGTTACTTGTCGACACAGAGGTCTTCTAAGCCCCGCTTTTTAGACATTTATGTGTAGGTTCCATTGTGTTGGCATGATTAATTACATTATTGACCATTGGTGATTAAGCTCAATCTTCAGCTCTCTCTTTCCTCCCTGGAGGTCCAGGGATGGAACTGAAAGTTCCAGCCCTTACATTATAAGCCTCTTTGATGACTAGTCTCTATCCTGCAGGTATCCAGAAGCCCTGGCATCCAAGAGTCATTTGTTAGAATACCAAAGGTAATCCTATAACTCAGAAAATTCCAAGTGTCTTAGAAGCATTATATCAGAAATCAAGGACAAAGAACGAATATTACAACAAAAGATGCTTCTATCATTTCAATCACTCATGAAATTATATAGCTTCCAGGAGCTCTATGCTATAAACCTGGTAATGAAGACCAAATATACATATTTCTTATCATATCACAATATCACAGATTTGTATGGGGACCCATTTTCATTGTCTCTTAATTAAATAATTGAGTACAATATTTCTTAACATTTTTGTTTCCCTGAAGAAAAATACAATTATAATTTTTTAAATTTTATTTATTTATTTATTTATTTATTTATTTATTTATTTATTTATTTATTTATTTATTT
>NC_045452.1:54287118-54378712 GCF_002776525.5 Piliocolobus tephrosceles | reverse complement strand
TTTATTTATTTATTTATTTATTTATTTATTTATTTATTTATTTATTTTGAGACAGAGTCTTGCTCTGTCACCCAGGCTGGAGTGCAGTGGTGCAATCTCGGCTCACTGCAAGCTCTGCCTCGCGGGTTCACGCCATTCTCCTGCCTCAGCCTCCCAAGTAGCGAGCCTACAGTCGCCGCCACCACGCCCAGCTAATTTTTTGTATTTTTAGTAGAGACGGGATTTCACTGTGTTAGCCAGGATGGTCTCAATCTTCTGACCTCATGATCCACCTGCCTCAGCCTCCCAAAGTGCTGAGATTACAAGCGTGAGCCACCGTGTCCGGTCCACAATTATTATTATTTAAAAATCTCCTCACTGATTATGTATGTTTATTAAATATCCATTAAAGGCCAAGCAGGGTGCTTGCTTAGTCTCGAAAGTATGCGTCTAAAAAATTATCCAGATTGCTACATTGCATTTTCTTAAAGGTTTCTAATTCTCATGATTTCTGTAAATTATACTTGATGATTCACTAACGTATGTTCATCAGGCTTTTATCAAGGTTTGAGCTCCCCATCGCCTCTGAAACTCAATAGAAAGAACAGTTTTAAAAACGAAAATAAATTGCTTATTTCAAATTTAAGAACACAGAATTTCAAAATCAGTGAAAGCACAATTCACTAACCAGAAATATAATTACAGTCATTTTTAAAATCAAGAGCATGTAAAATCTTTGATTTTGGGAATTTGAAGGATAAAGACTGGAAGGAATACCTGAGTTGAAGAACAATGTTTTTCAACATGTTTTTACACATTGCACCTAGATACATCAATGCTAGATACAATATTGCATCAATGCTAGATACAATATTGTTGAAATGCCTGAGATGAATAATGACTACACCTGACATCTACAATTAGTATGGGAACCTATTAAAATTCTTTGTTTAACTGTATATATTTATATATTCAATGGAAGCTGTAGTTTTCATCAAAAAGTGAAAATATATTACTTTATTAAATCTTTTCTACTCATTAATACATTTTCCTAACCATCCATTCTGTGAAAGAACAAAATACATTTCTATAATATTAGGTGACTTAAAAATCATTTTATGCAGCTGTTATAACTTTCTGAGTTGTTAACTTTTATTTCCTTGGCATGTGCTTTGTTCTTTTAAAGTTTGAAAAATTAAAGAGCAAAAACTTAGAAGAGCTGTAATGGTGGCTTCTCTTTGAGAACTAAAAAAATGATTGCGTGCTAGACACGGTCTCTCGATTTGGTATGTTTCCTGCATATCTTCTCGTACAGTTTCTTGTTGGAAAAATAATATAGTAGAAGAGTTGATACCCATGAGGTAGGGGAAGTGCCCAGACACTGATGAGACTTCCATCCCAGCCAGTGTCAAGGCTCTTGTCAACTTGGAATAAGGAATTCAAGGAACCAGTCAAAAAACAGTGAAAGTATGACAATTTATTGCAAAGCCAAAGTATGCACGCAAGAAAGGGGAGTGCAGGCATACTCAAGAAAGTGAGTAGAGCCCAGTGGGGTTTGGTGCTGCTTCTTTTTTTATGAGTTTCTTTCACCAAGTGGTGGAATATTCATGAAAATTTTCATAAAGATTTCTGGAAAAAGGAGAAAATTTCTGAGAACTGTGGTGCCAAACGTTTTTAAACCAAATACGAATGTTCCTGAAACTGTCATGGCGCTGGTGGGCGTATTATTTAGTATGTTAATGAGCACATAATGAGGTCCTAGGTGAAACTTAGGTCAAATCCAGCACCATGTTGGGTCCAGTCAGTGTTGGCAGCTTGGCCCGCATACTGTTTTTCGCCATCTTACCCTCTTAGCACCCCTAGCTCATGGAACTGTTTCAACAGCTTTCTTTTTGCTGGTGATGCGAAACTGCTGCTTGGAATTTTCTGTTATCCTGTGACCACCTGGATTATTCCTGTCTCAGAGTCATTACTTTGATACTTTGCTGTGGCAGAATGTAAAAACATGTTTCTGCTACGTTAACCAACTCATACATACATATTAATTGGTTATACAAAATCTACCTTCAAATTTCAAGAGAAATGGAGTACAAAGAGTAGAAAAGGAAAAAACATCTGATTTACTCTCTTTCTTCTTTATTTTCCATTATGTTTATTTTATGTAAGAAATACATCTATTTTTCTCGTTAAGAACACCTGAATTTCCAGGCTTCCCTTTTTTAAATGATAAAATCTGTTGAGTTTCCCCTTGTTTCTACAATTATCAGCATTCTTTTTCTAAGTACAGGCAAGCAAGTCATTAATTATTATCAATAGTGGATCACATTGAGAACCAACTGGCTTCCGGTATGCAATCAATACCAGCTATTATGCAGAATAAAACCTATAATCAGCACACAGCCACTTTACAGAGTAGGTCAGAGATTAGTATAGCAGAAATGTGTCCGACTACCATAATCTAAAATTGCAAAGCATAAACTATTTTTTACCAAAGCCAATCCACTTACAGTAACAAAGACAAATTTACTTTATCATATTACTTAAGTGATGATTCAGATGTAGGGGAGGATGTGTACAAACCTCTCCACCACCTCCAAAGACATCAGTGAATCTTTGAAAATGCCCTAGGTTATGTCGTGGCAGCAAGAAAACTATTTGAGGAATAATTCGTCCTCTTGCTTTGTAGCCCTCACCATTATAAAGTACCTCTTCTGACTCCCAAGTTTCCTTTCTAAAGCTTATTGTCTGTTATATTTTCTTTCCTCAGTTTGATTTTACCTGCATGGTAGATTTGATTTATATTGAAAAAGATACACAGAATTACAGAGAACCAGAAGTGTTTGGATCATGAACTGTCTTGCAGGAACTCCCTTTTGCTTCTTGTGAATAGCAATGATAACAGAAGAATACTGTAGTCCGGTTGTTTTAGTTTTGCTATATTTTATATTATCTATACTATACCACATAATGCTAGTAAATAAGAACTCCCTAATTATTTATATTTATTGTACTTTTTCCTTTTTTAAGGGTCAATTTATTTTATTATTATTATTATTATACTTTAAGTTCTAGGGTACATGTGCACAACATGCAGGTTTGTTACATATGTATACATGTGCCATGTTGGTGTTAATGGGTACAGTACTTTTTCTAAAATAGAGCTAAACAGCTGTTTTCTTAATTTATATAACTATATTGTTGTTTAACAATTTCAGTTACGGAAATCAGCAAAGTGCTAACTAACTCTTCATTTTGGGGGGAAAGTCCATACTATGTAAATATTAAGATATTCTTAGAATACCTCTTTCATAAACTATAAGATGAAAAATCAAAGAGACAGATTCTCACAGTTAGAAAGAAATATAGTTATAATGTGTGCAAAATTTGTTAAATGTATAAGCCTTCACTTCAAAAAAACCTCAGAATAAAATAAAATAACCTTGCAGTTTTCTTTGCCTCCATTAAGTGTTGATGGTGCTTTGTCCTATTGTTATTTCTGGTGCCATGCTCATCAGCACCAACTTTGTGGTTGATAAATGTTTTATTCTGTTTATTCTAAAAGAATGTAACAGCATCCATCTCTCTTACATTTTGAGAAATCAGTTGTGGTGATATGTAGTGAGAGTTTTAATAACTGCAGTTACTTTCTCATCCCCTTCAAAACTATCAACCTAAATAGGATTTTTCTGACACCTCCAAGACTATATTTTAAAGGTCACCAATCACTTCCTCATTACAAATCAAATAGCTTGATCACCCATTGTTTATGTACATGGTCCAAAGAGTGCCAGCACAGGCATCTTGCTGATCTGTGAAGACGGAATGGAAGTCTGGGGCTGCTGAGAAGACCTGACTTCTGAGACATAATATTAGAGAAGACATGCAGAAAAAGAGCTCCAGAAGTCTGTAGAGAAATTTATTCACAGTTCTGGCTAGTCTTTGGCTGGTTTATAAGTGTAGGTGCACAGGGTAGGACTCCATGAAACCAGGCAAAAAACAAAAACTAATAAAAAAAGAACATCTATCTGGAATTGTGAGCTAAATAATTGCTAGAACTTATGAATAGATTTAAAAAAAAAATCTGTGTGCAAACTAGCCAGAGAGATAAGACCTTCTTCTACATTCTGGACGTTGAGAAAAATTCCAGAAACATCACACTATAAACAAAGAGATATTCTAGAGTTTACAGTAAAGGCAACTCTAGAACTGCTCAAACATAGCTTAAAACCAAAGTTTAAATTAGCATGTTGATCCTCAAATAAATTAAGTGCCTGCAAGAAACAAACTCATTAGTTTCTTAAGAAAGACAATAAAATGGAGATACTCAATATTAGATCATTCTGAAAATCTAGGATGTAATAAAGGTTATCTAGACATGCAGTAAATCAGGACAGTATGCCCAATAAATAATAAATAGAGATAAATAGGGAAATTCATTAAAGGGATGGAAATCATTAAAAGTCAACCAAATGGAAGTTCTAATGTTAACAAAAATACAACACATAAAATGGAAAATGTATTAGGTAGACTTGGCAGCAGATGAGACACTGTAAAAGTAAACTTAAAATGACTTTGAAAAGAGGGTTGTCAAAAACATTCAATAAAAACAAAGAAGAAAATGTTAAAGAGAGCCTCAGTGATCTGTGGAACATTTTAAAGTGATCTAACATATGTGTGATTGGAGTGCCATATTAAGAAAAGAGAGAGAGAAAAATAGCTAGGGAATAGTAGCCAACATTTTTCAAAGAATCACAATAGACCCCAGGGAACACAAACACAAACCAATCTATCTCAAGCTAAATGACCATCAAAGTGCTAACAACTAATGAATGAGGAAAAGATACTGAAAGAAGCCAAAGAATCCAGATCACATGCAGGGGAAAAAGTCATAAAATCTATTTCATAACTTTTTATCAGATACAGTGGAAGTCAAAAAAGGATAATTGAAAATGACACATTTAAAGTTATGGGTAGATAGAGGGGGAAATATCAACCTAGAATTCTATACCCATCAAAAATAGCCTTAACGATAAAGCTCAAAGAAAGATTTCTAAACAATAAACACATGAGAGCATTTGTCACCAACAGACTTACACTGTTTTAAAAGTTATGAGAGAAACATATTGAAAAATGTTGAAAAAAAAGTTGATGATAAAAGGAAATAATACCAGATGGAAACACCAAGAATTGCAGTGCCCTGGAAATGATAAATGTTAACAAATACATTTCTTTTCTCTTTTAAAAATTATGTTAAAATAATTCACTTTTTAAAGCAAACTGAGAAGGGGCTTCAGGTGGCTGACTACAGGCAGCTGGTACTCACCTCCTCCACAAAGAAGAACTAATATAGCTAGTAGATGATCACACTTCAAATAGATCATCCAAGAGAGAACAGGAATTCAGCAGAGGAGTCACAGGAAACACTTAAAGCAAGGAAAGAGAGGGGAACGAGGCTGCCTCCTTGGCCAGGATTGGCTGGAAACCTGAAGAGGTTCCTCAATGAGGAGAAAAGGTTAGTGAGAGACCCCAGTGGCCCACATTTCCATCGCAGACTCCTGCAATCCTAACCACAGGAGAACCCCTTGACTGGTGGGCCCTGAGACGACGATTCAGAGCTACCTGGAGACTGTGATGATGTTGCTCCAGAGAGGGGATTCACTCTGAGTCCCATACACTTCCCAGTCGTAAGCAGCAACAGTCCAATAACATTTTGAGACCCCAGCCCCTACCATATTGCATCATGCTCTGGAGCCCCATTGGCATACCTCATGCATAGCCACTGCCACTGCTGGCTGCTGCTGGTGGGGCCAAGGCATGAGCTGCTGATAGTGACCCTGCACCCTGATCAGAGGGCCCCACATCTTCATGCACCCTGAGGAAAGCCTACCCTGCCACAGCCTCCCTTGCTGCTGGCTTTTGCCGTCACTGAGGCATTAGTACGAACCATTGGTAGTGACCCTGGTACCCCCAACAGTGGAGTCTCTATGCACTTTTACACACCGCAAGAAAGGGCTCCCCTACCCTCAGCCACTGACACTACAGGCTGCCACCACCAGGGACAAAGCAGGAGCGATCTGCACACTCTCCAGCCTCCTGCCTACAGGGGCTGCCACTGAAAGCTACCCCGCCCTCCCCAGTAGCAAAGCCAAAGCATAGCCACTGCTGCCCCCACCCAAGCATTCCACCAGGGCCAGGGATCACCCCATCCTGGCCTACCACAGCCAGTACCTGAACACACCATCAGAGGGCCAGATGACAGGTCCACCAGACTTGGCTCCACCCTCACCAATACCCAGTCCAGTCCACCATCTTCATCGCTTGAACATTTCTCCAGAGGCTGGAGGTCAGGCCCCCCGCAACCTCCTGCTACCATCACATGTGGCAACCACCTGTATGCACCACCTGCGGGCCTGGGGATTGGCCCTCCCAGCCTGTCATTGTCTCTGATAACACAAATGTGAACTGTTTGGGAACCGAAGGGTGGTTTCATCACTGCTACTGCCATCACCATTGCCACATCCACATCCCAAGGGCCCAAGAACCCAGCCGCCTGCCTGATTCACTGCAGCCACTGCTAGTACTCAAGCATGTTCCCTAGATGCACAGAAAGACAAATATCACATGATCTTTCTCATATGTGGGAGCAAAGGCAGGTGATTTCAGGGAAGTAGGAAATACAGTGATAGATACCAGATGCTGGGAAGAGTGTGTGAGTAGAGGTGGGAAGGATGAAAAACCATTGTTTATGGGTATGTCATACAGTGAGAAGGAATGAGATCTAATATTTGGTAGCACAGTAGGGTGACTATTAGTTAACAACATTGTATTTCATATTTCTAAATAGCTAGAAGAGAGGAGTTAAAAAGTTCCCAACGTATGGAAATTATAAATAATTGAGGTAATGCATAACCCAATACCCTGACTTGATAATTACACATTCTATGCACGTAACAAAATGTCCCAAGTACCCCATGTAGATGAACAAATATTAAGTATCAATAATAAATAAATGAAATTTTTAAAAAGCAAATTAGTAAGTTTGATGTTATAGCAAGGTACCTTTTATTTTCCTTGGCTATTCTATGAATTTAAATTGACATAGCGTTACAGTGGGTAGCTAATCAGACACTAACAGGGCGGGAGAGGGCCCCTACACCCAACCAAGAAAATCAGGCAACCAGGTGACGGTCAGGCAGTTGTCACACTGCCTCTCTAAAATACTAATAGGTTGCAGCCAGCACCGAGGAAAGGCACTGTCCCTATAGATAGGAAAGACCTCAAACTGGTGATCAGCAGCTTTCTGATAAGATCTCAGGATTTGGACCAAGGGGCTTCAGCATGCACATTAAGAGGAAAAATGGTAGAATATGACCTTCCAGGGTCATTCTGCAGATAAAGGGAAGAACTCAAGTGAGCAAGTGTATGACTCCAGTAAACACTGTGCATGCTCACCTCCCAAGTGCCAGCAGGCCACGGCACATGCAGGCAGCCCACCACAAGGAAAGAATTAAGGGAAACGAGATGCAAGATGCCAGAAGTAGGCCAGCATATAAAACCCTAAGCCCAAGGTCCAACGGGGCACTTGTCCTCCAAGATGTCTGTAACTATAAGTTAATGTATAAAATGTTAAATTTAAGCTGAGTAATGCTGGGACACAGATTATTTAGTGTGATGCAAAGAAAAAATATGAAATTTTTTTTTAAAAATTCAAATTTAAGTTTACTAGACAAATATGAAAACCTATAAGAACTGAGTTGTTGAAGTAGCAACACAAATGACATGAATATACATCTACAAATGTCTGCATATACATATATAGAAATAGATAAATCTAGATCTATATACTTAGAAATAGAGCATTCACAATTTCTCACAGAGAAAATGTAATGCAGAGGCAATGAAATATGAAGACGCTTTCATTATTTTCAGAAATCCTTGCAGTTTCCATGGTAAGGCAATATGTCATATTATTAGGTGCATTGAAGATCTAGTAATGGACTGCCGTAGATCGATTGAAGGTTTAACGTATCCTCTACTCTTGACTGTGAGTTTAGGCCTATGAGGTACGATCACTGTGCTTCAATTTTCTCACTTGTAAAGTAGGAAAACATAATAGTACCTTTCTCATCAGTTGTGAAAATGGCATGAGCTAGCAAATAGAAGGTGGGTAGAATAATGTATTTCAGTAGTAAGCAACTCAAAGCTGTTATTATTAGTTCTGGTACTAGCGTTTGCAGTACTGAATGAATGAAAATCTAATACCGTTAACAGTATTTAAATGTTCACAATAATCATGCAACCTGTGGATCCATGTGCAATTTACATTTTATTTTATTTTGTTTTTCTCTTTGCCACTTCCCTACAACACACAACCAATACATAAATACATTTCAGCACTATTCCTTTCTTTAAATGATTCAGAGCTTTGGATGAAAAAAGTATTTTGAGATTTCAGAATATTCCAGCAGGGTTCATCTTCTGCTGTTGCACTTTACATTTGCACAATGCTACTTCAAAATAACAAAAGTCACCTTAAAAATAAACTTGTCAAAAGGTGTATGGCTCACTGTTTCACTAAGGAGGTGAGGAATATTCTATGCACAAGCATCAGGGTATGGACTGCAGAGCTTCCTGACTGATGGTATAGCTATTTAGGAAATGAGGCTATGGTTTTCACCTTACCGTTCTTGTGAAAACTTAGAGAAATACCTTGTTTAAATCGAGCAGAATGTAAAATGCTCCTGAGTTGTGAACCATGGAACTTCTGAACCCTAGGGCAAAACTAACAGTGTAGTTGATAACTAAGCTGGGGATATTTTTTTTGCAGTTACTAGAAGTGAAATGACAAAGTTGGCATTGGTAATGATCAAAAAAATAAAATTCCAACAATACTTTGTGTATTCATTTGTTAGGGCTGATATAACAAAGTACTACAGGCTGGGTGACTTAAAAAATAAATACACCTTTTCTCTCCGTTTTGGGGCTAGAAGTCCAAGATCAAGGTATCAAAAGTTCTGTTTTTGGGGGGCACTGGAAGAAAGTTCTGTTTTTTAGCATGGTACTGGGTCTTGGTAGAAACTGAATGCTTAACTGTGGGCTGCCCATTTACCATCTGACCTGAGCCCATCATGAACTGTTCTCTGACTTACCAAGCCATAAGGCCGAGCATGCATAGCAGCACTGTCATCGAATGGAAGTGGTGTATATGTGATTGGGTCCAAGCAGGCCCTGTAGGGACAAGTAAGCCACATGCAGTGGTCCAAATGCCATGGTCCCCACTCCTGCTACATTGCCTTCTTTCTCCCAGCCTGCCCTTATGACATCATGAGAACTTCCCCAGGAACATTTGATAGAGAAAGAAAATTCAGGCCTGGTTTATGGATGGTTCCACAGGATATGAAGCAACATGTAAAAGTGTGCAATGTCACGGTACAACTTCCTTCTTGGACATTTCGTAAGGATAGTGGTGAAGGGAAATCCTCTCAGGTGTCAGAAATTTGAGCCCTGAAATTGGTTGCTTACTTGTCTTGGAAGGAGAAATAATCAGGCATGTAATTATTTACCAAATAATGGAACTGATGTTCAGGAACTTGGAAGAAACATGATAGGAAAATTGCTGACCAGGAAATTTGGGAAAGAGGCAGGTCAATAGACCTTTTTTAATGAGGAAAAAAAAAAAAAAACAAATTGAAGATGGTTTGTGTCCCATGTGAGTGCTCAACAAAGGGTAACCTCAAGGGAAAGATTTTAATAATCAAGTGGATAAGGTGACCCATTCTGTGAATACCAGTCAGCCTCTTTCCCCAGCCACCCCTGTTGTCACCCAATGGGCTCATGAACAAACTGGCCATGGTGGCAGAGATGAAGGTTATGCATGGATTCCACAACAGGAACTTCCACTCACTAAGACTGACCTAGTTACAGCTGCTGCTGAGTACCCAGTCTGCCAGTGGCAGAGAACAGCCCTGAGCCCCCATATGGCAGCATTTTCCAGGGGGATCAACCTGGTGGCAGGTTGATTACATTAGACTGCTTCCATCATGAAAGGAACAGTGTTCTTGCTAGAATAGACACTCACTGTTAATACTTTTGCCTGCCCTGCATGTAATGCTTTTGTCAAAACTACTATCCATCATTGATTTACAGAATGGCTTATCCACCCTGATGGTATTCTACACAGCACTGCTTCTGATCAGGGAACTCATTTCATAGCAAAACTGTAATAGTGGGCTTATGCTCATGGATTTAACTGATCTTATGTTCCCCATGATTTTTAGGTAGCTGGCTTGATAGAATGATGAAATGGCCTATTAAGGACTCTTTTATAGTACCAGCTAGGTACAATACCTTACAAGAGAAGGCAAGGTTCTACAACAGAATATATATGCTCTAAATCAGCCTTAAGTGTATGGTACTCTTTCTCTCACAGCAGAATTCATGGGCCCAGGAATCAAGGAGTGGAAATGGGAGTCACACCATCCACTATTACCCCTGAAGACTGACTAGCAAAATTTGTGCTTACTGTGCCCACAACTTGATGCTCTGCTGGCCTGGAGGTCCTAGATCCAAAGGGAGGGCTACTGCCACCAGGAAACACAATAATTGATGCATTTACATGGAATTTAAGACTCCCACCCTGCCACCTCAGGCCTCTGAATAACAGGCAAAAAAGAAAATTATTGTACTGGCTTGAGTGCTTGATTCTGAATTCCAAGGAGAAATTAGACTGCTACTTTATAATGGAGGGAAGGAGGAATATGCCTGGTATACAGGAAAATTCATACAGTGTCTCTTAGTGTTACAATGCCCTGTGATTAAAGTCAATGGAAAACTGTAGCAAGCAAATCCAAGCAGGATTATGAATGGCCGATACATTTCAGGAGTAAAGATTTAGGTCACCCCACCAGGTAACAAACCATAATCAGCTGGGTTACTTGCTGAGAGCGATGGGAATATGAGATGGGCAGTGGAATAAAGTAGTTTTAAATACCAGTTATGAGCATGTAACCAGTTACAGAAACAAAGACTATGATCTCTTCCTTGTGTTGTTACGAAGATGCTTGTGTTTATGTATATGTATACACATATTTATAAACATATATATAGACACACATACACACACACACACACACACACACACAAAGGTCCCTGACTTACAATGCTTTGACATTATTTTCCTCTTACAATTTTTAAACTTTACACTGGCTCAAAAGTGGCACCCATTCACTAGAAACCATACTTCAAGTATCTACACAACCTTTCTGTTTCTCACTTTCAGCACAGTATTCAGTAAATTACATGAGCTATTAAATATTTTATTACAAAAGAAGTGTTTATGTTAGAAGATTTTACTGAACCGTAGGCTAAGGTAAGTGTTCTGAGCACATTTAAAGTAGGCTAGCTATGACGTTTGGTAGTTTGTGTACATTAAATGCATATTTGACTTAGAATATTTTCAATTAACAATGGGTTTATCAGAACATATATAATCTTTGTTTTCTTCTCTCTTATCCCCGTAGGTAACATAAGATCTATTAACTTTATAGTACAGTATTTATTGTGAAATTTACATAATAGTGTTTAAGTTATGAGATATATCAGATATGGGATATCAAGAGGAAGAGTAGCTATCACTCAAGGACTTTGCATTCTTTTGGGGGAAAGAGTTATTCCATTTTCAGTTGTACATAAGACAGTGGGATCACGTTCAGTGGAAGTATGATATTGTTATTGTATTTATTTGTAGATCAAGTATGCTTTAAGGAAATTCATGTGGTTGCCACGTTGACAAGGAGTGGACTTGTGATGGTTAATTTTATGTACCAACTAGGCTTGGACACAGTGCCTAAACATTTGATTGAATATTATTCTAAATGTTGATGTGAAGATGTTTTTGGATGAAATTAACATTTAAATTGGTGAACTCTGAGTAAAGCAAAATGCCCTCCATAATGTGGATGGGCCTCATCCAATCAGCTGAAAACCTTAAGAGAACAAAGATTGACCTGTCATGGGCCATAGGAAGTCTGTCAACAGATGATCTATGAACTTGAACTTCAACATCTCCTCTTCCCTGGTCTCCAGCCTGTGGGCCTAACCTGCAGGTTTTGAACTTGCCAGCTTCCATAATCCATGTGCCAATTCCTAAATAAATCTTTCTCTCTTCCTCCCTCTTCCTCTCCACACACACCATCCCCCACCCAAACACATACACACACCCTATTTATTCTGTTTATCTGTAGAACCCTAATATAATAATGTATGATTCCATTTAAGAAGTTCTACAACAGAGAAAACTAACTTATGGTGATAGGAATGAGAACAGCGGTTGTTTCTGAAAGGATGGGAATTGATGAGAATGGGGCTAAGGAGATTTCAAGATTAGAGAAAATATATGTGTATATATATATGTGTGTGAGTTACATAACTGTATGCATTTGTCAAAATCTATCAAGCTGAATATTTAAGATCTCTGTATTTTCCCATATGTATTAATTAACTAAATCTCACTTCTTAAAAAGGAGAAAGACATAGGTCTTACCATTGTAGATTTGCAGAAATATTATGCAAACTTTTTGTAACATAAATTCTTCATGATATAATGTTACTTATTAAAAGGCTGTACAATTATATATAACCTTCTACTTGTACTATGAAAAAAATGTGTGTGCCTAAAAGCATTGAAAAGAGAAACAGAAAAAGAGTAATGATCTTTATTGGTGGGAATGTAGATAATTTAAATTTTCTTCTTGATATTTACTTACGTTATTTCATTTACCAAAAATGAATATGTATTATTTTTACAATCAGAAATAATCAATGAAAGGTTTTTAAAGAATAATTTTTTATAGCGTGTATCTTGCTCTTACTAAAATTGCATTGTATTAGTTTTCTAATGCTGCCGTAATGAATGGTCACAAGGTTAAGAACTTATACCACTAGTCATTTAGTATCTGACAGTTCTTTAGGTCAGAAGTCTGGGTTAACTCAGCTGGTTTCTGTGCTTTGGGTCGCACAATGCTGAAATCAAGATGTCAACCAGCTGGTGTTTTTTCAGGAGGATCTGAGAAAAATCCGCTTTCAAGCCCATTTAGGTAATTAATATAATTTGGTTTTCTGCGGTTATAGAAAGAGGTTCCCATTTCTTTGCTGGCTGTCTGGCTTTTCATTTCTAGAGACCTCTCTCTGGCCCCTACATACATATGGTCCCTACATCTCAGAGCCAGCAAAGGAGGTCAAATTCATCTCATTCTTGGAATCTCTGACTTCTGCTGCTGCATCTTTTCTCTGCTTCCAACTTGAGAGAAGTTATCTGCTTTTAAAGTCTCATGTGATTAAATAGGACCCACCCAAATAATCCAGGATAATTTTGCTATTTTCAGGTTCACAATTTTAATTACATCTGCAAAGTCTCTTTTGCCATGTAACAGAGCATATTTGCCGGTCCTGGGGATGAGGACACCAGCATATCTGGTGAGCACAGAAGTCCATACTCTTTGTCTCCCGTATGTATTATATATTAAATTAGCAACAAACCAGATCAATTGACAACCAGGCACAAGGCTCTGTGCCCTGGGAGGTGCTCAGTTTGTTGAATGGACTAGGATTTTTGAGTGAGAAAAATAATTAGTTTCTCTCTTAAAATAATGAAAACTGCTTTATAACAAAATCTTGTCAGAATTAGTCAAAAGTATGTAACCTTTATGCAGATACTATCTTCATTTTATTGTTCTGTCAGACAACATCAGTTCATGAAAACCACCGAGGTACCCAGTTATTCTTTCGATATTTCTACAAGATACCTCTAAACAATTGCTAAACTGTTGTGATGTATTCATTTCCTTGAACAGATCTTTGTTAAATATGAGGTGAGCTTACTTTGTCCATCTGCTTTTGCAATAAAAGACAAGAATGGTGCAGCCAGTAAGAGAAACAGATATTACTGGAAATACATTCCTTAAAGAAAGTTCACATACAAAGGGACTATTTTTTTTTTTTTTACATGTGTTTTTTTTTGTTTTTCTTGTTTTTTTTTTTTTTTTATACTTTAAGTTCTAGGGTACATGTGCATAACGTGCAGGTTTGTTACATATGTATACCTGTGCCATGTTGGTGTGCTGCACCCATCAACTCGTCAGCACCCATCAATTCATCATTTATATCAGGTATAACTCCCCAATGCAATCCCTCCCCCCTCCCCCCTCCTCATGATAGGCCCCAGTGTGTGATGTTCCCCTTCCAGAGTCCAAGTGAACTCATTGTTCAGTTCCCACCTATGAGTGAGAACATGCGGTGTTTGGTTTTCTCTTCTTGTGATAGTTTGCTAAGAATGGTGGTTTCCAGCTGCATCCATGTCCCTACAAAGGACGCAAACTCATCCTTTTTTATGGCTGCATAGTATTCCATGGTGTATATGTGCCACATTTTCTTAATCCAGTCTGTCACTGATGGACGTTTGGGTTGATTCAAGTCTTTGCTATTGTGAATAGTGCCGCAATAAACATACGTGTGCATGTGTCTCTGTAGTAGAATAATTTATAATCCTTTGGGTATACACCCAGTAGTGGGATGGCTGGGTCATATGGTACATCTAGTTCTAGATCCTTGAGGAATTGCCATACTGTTTTCCATAATGGTTGAACTAGTTTACAATCCCACCAACAGTGTAGTGTTCCTGTTTCTCCACATCCTCTCCAACACCTGTTGTTTCCTGATTTTTTAATGATTGCCATTCTAACTGGTGTGAGATGGTATCTCATTGTGGTTTTGATTTGCATTTCTCTGATGGCGAGTGATGATGAGCATTTTTTCATGTGTCTGTTGGCTGTATGAATGTCTTCTTTTGGAAATGTCTGTTCATATCCTTTCCCCACTTTTGGATGGGGTTGTTTGTTTTTTTCTTGTATATTTGTTTGAGTTCTTTGTAGATTCTGGATATTAGCACTTTGTCAGATGAGTAGATTGCAAAAATTTTCTCCCATTCTGTAGGTTGCCTGTTCACTCTGATGGTAGTTTCTTTTGCTGTGCAGAAGCTCTTTAATTAGATCCCATTTGTCAATTTTGGCTTTTGCTGCCGTTGCTTTTGGTGTTTTAGACATGAAGTCCTTGCCCATGCCTATGTCCTGAATGGTACTACCTAGATTTTCTTCTAGGGTTTTTATGGTAATAGGTCTAACATTTAAGTCGCGAATCCATCTTGAATTAATCTTCGTATAAGGAGTAAGGAAAGGATCCAGTTTCAGCTTTCTACTTATGGCTAGCCAATTTTCCCAGCACCATTTATTAAATAGGGAATCCTTTCCCCATTTCTTGTTTTTGTCAGGTTTGTCAAAGATCAGATGGCTGTAGATGTGTGGTATTATTTCTGAGGACTCTGTTCTGTTCCATTGGTCTGTATCTCTGTTTTGGTACCAGTACCATGCTGTTTTGGTTACTGTAGCCTTGTAGTATAGTTTGAAGTCAGGTAGCGTGACGCCTCCAGCTTTGTCCTTTTGACTTAGGATTGTGTTGGCAATGCGGGCTCTTTTTTGGTTCCATATGAACTTTAAAGCAGTTTTTTCCAATTCGGTGAAGAAACTCATTGGTAGCTTGATAGGGATGGCATTGAATCTATAAATAACCTTGGGCAGTATGGCCATTTTCACGATATTGATTCTTCCTATCCATGAGCATGGTATGTTCTTCCATTTGTTTGTGTCCTCTTTGATTTCACTGAGCAGTGGTTTGTAGTTCTCCTTGAAGAGGTCGTTTACATCCCTTGTAAGTTGGATTCCTAGGTATTTTATTCTCTTTGAAGCAATTGTGAATGGAAGTTCATTCCTGATTTGGCTCTCTGCTTGTCTGTTACTGGTGTATAAGAATGCTTGTGATTTTTGCACATTAATTTTGTATCCTGAGACTTTGCTGAAGTTGCTTATCAGCTTAAGAAGGTTTTGGGCTGAGACGATGGGGTTTTCTAAGTATACAATCATGTCATCTGCAAATAGGGACAATTTGACTTCTTCTTTTCCTAACTGAATACCCTTGATTTCTTTCTCTTGCCTGATTGCCCTAGCCAGAACTTCCAACACTATGTTGAATAGGAGTGGTGAGAGAGGGCATCCCTGTCTTGTGCCAGTTTTCAAAGGGAATTTTTCCAGTTTTTGCCCATTCAGTATGATATTAGCTGTAGGTTTGTCATAAATAGCTCTTATTATTTTGAGGTACATTCCATCAATACCGAATTTATTGAGCGTTTTTAGCATGAAGGACTGTTGAATTTGGTCAAAAGCCTTTTCTGCATCTATTGAGATAATCATGTGGTTCTTGTCTTTGGTTCTGTTGATATGCTGGATGACGTTGATTGATTTGCGAATGTTGAACCAGCCTTGCATCCCAGGGATGAAGCCCACTTGATCATGGTGGATAAGCTTTTTGATGTGCTGCTGAATCCGGTTTGCCAGTATTTTATTGAGGATTTTTGCATCGATGTTCATCAGGGAGATTGGTCTAAAATTCTCTTTTTTTGTTGTGTCTCTGCCAGGCTTTGGTATCAGGATGATGTTGGCCTCATAAAATGAGTTAGGGAGGATTCCCTCTTTTTCTATTGATTGGAATAGTTTCAGAAGGAATGGTACCAGCTCCTCCTTGTACCTCTGGTAGAATTCAGCTGTGAATCCATCTGGTCCTGGGCTTTTTTTGGTGGGTAGGCTATTAATTGTTGCCTCAATTTCAGAGCCTGCTATTGGTCTATTCAGGGATTCAACTTCTTCCTGGTTTAGTCTTGGAAGAGTGTACGTGTCCAGGAAATTATCCATTTCTTCTAGATTTTCTAGTTGATTTGCGTAGAGGTGTTTATAGTATTCTCTGATGGTAGTTTGTATTTCTGTGGGGTCGGTGGTGATATCCCCTTTATCATTTTTCATTGCGTCTATTTGATTCCTCTCTCTTTTCTTCTTTATTAGTCTTGCTACCGGTCTGTCAATTTTGTTGATCTTTTCAAAAAACCAACTCCTGGATTCATTGATTTTTTGGAGGGTTTTTTGTGTCTCTACCTCCTTCAGTTCTGCTCTGATCTTAGTTATTTCTTGCCTTCTGCTAGCTTTTGAATGTGTTTGCTCTTGCCTCTCTAGTTCTTTTAATTGTGATGTTAGAGTGTCCATTTTAGATCTTTCCTGCTTTCTCTTGTGGGCATTTAGTGCTATAAATTTCCCTCTACACACTGCTTTAAATGTGTCCCAGAGATTCTGGTATGTTGTATCTTTGTTCTCATTGGTTTCAAAGAACATCTTTATTTCTGCTTTCATTTCGTTATGTACCCAGTAGTCATTCAGGAGCAGGTTGTTCAGTTTCCATGTAGTTGAGCGGTTTTGATTGAGTTTCTTAGTCCTGAGTTCTAGTTTGATTGCACTGTGGTCAGAGAGACAGTTTGTTATAATTTCTGTTCTTTTACATTTGCTGAGGAGTGCTTTACTTCCAATTATGTGGTCAATTTTGGAATAAGTGTGATGTGGTGCTGAGAAGAATGTATATTCTGTTGACTTGGGGTGGAGAGTTCTATAGATGTCTATTAGGTCCACTTGGTGCAGAGATGAGTTCAATTCCTGGATATCCTTGTTAACTTTCTGTCTCGTTGATCTGTCTAATGTTGACAGTGGAGTGTTGAAGTCTCCCATTATTATTGTATGGGAGTCTAGGTCTCTTTGTAAGTCTCTAAGGACTTGCTTTATGAATCTGGGTGCTCCTGTATTAGGTGCATATATATTTAGGATAGTTAGCTCTTCCTGTTGGATTGATCCCTTTACCATTATGTAATGGCCTTCTTTGTCTCTTTTGATCTTTGATGGTTTAAAGTCTGTTTTATCAGAGACTAGGATTGCAACCCCTGCTTTTTTGTGTTCTCCATTTGCTTGGTAGATCTTCCTCCATCCCTTTATTTTGAGCCTATATATGTCTCTGCATGTGAGATGGGTCTCCTGAATACAGCAGACTGATGGGTCTTGACTCTTTATCCAGTTTGCCAGTGTGTGTCTTTTAATTGGAGCATTTAGTCCATTTACATTTAAGGTTAATATTGTTATGTGTGAACTTGATCCTGCCATTATGATATTAACTGGTTATTTTGCTCATTCGTTGATGCAGTTTCTTCCTAGTCTCGATGGTCTTTACATTTTGGCATATTTTTGCAATGGCTGGTACCGGTTTTTCCTTTCCATGTTTAGGGCTTCCTTCAGGGTCTCTTGTAAGGCAGGCCTGGTGGTGACAAAATCTCTAAGCATTTGCTTATCTGTAAGGAATTTTATTTCTCCTTCACTTATGAAACTTAGTTTGGCTGGATATGAAATTCTGGGTTTAAAATTCTTTTCTTTAAGAACGTTGAATATTGGCCTCCACTCTCTTCCGGCTTGTAGAGTTTCTGCCGAGAGATCTGCTGTCAGTCTGATGGGCTTCCCTTTGTGGGTAACCCGACCTTTCTTTCTGGCTGCCCTTAAGATTTTTTCCTTCATTTCAACTTTGGTGAATCTGGCAATTATGTGTCTTGGAGTTGCTCTTCTGGAGGAGTATCTTTGTGGCGTTCTCTGTATTTCCTGAATTTGAATGTTGGCCTGCCCTGCTAGGTTGGGGAAGTTCTCCTGGATGATATCCTGAAGAGTGTTTTCCAATTTGGTGCCATTTTCCCCCTCACTTTCAGGCACCCCAATCAGACGTAGATTTGGTCTTTTGACATAATCCCATACTTCTTGCAGGCTTTGTTCATTTCTTTTTCTTCTTTTTTCTTTTGGTTTCTCTTCTCGCTTCATTTCATTCATTTGATCCTCCATCGCTGATACTCTTTCTTCCAGTTGATCAAGTCGGTTACTGAAGCTTGTGCATTTGTCACGTATTTCTCGTGTCATGGTTTTCATCTCTGTCATTTCGTTTATGACCTTCTCTGCATTAATCAGTCTAGCTGTCAATTCTTCCACTTTTTTTTCAAGATTTTTAGTTTCTTTGCGCTGGGTACGTAATTCCTCCTTTAGCTCTGAGAGGTTTGATGGACTGAAGCCTTCTTCTCTCATCTCATCAAAATCATTCTCTGACCAGCTTTGATCCGTTGCTGGCGATGGGCTGTGCTCCTTTGCAGGAGGAGATGCGCTCTTATTTTTTGAATTTCCAGCTTTTCTGCCCTGCTTTTTCCCCATCTTTGTGGTTTTATCTGTCACTGGTCTTTGATGATGGTGACGTACTGCTGGGGTTTTGATATAGGTGTCCTTCCTGTTTGATAGTTTTCCTTCTGACAGTCAGGACCCTCAGCTATAGGTGTGTTGGAGATTGCTTGAGGTCCACTCCAGACCCTGTTTGCCTGGGTATCAGCAGCAGAGGTTGCAGAAGATAGAATATTGCTGATCAGCGAGTGCACCTGTCTGATTCTTGCTTTGGAAGCTTCCTCTCAGGGGTGTACTCCACCCTGTGAGGTGTGGGGTGTCAGACTGCCCCTAGTGGGGGATGTCTCCCAGTTAGGCTACTCAGGGGTCAGGGACCCACTTGAGCAGGCAGCCTGCCCCAAAGGGACTATTTTTTAAAGTACAGGATGGGTGCAGGGGAACCACTGCTCATAGGGCATTGTGTGGTAGGCTAATAATGACTCCCTATGGAAGTTTATGTTCCAGTCTCGGGAACTGGTGACTGTGTTACCTTACGTGGCAAAAAGGACTTTGTAGATGTAATAAAATTAAAGATCTTAATATGGGAAGGTTTTTCTGAATTATCCAGGTGGGCTCAATATAAACAGAAGGATCCTTATATGGTGAAGAGGGCAGCAGGAGGGTCAAAAGAGGAGATGTGGTGAGAAAAGCAGAGATCCGAGTGGAGAGAAGATGTTGCACTGGTGACCTCGTAGGTGGAGAAAGGGCTACCAGCCAAGGAATGCAGGCAGCCTCTAGTAGCTAGAAACTGCAGAAGATACCAGCCCCACTGACACTTTGAGATTCGTCCAGTGAGTCTAATTGTGTACTTTTGTCCCCTGGAACTGTAAGATGATAAATTTGTGTTTTTTTAAGCCACCAAGTTTGTGGTAATTTCTTACAGCAGCAATGGGAAGCAAACACGGTAACCTGGAGTTAGTGGTAATCCAGCTCTCACCACCACAAGGACTGAAGGGCCGAGGGGAGTCGTTGCCAGAACCCCAAGGAAGTAATGTGGAGTCAGACTTTGTGGGGACTGTGGCCCTCAGGAGGGCCTGCAGATATTACAGAAAGGAAGTGGAAAGTCCAGGACAGATAGGCCTTACTCCACACTCAATTCTACAGAAGAGAAGGCCCCCGCTAGGTTTAAATCTGAACCTTGTGACCTTTTCTCAGGGTTTTTATTTCCAGTCAGTCCTCACTTTTTCATGTTCATTACAGCCACCCCAGTGCCAGTTCCTAGGACTTTCTTGCAGACCCCATACATCCCCCTTTCAAAATATTGCCCTACCCTATTCATCCTTCCATATTGAGAAAGATCTCTGTAGAATACAGAGGACACCATGTTCACCTTCATCTTACCCCAAAGCGAAAACCTTCTCCTGGTGCTATCACAATCACACTGCACTAAAGGTAACATCTGTGCAAGTCCCTGCGCACCCTCCACCATATCCCCTTCCTATTCCGTCATCTTTGACCCATTACTTCTGGCCCCATGAGCTGAGTTCTCAGGGCCTTCTTATTACTTGTTCTTTCTGACTAGAACATTCTGCTCCCTGACATCCTCTAACTGCCTCCTTTATAGCTTTTAGATCTCAGCTTCAATGTCACCTCTTCAGGGTCCTCCTATCACCCCTATCACTCTACTGGAATGTTTGCAGAGAATGCATTACCATCATTTGTTTGTTTGTTCTTTATTGTCTGACCTTGTCCCTTACTAGAATCTAAGCTCTTTGGTTCCACAGGCCTCTGGGTTGTTTTCTTCATTGCTGCATCCCAATGACCTGGAAGAGCGCAGAAGACATTGTAGAAGCTCAATAGATATTTACTAAATAAATGAATGTTAATTGATAAATGCAGTAAAACACATACACAACTTTTTCATAAAATATAGTCAAGTGTGCCGGTTCTGTACTCTGCTTGCCTGCTCTGTGCCCAGGAGGCTGATTGCTCCAGTCTGCAATACCCAGGCTCTGGTTGTCTGACTGCCTGTTGCACTAGCCACAAAATGGGAGCACAGGGTGAGAGATAGTCAGGCAGTTTTTTTTTTTTTTCCCCCATTCCTTCCCTGCTTTGAATTCCAGGAGGGCAGCTCCTCATTGACTCAGATGACACCATCTTCTCCCTATTTCCTTCCAGTCTAGGGGTGACATCAGTTTCCCCCTACTGCTAGCACAAGAGTGCCTCACCATTCCTTGTCAGTTTCTTTCTCTCTGCTCACACCCCAGGAAGCTGTGCCTTCCTCAAAGTCTCTTCAGTTGCACAATTTGGGATAAGGTGTTTCTTGCTGGAATCTTGTCTGATTAATCAGGAGATTCTCCTTTTGTGTCTATATAATTTATATATCATTTGTGTATATACAAATTACGTGCACGATTCTTTCCTTCCTTCCTCCCTCCTTCTTCCTTCCTTCCATCCTTTTTTCCTTCCTTCTTTTTTCCTTTCTTTATATTAAATCTGAGGTTCTCTTTGGTTTTACATTTTCCTTAGATACTGACAAAATAACTAAAAAGTGTCTTGTATCTACATTGTGGTGGTGTGTGTATGTGTATGTTTGTTATCAAGATAAATGTTTGATTTTGACTGCATAAATTTTAGAAATATTTAGACAACACTACATTAAACATAACAAAAAGTATTTAAAAAAACTAAAACAAGAAACATGGCTTCAGAATGTACTTCTTAAATTAATCTGTAAATTTAGGGCTACACTAATAAAAATAGTATAAAGTTTGAATGGGATGTGTTGTGGTTTAGGTTTTTTGTTTGTTTGTTTTGCATTGCTTTTCAAAACCAACCAGAATGTATTTAGGTAGATATTAAATTAATTGTCCTGACTTCTGACAACAGCTTCTAGCATATAGAAATACTCTTGATTATTTCAAACGTCTCTATGTATGTAAAACTCTGGTGATGGTTTAAGTAATGGTGGAACTATTTTTATCAAAATACAATATTTACAGTATCTAATTCTAGAAGTTGCAGTGATGTAAAAATGATGTATTCATAACAATCTAAATAAATATTTAAAAGTACAGTCTGATAAATTATGCTCTATCTACTCAAATAAGAGCAATTGTAACATCAACTAAATAACAGTAGCTGAACCAAAAAGAGATAAAATTACCTTAAAATGACAACAAGGCATATGTTCTGCTGTGGTTGGGGGTGTTCAGGACTCCGAAGCTGTAAAAGCTGAGCCAGATTTGCAGGTGACCCTCAGTCCCTGAGCCCTCACTGCATGACCCTCTCTGGGAGACCTTATGACTCAAGGAACCCCGTGGCATCTCTAGGCCTCTGAGCTGCATGTGGAGCAGCAGAAACAAAAGGGTCCTTTGGGAAAAACTGATACTTGAACTTAATATTAGCCTGTATTTTCCTGTTGCGATCATTTTCTTTTCTGAGTCCATGGAGCTTTCTCTCAGTCAACAGAGCAGCCATCCAGCTTTCTTAAGCGCTTGTCTCAAATCAGAGTCTCATTTTAATGGGAGAAAGAAGTGCGCCATAATTATTTGTCTATGTTTTTAGCCACCTTCTTGTAGAAGTTTTGTACCTGATATGTGGAGTTAATGTTTCTACACACTTTGGGAAATTCCTTCTCTGTTTCTAAGCAGTTCATTGATTTTCTCTAAAGTTGTATTACATGTTCTAGGTGTAACTCAAGCTTGAGCTGAAGCTTCCAAATTTTCCTTTCAAGCTGCACGTTTTCAGACTGCAAAGATGCCTGCTCCGTTTGGAGACTTCCTACTTGTCCTGTAAGTTCTTCATTCATTTGATTTTCTTCACACCGTTTTCTGAAACTTTCTTGTTTTTCTCCTTAAACAGGTCCTTTTAAGTGGCCCATTTAAGTTAACATCCACAATGAGACTCTTTAGACCAACTTCTAACTGATAGGCCAGTGATTACCATTTTCTTTTTCCCTCCTTTTCTCTACTTCCAGATTCCCACCATCCTTGTGATCGCTATAGAAATTGGACAACTGTATGGTCTTCAGCAGGATTCAACCAGAAATTTTAATTAGCTCTCTTTATCTTTCATGACCTGTTTCATGACCTCTTGTGTTTGAGTGCTCCAACATTGCTATTTGTTCCTTTTTGTTTCTCATTGCACAGTTTCTTAGTTGAGTGGTTCTGGACTTTGCTGAAGATGGGAGTTTTCATTCAAGCTGTCTCTTATTTGATTCCAAAGTTGTTCTCCATCATTCTGTGAAGTCTTCCAGATGTTCCACATTGACCACTTGGGAAAGTTTTCGGGAGTTGCTTTTCTGCTCTTTTTCAAAATTTATGGTGTCCTCGAGTCATGACCTGCTTCCATTTTTTTTTTTTTAATGTCACAATACTTGGAGTTTGTGACATCAGAAGACTGGCCTCCACCACAGCACACCTAGATTTGTTAAACTTGTGAGAGCAAGAGAGATTTCCACCTTGAGAAATGCCAGTAGTGTCTCAAAAGGAAAAATATAAAATAGGACATTTATTAAGTTTGGGGCATGGCTTTGAGCAACTTAAGGAAAGGTTTTTAAGGTAGGAAACTGGTTGGAGCTGAAAAATTTCACATGATAGAGTTGAAGACTGGTAGACGTGGCCAGTCAAGGATTTCAGACGAGTTTTGCTAAACGAGCCATTATCTTAAAAAGACAGCTCTTTTCCCAGATGAGCGAACTGTATGCTTGAATAATTTGGTTAAGAAGAATTTTCTAAAGCAGTGACATTATTTACTTGTTTGCCGTCTGATATTCCAGCATTTGAATTTCCTGGATCAGATAGTTACTATGATGACAGGTAGTCTTGCTTCTCAGTCTTAGTATCCAACTTAGATACTTGAGTAGGCTCAATGCAAACTATTCTCATTCTGCTTCTCTGTGAACATCAGCTGTCTTGCATTCATGAGAGTTTCCCCATTGGTCAGATATACCCAATTTCCTGAGTCATCTCTCCAGTGGTACATTAGATGTTCTTTTTTTTTTTTTTTTTTTTTGTGGATACACACCTCAAAAAACAATTTTGGAGCTTTGAGATAGTGACATGTAAATTTCTTTCTCGTAAACAATGGCTTGGGGTTTTTTAAAATATATTTCTAGTTTACATTGAAATGTTGCATTTCAAGCTTACTGAAAAGAATAGTATAACCTCATAACATGACAATTTATAATTGACTGATTAGTTTGAAATAGTTTATTGTTAAAAAGGTGCCATTGGCTAACTCATGAGAAAGTGCATGTGCCTTTTAGATTCTAACAAGAATGAAATAAATCTTATTATAAACGCATGTGGCTTCCATGTGCTGCTTTAGAAAAATGCTAACTATGTCTTCCTCTTTAATTCAAGTAATTTCACTTTTGGGTCTATGCCACTTCTTAAAAAAGGTGAATAAAAACAGAGCATAGATGATGAGGGCAGAATATGATGCAAGCTACCAATTTGAAAGGCAGTGAATGAAATCTAATTTTAAAATGCAAAATCAAGCAAGAGCCAAGAAAAGAAAATTGCTTTTACTTTTCTATATGCTTAGCAAGTTAGTGATTATGGTTTCACTGAATATTTAATGCATCAACCTGACTGCCATAGGATATCTTGAGAGCAAACATAACATCTTAAGTTACAGAGTCCCAAGTAACTTTCGCATCAAGAACCCCTAGATTTCATTATAAGCATAAAGCACAGATGTATTATGAATATTCTTTACTCTAATAACACATTTTCAAACTGTAAGCATCTAATGCCTAATTACAGGTAACTAAAACTTATTGGTAATATATAAGTGAATTAATATTCTTACAGAATAAAAAAATTGAATTGGAAAACTTTGGAGTCTTCTTAAATTAAATTTACTTCCATGCTATCATCTCTTTACCTTATATTATCTTAGCGTTTTTACATTTGGATCAAACCACCTATCATATACTTACTGATGAATTATGTTAAAATTATTTCTTCACAGTTTCAAGTATATATTCTTTATTCCTCTAGTTAGGTTGGAAACTCTTCAATAGTTGGAATGATGTCCTCTGTTGCCCATTTTTTCCTCCACACTAAATGCTATGATTTAAATGTTGGTTCCCCTCCAAATTAATGTTTTAATCTATTTGCCATTGTGGCAGAGTTAGAGGTGGGACTTTGTGGAGGTGATTGGACAATGAAGGCTTTGCCTCATGGTAGAGATGAATTTCATTATATTAACTCTTTCATTATATTGCCTTTTTGCCTTTCTGCCTTTTGCCATATGATAATTCAGCAAGAAGGACTAGACAAGATGCCAGCACCTTGATATTGAACTTGCCAGCCTTCAGAACTGTGAGACTATACATTTCTATTCATTATAAATTACTCAATGTTTAGTATTCTGTTACAGCAGCACAAAATGAACTAAGCCACTGAATACTACATACCCATTATTATAAATGACTCCTAAGGGATCAACCTATGCTTTAAAAATCCTGAAAAAGTGAGTTAATAAATTGGAATTCTATACTTTTCATAACATTCATCACGGTCTTGCCATAGGATCACTCTAAGGTCTCCTGCCACAGGAAAATTATCCCACATCAACATTGTAAATTTTTATCTTGGACCTAAGGTCTACCAAGATATTTATGCATCCTAGAAAACTGAGAAAAATGCAGAGTTATAAGTTTTTATAAAACAAAAATATTAAACATAAAAAGTTGTGCTTTAAGGTTATATTTATCAAATGCTAATTTTTAGATGGTATTTACCAATATGGCAGCTAATGTCTATGCCGATTGGCCAGTTAGTACAAGTACTATATCAGTTGTTTAATATTTTTAATACAACCCATGGAATTAATTATGATTTTATATATTAAGATTCTCTTTTTCTATGAAATGGTGGCAATAAAGGTTAGTTATTTTATATTCACTTTTCTTTAAGATAGATGTAGCTGAAAAACAACATCGACAACCCTATGTCAGTCTTCTCTCTTTAAAGTATAAAAGTAATTGTATAACCCGGTGACGTCCAAGGGCCTGGAAAACAGACAAAACTGCTTATTTTGCCTCCATAAGAATCCTTGTGTTTAAAAGTATTTTTTTTTTATTTCTCAGTTTCCAAAATTTTATTTGACAGCCTCCATGCTTGCACATAGTATCCTAAAAACAGAAAAATTTCTAGCTTAACTCCCTTGCAAAGTCTTAAATGGCTATAATTTGAAATAGGAATTATACCATCAAACATGAAGAAAAGAAGTACGGAAACTTAAAATAAACTCTGTCTGAAACTTTACACTTTATGGATCCTACTTTGTATGTAATATCAAAAAAAATCACAGTAGTGAGATGTGAAGTGTATGTTAATGTATGCCTTCTGGTTTACATAAGCATAGTTTAAATGGAATATTTTAAGACAAAATATTTTTCAGTATGGGGAATATAAATTTTAAAATTACAAAATCTTAAAATGAGATAAGACCTTTACATCATCTAACCTAATCCCATCAAGTTCAACAATGATGCCTGTACTTATTTCCCTGACCATGTTATTTCTGCTAAACCATGCATAATACTAAAATGTTCACCACCTCACATAGCTTCCTGTTGCTGCTATGGAGAGCCTTCGGTGTTCTAAAAATCTATCCAAAATTGAATTTGAGTTTGTATCTATTAATGACATTTTGCTCTCCAGTTTATAGCCATACAGACTGCATAGTTCTTTTTCTCAAACATAACATTTTAAAGGCTTAAAATATTATTAGGTCTCTCATAAAGGTTAAGGTCTTTTAGAAAACCGAACACCAAAAATTTCAAGCCCCCACCCAGCATAAAGTTAATTAGTTAGTTACTGAGGTTTTGTGTCATAAACCCCAAACTGCAGAATGTGCTTTCTTGACATTGTTTAAATTGTTAAATTGTCCATTTTCCCTATAAAACTCAAAACCACAGACTTTCTTATTCTTAGGCTTTATACTTTTGAGAAGTGACACTGGAACATTTGCCTTGCCTTATACATCACATTCTTGTTCTCTTGTTTCTTTTCACTGGTGACAAACCCAGCTGCCTTTAACACATACAACCTCTGCTAACTGCCAGAAAGCAGAGGGTCTGACTCTCAGGATACTTTAAACCCATTAGTGTTTGCCTTCAGTATAGATCTCTATTTCCTTCAGCTATCCCTAATGGGTTATCACTCATTTTTGGATACCATCATGCCTGAGACAAAAGATGTTGTGTTACCTCAACTAAAGAAGTTCCATCAAAAAGGTCTGCCTTTAACAGAAGACCTGCTTTTTTCTAACCTTATTATTCCTTCATCCCCCTCTTACATAGATGGTATTACTAGGGAAAATTATCCATAGGTCATGGAAATCTTTTCACTGGCCTGCTCTTCTTTTGCTTCATTTGTGGAAATGGCTCTTCATTTCTAAACCCAAGATTCTCAGGCTATATGTTATAGTTACATTGATGTGGCAACATGGCTATGCTATGGTACCCATTTGCTGGTCAACTATTCCGACTGTTTAGAGGTAGCAAAAATGGAGGCAGCAACACTCAGGGACTGGTAAAGCGAGGAAGCCATTCCCTCCCTAAGACTGAAAGGGCGAGAAAGAAATGCATGGCAGCAGATCCAGGTGCTAGAGGACATATCAGGGCTTTCCAAAGTCCTGTGCAGAAGAGGGAGTGAGCAAGAGAAGAGATACCCTGCCCTCTCTCCCCTTCTGTCATCCACTTTCTGCAAGGACTTCCCACTAGCCAAGTCGAACTGGAAGCCAGAAAGATGGCATCTCCATGAACCATTCTCCTGAGGCACAGAGCAGGAAGTGAGGAGCAGAGAATGGAAAAGAATCAGCATGTGACCCTCACTATAAATTACACCAAAAACATTTGGATGCATCTGTCAGGCTTTATGAAGAATGTCTGTACCTTTAAAGGCTGAATACTGTGTTTCATGTCACCTCTCTGGGTCCTCTTCTTCTATGGTTAAAAAAAATACTGTAATAGGAATTTCTAATTCTCCCTTCTTGCTACACTTTAGACTCTGAGAGAAGAAGAAAAAGTAATGAATAAGACATAAATATTATGCCCCTCACGCCCCACTCTCTGGAAAGTTTAAGTGGATGCCTTCCTTTTTAATTTTAAATATCTTTCCTCCATTAGACAGATTAATGGAGGAAATAGAGTAGAAACATTATGAGGTGAAGCCCAGATATCTGTGCAAATGTACCCAAATATTAACACTCAGTGAGCTACTATTTGATATTTTTAATTAAAAAATAGGTTAATGAAAAGCAAGCATATACTATATAGAATTGCTGATGAGCTGAATGAGCAGAGCTTCCTGGCCCTCCTAACAAAAAGCACTTACTACTTGGTGTCCCTAGCCTAGAATGTTCTAAAGAGTGATAGTAAATCATATGGTATGGTATGATTGCTAGCTTACTATATTTTACAGGCGTATTATTTGGGGTGATGAAAACTAATAGAACAAAGAGAAGTTGATTTCCCACTTGCCTAGTAGTTACTAAGCAAAGGATGAATTCCTTGATGGGGAGATTCATCAACCCAGATTCTTTCCATTTTGTGGCTCTGTACCCTTTAGGGTCTATCTGTCATTTGCATCTAGTGAGTACAAAGAAATACAGATCTTTTGGGGTAGGAAGCATACTTTTCCTACAAGAATTGATACAGAAATGGCATGCATTGCTTTCATGCACATTCCATTCTCTGCAATTTAGTCATATGTCCAAACCCAAATGCAAGGAAGACCAAGAAATATAGGCTGGCTGTGTGCTCCAAAAGAGAAAATAGACTTTTGTTAAATAGCTCTACCACATACATAGGCTTTATTAAAATAAACATGTAGACACTTAATGATGTCTAAATAACTCCTGATACTTAAAGTTAATATTATGACAACATAAAATATTACAGGATAAGTAAGCCTTTCATTTATGTGTATCTTAATGTAAAATATTCATGTTTAATTAGTGTAGACTGAGCACAAATAATGTGTCTTTGCTTTACATTTTAGGGACCCAACAGGGGCAAAATATTCTACCATATGTTATCTTCCCATTTAAATTTCTCAAAGGAAAGGTAGGCTATGGTATAATGGCTACAATTACAATAATAAATATAATAGAATATTTAAAAACAATACTTTAATTTCTGACTGTCTACATAAAATAGCTAAGTCTACTAGTGCTTCTGAAAATCTATATAAAAATTTCCCTATTAATAATGAGACATCTTCAATAGTTTAATTGGAAATAATTAAATTTTCCTAAGAAAAAGGACAGACTGAAATAGCCAAGTGCTGTAACAATCAAATTGGTAACTAATTAATTATTTTTACATGTGCCCTGCATCTTGTTTAAGTATCATCAGTAAGTTAACACAAAATTCAGTTAGGTTTCGTTTTTTTTTCACTCACTTATCAATTTCTACACAGCTTTTCTAGGTTAGGTATTGTGCTATTTGGTATTGATAGAGTTATGAACAAGATAATCAAAGACTTACATTCTAGTAGCATTAATGAACTTTTACTAAGTATTATTATCTCCATTTTGCAATAAGAACATTTAGACTCAGGGAGAGGTTAAGTAACGTGTCTAATGCCTTATGGTTTGTGAGAGTAGAGTTGAACCAAACCCCAAGTACCTCGTCTTATCCCTCTGCTGCATGTAACTAGAACTGAATTCCATATGACACAGGCTGTTCCTGAAAATTCAAGTCAGTGAGACTTTCTCACTGCTTAGTTTACTTTCTCTAATTTTTAATTTATATTTCCTCTTGTAATATTCAAAAATTGGGTTTCATTATATATGTAGTCCCACTTCCAGTTTCTAATAATACCATGTTTTTCTAACTTGAAAGATGTTTTTTTTCTTAAAAACAATTGCTGACTTTTTAATAATGAGTCAACAGTGCCATCTTCTGTCTCTGTTCTCATTAGCTGTTGGAAATAAAGCCTTAAAAGACTGGGTTAATGTAGATCAGGAACAGGAACCAAGGAATCTGGAGAGTTTAAAGTCTTGGCAAAATGTACTACATCTTTGAATACTTACAAAGAGACTAATTGTTTGAAAGGCCTCACAGGGCAGGGATGTGTTAAAAACAGTGCAGTGTGATTAGTTTCCTGAAACCTTTGAGTAGCCCTTCCAACAATGGAACTGAAGAAGGAGGAAGCAGGAGGGAGGAGACAATGACAGAAACAGGTGGCAAGAGGTTATAATGATTTGGGTCGATGTAATTGATGGAATAAAATAAGCAGCTCTCCTGTTTGTTCTACCAATTGTTTACACACTTCCTTCTGTCTTCACCTTTAGAGAAACATGACTGATCTTGGTAAGCACTTTTGTCGAGCAAAAATAAAAAAGAAAAGATATAAGTGAAACAAAATATTAAGCCCTGAATTTTTTTCCTTCTCTGCATGTGAAGCATAGTTATCAAAACTGAGGCATGTGCAAAAACTTAGATAAACATGAAAATCTTGCAGGATTGAACATTTAGCTGAGAAAGCACTATTTTTTTGTTTTTGTTTTTTGTTTTTGGTTTTTTTTTTTTTGGCAAATCTATCCCATTTTGGAAATGTATTTTTAGTCTCATCATACTTTCCAGCCATCATACAAAGTAAAAAAGACAAAAATTAAAAACTCAGTGTTTACCAGTACTTAGGTGAGTTCATTTGAATATCTCCATTTCACAATGCTTATCTTTCATATACCTACACTGGGTTTAAGCTTTCTGAATAGTAGCCACTTCGAGAAATACTTATGATATTAATCATATTGCCCAGAATTCAATTGTTCTTCTAAGGAATTTGAGGAAATGGTAGGAATCCCAAACAGATTTTCAAATTTCTCTTAGCCAAGGAACTCCAAACAGCAGCAGGCAAAAGTATGAATGAAAGGTAGTTCTCATGCATGTCTTTATAAATGTGACTTTTGCGAGGTTGCTGTTTTCCATAATTATTTTGCATACTTGAAGACAGTAGGAACAGCGGCCACGTGTGAGCACAATACGATGTGTAACTGGAAAATATTCTGTGTACCACCAAGGGAAAACTGCCACTTAACTTTTGCTGAATTATTGACAGTCTACTTCTCTGTGCCCATCTGCTTTTTTCAGTCTTTCACTAAAATAGCATTAGATGAGCTTTCTTACTAGAAATTAGTGGTCAGTGCTGGACAAACGGGATTTGAATTGGAAATTTCTGAAATTTAACCAAACAATTTAACAAGATGTCTCCAAAAAAGTAAAGTATCTAAGGTTTGATGGCTTACCAGGCTTGAGGAGAATCTTCCGTCTGTTTCTGAGGGCTTCACGTGTCCCTGACTTACGTTCCCTAACAGCCCACTCTATTTCACACTAGCCAGAGGTATTATACTTTAATTGTATCATATTAAACACACTCTAGAAAACCCAGAATCCCATGTTAATTTGTCAGTCAACACAAGAAGCTTAGCTTCCTAAATTGGCATATCTATATTTAAAGATCATCAATGTCAACATTTTACTATTTCTGTAAACAGGGCAGTTATAATGTAATTTCAGAAGCATGAAGTAATAAAATTGATCTGAAAATACATGTACATATGTATTCTCCCTTTTACAAAGCTATAATGCTTTCTATTGTTTTGTAATAAAGTCAATTTCTAAACATATACAATGCACATCATTACGAGGATCTTCTCTGTTGCCTCCCTCTGGTTATGGATGAAAACTGGTTTCCTGGGCAAGAGCAAAGGCAGACACCAGGCTGAATCTAAGAGAGCTGCAATTGCTGTGAATGCTTCAAATATCCTTACACAGATGCTCAGAAGTACGGGATTCTGCCATTTTGGACCCGAACTTTCCTACCAGCCTGTGATGCCGAAAGATGAAGGACTCCATGAGTACATACAATGTGACTGATTGATTACATTGACTTCAGTGCAACTCACTGGGAGAAGCACCAGGCTTGAGCTTTAACCAGAAGCTCTCTCAAGCACATAGCAATCTTTCTATATCCAAGGGAGGTTTTTTTTTTTTTTTTTTTCCTTTCATAAACTCACTTTTATTTATGGCACAGACCCCTTCTAGACCCCTCCTCAGGACTTTTTACAAAGGGTGCCCATTAAACCACTTATTTCATCTCCTCTAATTGCTGTTTATTCTATTTGCATTTGTTTTTCTCATTTAACTGTAATCACCTTATGGTGAGGGTGTTGGTGGTGGTGCCAGGAGTAGCATTGACATGACTCCAGCCTTAGGTGACACCTGAACTTTACTAACTTAATTTCCCTTATGGTCTTACTTAATTCATCTTACTCCAGTGGTCAAAAGAATGTTAAAATTTCCATAATTCTACTTCTATTCAATCTCTCTCTCTCTCTTTCTCTCTTTCTCTCTCTCACCCTCCCTCCTTCCTCCCACCCCTTTCTCTTTCTCTTTTTACTCTCCCCTGCATCCAGGGTCCATTTCTTTCTCTTTTTTAAAATCAGTAATTAGCAAAGTATCTCCTAAATTTACTAATTAACTTTATTTCTAGTAACTAAGCTTGATAACCTTTTTTTTTTTTTTTGAGACAGAGTCTCGCTCTGTCACCCAGGCTGGAGTGCAGTGGCACAATCTCGGTTCACTGCAGGTTCCACCTCCTGGGTTCACGCCATTCTCCTGCCTCAGCCTCCTGAGTAGCTGGGACTACAGGCGCCCACCACCACGCCCGACTAATTTTTTGTATTTTTTTGTAGAAACGAGGTTCACTGTGTTAGCCAGGCTGGTCTCTATCTCCTGACCTCGTGATCCGCCCGTCTCGGCCTTCCAAAGTGCTGGGATTACGGGCATGATCCACCGCGTCTGGCAGCTTGATAACTTTTCTTTCTGTAAAATAAACTTATCCTCTGATACATACAACACAATTAAATGTTGACTTTCTCAGTTGTAGAGCTATCGATTTCCTAAGATTAAAGTAGTCTTCCTCATTGAAATTTGAGAAAAGTTCTAGGTAATAATATCAGGACAAAGAGGGAGTTGCTATTGTCTGATGAAAGACCACTGAACAGATAAATGTGTCAAAAAGAACAAGTGGCGTAATGGATCGTAAGTATAGCAAATCCACAGCTAATTATGAATTGTCTGATGTACATAATTTTGAACTTTTCTTTTAAATCTTTACTTTTTTAAATTAAGTCATTTAACTATGTATTTGAAGACAATGTTTCCCCACCTTTAAGCTGTCTCAAAATCTTTCTAAGTACACCCACCAGGGACTTCTCTCAATGCATATATTCGGTTTTCTAAAGATGATGATAACTCTATCAGGAAGCATGTTGATGGCTTGCTTATGCTAAATACTCTATTAGGTTATGGTATATACATGTAATCCTAACAAAAAGCCTGTGAAGTAATAAGAGGTTTCTTTATGTACAAAGAAAAGATACTCCTGTGTATTTTGATCCAGGCAGCGAGGCCAAGCGGTTTTCCAATGTCTTCCAAAGAGGATGTAGCATGGTCAAAACTCAAGATCAGGTGTGTTCGCCCTGACTACAGTGTTCCTTCACTTGAATAAAAATGATCTGTAGGGAGATACTAACTCTCCTTTTCAATAACCCTTTTCTTTAAACCATTTACCTTTTTCAATAAACATAAGTAACATAAGAGTGCTTGTAATCTTTCCTCAGAAATCAAGTTTATGTTTTCCATTTATCCCTGCATTGACGAAGGTTTTAAAGGTAATGAATTCAGAATTTATTTAAATAACATAGTTTCAACAGAAGCACTAACAGCAGAAGCACAGGGGCTCACAGACAACATCACCAGATTTAACATTTCTCCTATCTTTTCTTCCGATTTATCATAAAATGTTTACATATAATTAGTTTGTTGTATGTACATTTAATTATTGTGTCATGTGTTTTTACAGGCAATTTATGTATCTATGTATTAGTTTGCTCGGGCTGCCATGACAAAATATCGCAGACTGGGTGGCTTAACTAACAGGAATTTATAATTCTGGAGGCCGGAAGTCTGAGAGGAAGGTGTTGGAAGAGTTGGTTTCTGCTGAGTCCCTGTCCTTGGTTTGCGGATGGCTGTGCCGTTGCTGCCTCTTCTCATGGTTGTTCCTCTGTGCACGCACACTTCTGATGTCTCTGTGTGTATCCAAATCTCCTCTTCTTGGGAGAACAACAGTCACATTGGTTTAGGGCCCTCCCTAGTAGCCTCCTTTCAACATAATTATCTCTTTAAAGGCCCTGCCTCTAAATACTGGCACATTCTCAGGTACTGGGGGATTATGGCTTGAACATATGAATTTTAAGGGGGCACAATTTAGCTCATAACAGTCTGTATAATTGAAAAGCTGGAGCACAGAATATTGAATTGCTATTTGTGTAAAGAAAAAAAGGTGCCACCGTAGACATGGAAACAGTTCAAACAAAGGGGGACAGGAGTAGATAGGAGTGGATTAAAAGAAGACATGTTACTTTCTCATGGTAGATGATACGTTGAGAGCCTTAGAAACATAAACAAAATACGAGAAATATTTTATTCTAATACAACAGCTAAAATGTGCTGAAGCCAGAAGGCTGGAATTAGGAATTCAGGAAATAAGCATTGCAATTATATGTCAATCAAGTGATAAACTTAATACCCTGCAGAGTTAGTTAAGAAGAAACATTATTAGATTTATCAAAACACCACAGTGGAATACAGGAGATATAGCCCAAATGACAAACAGAATATTTGCAAGAACTAAGAATAATCATTTTAAAAGAAAATAGGTTGAAACTAAGTCAAGAATGTTGAATAATGATCATAATAAAAACAACTCCAAAAGCCCATTAGAAACCTATTGCCTCTGGCTCCCTGAAATATTTAAGAATTTGATATCCAGAAACATTCATGGCCCTTTCAGGAATATAATGTTGCTTTATAATGAAATTTTCAAAAATTCATTAAGAGTTCACAAGTCTAGAAAGAACAATGCAGATCCTCACAGAGTCTTACATTTCAATAAATGTAGAAAATTTAAGTATACTGCAGGAGAGAACTTGAAATATTATAAAGAATTGTTAAAGAGCAAATAAATTAGAGTTTTTGTCTTGAAAAATATATATGGTATCTTTAAAAATCTGATAGTTCACCTATAAAAAAAATGTTGCTAGAAAACATTGGTATAAAGGTGTGGACAACTTATGGACAAGGGAATATGTTCCTATTTGTGGAAAAGAATCAGCATGGAAGGTGCTTTATATATTTCTTTAAATTCAAGATGAATGGTACCAAATGTGAAACAGATACTATATTGGAGACAGGAATACATATGATATTAACAAAAAGAAATTAAACAGTAAAAGCAATTCACAAATAGTGACACATAAAGATGGGCACTATATTGCAAGATTCAAAGGAGTATGACTTGGAGAAATGAGAACTATAAATTATCAGCCTCACAGGGATTTGAATAGTCTTTTACACATACCAGAAAGTGAATTCAAGTTTTTATGTTACAAAATTCAGGGAACAGTTAGTTTGTTAACTCAGTGGCTTGATTGGGTATAGCTACAGTCTTGGAAAATAACTCTCATGGCAGTGGCAGATTGAGGAGTTGCTGGCGGTCAGAAACTATGTTATAGCACGGTGAAGAGTTTACGAGCATCTAAATAGAAAATTGGGCAGAGCTAATGGAGTGGAAGAGATGGATATATCTGACCCGCTAGAATAGTGAGTGTCATGGTTACGAATGACACTCCAAGACGTGGAACATGGAAGAATTGCAGACAATTTTGTGATTTCTAACTGAGATGCTAAGCAGATGTTGATGCTATTAATCTAGGAAAGCAGGAAATAATACAAAGTAGAGGGCAAGTCAGATTGCAAGACTGAAGAGAGGAGAAACAGAAAAAAATATATAATATGAAAATAGAATATGAGTAAGGATTTGCATATAGTGAGCCTAAAGTTCTAGCTCAAATTGAGACAGAAAAGTCTAGGAGCCATATGTAACAAACCTGCACGTTGTGCACATGTACCTTAGAACTTAAAGTATAATAATAAAAAAAAAGAAAAGTCTAAGAGTTAGTGAGAAAATGAATATACTCATTATTACCACTTCCTTTCACACTTCTGATAGGATTGTGCTTATCATATTCTGTACATTATTTTTCTGATCTTGTTGGCCTTGCGCATCGATAATCCTCTCATCTATGTACCTCATCTCTTGCTTCTCATCTTCGGGCAGCAAAAAGTAGGTACAAAAGACATACACACTTTTAGGTGAGGAAGTGATTGTCAAATTAAATTAAAGAGTTCGGCTTCCGCTTTCTCATTGAAAAATACACTTCTATAAATGGAATGGCTTTAAGTATTTATTCATAGCTATGCATTTATCCTGCAATGCTTCAACTAGAAAAAAGGAAGAAGAAAATGAAAAGGGCCTAGGATATTAGTATCCTGTTGAAATAAAATTACTTTTATTTCCTGCCTAACAGAACACTTTTTGTCTCTAGTGAATGGTAGACTAGGCAGCCTTGTCATTTTAGAAGTAAAGGGAAGTGAGTGGCTTCAGCCTGGGATAGTGATGTAAAAGGAGATAATTAAAAAGAGAGATTTGATTATGTGAAACCCAAAAAAGTGTTCACTCTCTTAACATGCTTTTTGTGCAAATGTGTTCCACTCCCTATGGGGACTGACTGAAATTAAACAGTGATTCTTTGGGAGCAAGTAGGATCTTCTACTTAAACAGAATCCTTATCAAGATCACCCCAGGATTTGACTGAGACAGTCAGGAACAGACCTTCATCAGAGAAGGGGTGTAAAGCCCAGTATGAAGTGCCTAGTGGAATCAGAACAGATGAATAATTCACTTAAAATATCTGTTAAAAAGGAAATTTCCAGAATCTTGGGAAAAAATCACATTTAAATAGCTTTTAATCACCCCTGAGCATCCATGATATGCTTTCTCTGAGTGGCACAGGTATTTGGCCTCTCTGGGAGACTGCATTGCCTTCCTGGTAAAATTTTTATTTTATTTATTTATTTATTTATTTATTTATTTTATTTTATCTAAGGTTGGAAAGTCATCTTTAAATTTCTATGGAGATGTTATTCTCCCTTGCTGAGAAAATATATTAATTAGAGTTACAGAAACTGATGTTATACTATTTGGAAGCAAGTGTGTTCAAAACTATGCATTTGATATTCTGGAAGGTATGACTTGAGGAAGCTTCACGGGTCTTAGCTTCACATTTGCACCAATATTTTGAGCAGAGGAGGAGAAAGAAACAAAATAGAACCAGTGTTCTTACCCCTTAGGTATTATTCAGTAGAACCTGAGTAACTCATTGTGAAACCCTATTGGGAGGACTGAACTTGCCTGCTTCAAAAAGGAAAATCAGGGAGTCTGATCGATGGGATAAACAAGTTGTGTGAGATGAACAGACATGATTGCTCTGTCCCTAGTAAAGAGAACACTAATGGATTTTCTGCTACAAAGGAAAAAAGAAAGAAAAATTCTTTCCTCTGTATTTCAGTCAGTAACTACTCCATCAACCAAAAAGTCCACAGCTTTTGCTGCAAACCTCAATGACATGTTGACCTTCAGCTCCTCCTACTGGGATGCACAATAATTTTCGTTCGGAAAATTGACTTTCCCATGATGAAAGAAAAGTGAGAAAAGAATTGTTTTATTCACCTGAGCAAAACCAGTACGACATATCAGACCTTTGTCTTTTTTGTGAAACTCATCATTCCACTAAGATTGATCATGTCTATGAGACTAAAAATTATAGTCAAGAACTTCTAATTTATGAAAGAATAGCAGACCTTTCTTTCTGGTGATCATTTTCAACATGAACTAAATTTAAAATAGTATATATTTAGATTTAGTAACTTACTATTCTTATTTTGTATTTAAAATATCCTGTAAATTACTAAACTCTATAACATGCATATCATCAGTACCTAAATTGTTTTGAAATGCTGGCATCAGGTTAGAAGAAATTTCTGCATTTATAGGAGGTGTTAACATCTGTAAAGTTTAAAAATAAATATAACTCAAGATTTCATACTAAAAAATGTATTTTCAAAATTTAGATTTTTTTAAAGTAACTCGTGACAGTTTCTTTACAGAACTTGGTAATTTTACTTCTACCACATCTCCAGGCTCACTTTGCATCCAGCACCTTCCTTGATCACTAGTCAAACTTTCATCTTTCTATTTCTGGAATTTAACAAGCTCTTTCCCAGTTGAAGTTACTTACATATGTATATGTTTTGCCTGGACTGCTCTTCCCCACACTGTTCGCGTGGCTAATTCTTTTATTATCTTTAATGGTTACCTTAAATGACAGGAACGTGTTACCTTTCCTGGCTCCAAATTCAAAATTAGGTCTCATCCTTTTATTACATCTACCCACAAAATTTTCTTGATAGCACAGGGAAATAGAGTTTTATTCATCCTTGTATCCCCAGCACCTATCATATTATGTAGTAGGCACCCAGGAAATATTCATTGTATGAATTAAGTAGAGATGGTCTGTGCTTTCAAAGAACTTTCATTCTTCATCATGGATATAAATAATAAAAATATTAAGTTAAATTCCATTATAAATGTTATATTAGAAAATACATATAGGAGGCTTTCTAACCTACACTTAGAGTAAAATTCAAAGTGGAATCTAAAGGATAAATATGAATCAACTGAGAAAAAAGGGTAGGTTTTTATCTATCTGTATCTAATAGATACATTTTTGTATTGAAAAAAATGTTTCAGATAGATGTATTTTATCCAAAATTCCTTCAGGCAAATAGAGGTACAAAGAGCCAATGGAGAATTATCTCAACATTATTAAGCCTAGTGGACATCACTGTCCTGCATAGGATAAAGACTGTCACTGAAGACCCTGCTTATCTTTAACATTGTCCATTTTGTAGTGTCATCAAGAAGTATTAAAAAAAACCTCAGGGTACAGAGTAACAACAACCATATATGCTTGTACCTGCCACTTTATGTCAGTGACATAATAAGTATAGGCAAAATTAAAATATTGTCTGTTGTTTTATAGAGTGCTTAAATGACATTTACCTACACAAATATCAAATTACAAACACTTCGTACTTCAAAACTTATTTATAAGTTAGTTTGGACATATCAACATACACTTCTAATAATCATATTTCAACTTTACCCCAGTATGATTTAAACCATATAGCAACTTATTTTTATGGCATATATATAAATATATATATAATATATATATACACTCAAGGGAAGTAGCAACAGAAGAAAAGAGAACTACAAAAGACCTGCAAGACAGACAGAAAATAATGAACAAAATGGAAATAGTAAGTCCTTCTCTGTCAATAATTACTTTAAATGAAGTGGATTAAAATCTCCAATTAAAAGACATAGAGTAGCTGAATAGATTTTTCTTTAAAAAAAGATCCAACTGCATGCTGTCTACAGAAGACTTACTTTAGCTTGGAGGAACACATAGGCTGAAAGTGAAGGATGGGAAAAGATGTTTCATGCAAACGATTACCTAAACAGAGAAGAAGCATCTGTCCTTAGACAAAATAGACATTAAATCAAAAACTGTCACAGGAAACAAAGATGTATATGATGTAATGATTAGGTGGTCAATCACTACAGAAAATATATCAATTAAAAATAAATATGCACTGAACATCAGAGTGCCTAAGTATCTAGAGCAAACTTCGACAGACCTGAAGAAAGAAATAGGCATTAATACCAGAATAGTTGGACACTTCAGTACCCCACTTTCAATAAGGGATAGACAGTCCAGAAATAAAGTCAATAAGGAAATAACAGACTTGAACAATACTATAGACCAGGGACCCCCAACCCCTGGGCCTCAGATCAGTATTGGTCCATGTCCTGTTAGGAACTGGGCCGCACGGCAGGAGGTGAACCTGAGCTCTACCTCCTGTTGGATCAGCAGCGGCATTAGATTTTTATATATATATATATATATATATATATATACTTTAAGTTCTAGGGTACATGTGCACCGTGTGCAGGTTTGTTACGTATGTGTACATGTGCCATGTTGGTGTGCTGCACCCATAACATTTACATTAGGTATATCTCCTGATGCTATCTCTGCCCCATCCCCTTACCCCACGACAGGCCCTGGTGTGTGCTGTTCCACTTTCTGTGCCCAAGTGTTCTCATTGTTCAGTTCCTACCGATGAGTGAGAACATGCGGTGTTTGGTTTTTTGTCCTTATGATAGTTTGCTGAGAGTGACGGTTTCCAGCTTCATCCATGTCCCTACAAAGGACATGAACTCATCTTTTTTTATGGCTGCATAGTATTCCCTGGTGTATATGTGCCACATTTTCTTAATCCAGTCTATCATTGATGGGCATTTAGGTTGGTTCCAAGTCTGCTATTGTGAATAGTGCCACAATAAACATAAGTGTGCATGTGTCTTTATAGCAGCATGATTTTATAATCCTTTGGGTATATACTCAGTAATGAGATGACTGGGTCAAATGGTATTTCTAGTTCTAGATCCTTGAGGAATCGCCACACTGTCTTCCACAATGGTTAAACTAGTTTACAGTCCCACCAACAGTGTAAAAGTGTTCCTAGTTCTCCACATCCTCCCCAGCACCTGTTGTTTCCTGACTTTTTAATGATCGCCATTCCAACTGGTGTGAGATGGTATCTCATTGTGGTTTTGATTTGCATTTCTCTGATGGTGAGTAATTATGAGCATTTTTTTCATGTGTCTGTTGACTGCATAAATGTCTTCTTTTGAGAAGTGTCTGTTCATATCCTTCACTCACTTTTTGATGGGGTGGTTTGATTTTTTCTTGTAAAATTTGTTTAAGTTCTTTGTAGATTCTGGATATTAGCCCTTTGTCAGATGGGTAGATTGCAAAAATTTTCTCCCATTCTGTAGGTTGCCTGTTCACTCTGATGGTAGTTTCTTTTGCTGTGCAGAAGCTCTTTAGTTTAATAAGATCCCATTTGTTAATTTTGGCTTTTGTTGCCATTGCTTTTGGTGTTTTAATCATGAAGTCCTTGCCCATGCCTATGTCCTGAATGGTATTGCCTAGGTTTTCTTCTAGGGTTTTTATGGTTTTAGGTCTAACATTTAAGTCTTTAATCCATCTTGAATTAATTTTTGTATAAGGTGTAAGGAAGGGATCCAGTTTCAGCTTTCTACATATGGCTAGCCAGTTTTCCCACCACCATTTATTAAATAGGGAATCCCTTTTCCCCGTTTCTTGTTTTTGTCAGGTTTGTCAAAGATCAGATGATTGTAGATGTGTGGTATTATTTCTGAGGGCTCTGTTCTGTTCCATTGGTCTATATCTCTGTTTTGGTACCAGTACCATGCTGTTTTGGTTACCGTAGCCTTGTAGTATAGTTTGAAGTCAGGTAGCGTGAGGCCTCCAGCTTTGTTCTTTTGACTTAGGATTGTCTTGGCAATGCAGGCTCTTTTTTTGGTTCCATATGAACTTTAAATTAGTTTTTTCCAATTCTATGAAGAAAGTCATTGGTAGCTTGATAGAAATGGCATTGAATCTATAAATTACCCTGGGCAGTGTGGCCATTTTCATGATATTGATTCTTCCTATCCATGAGCATGGTATGTTCTTCCGTTTGTTTGTGTCCTCTTTTATTTCGTTGAGCAGTAGTTTATAGTTCTCCTTGAAGAGGTCCTTCACATCCCTTGTAAGTTGGATTCTTAGGTATTTTATTCTCTTTGAAGCAGTTGTGAATGGGAGTTCATGCATGATCTGGCTCTTTGTCTGTTATTGGTGTATAGGAATGCTTGTGATTTTTGCACATTGACTTTGTATCCTGAGACTTTGCTGAAGTTGCTTATCAGCTTAAGGAGATTTTGGGCTGAGACGATGGGGTTTTCTAAATAGACAATCATGTCATCTGCAAACAGGGACAATTTGACTTCCTCTTTTCCTAACTGAATACCCTTGATTTCTTTCTCCTGCCTGATTGCCCTGGCCAGAACTTCCAATACTACATTGAATAGAAGTGGTGAGAGAGAGCATCCCTATCTTGTGCCAGTTTTCAAAGGGAATGCTCCCAGTTTTTGCCCATTCAGTATGATATTGACTGTGGGTTTGTCATAAATAGCTCTTACTATTTTGAGATACGTCCCATCAATACTGAATTTATTGAATGTTTTTAGCATGAAGAGATGTTAAATTTTGTCAAAGGCCTTTTCTGCATCTATTGAGATAATCATGTGGTTTTTGTTTTTGGTTCTGTTTATATGCTGGATTACGTTTATTGATTTGCATGTGTTGAACCAGCCTTGCATCCTAGGGATGAAACCCACTTGATCATGGTGGATAAGCTTTTTGATGTGCTGCTGGATTTGGTTTGCCAGTATTTTACTGAGGATTTTTGCATTGATGTTCATCAGGGATATTGGTCTAAAATTCTCTTTTTTTGTTGTGTCTCTGCCAGGCTTTGGTATCAGGATGATGTTGGCCTCATAAAATGAGTTAGGGAAGATTCCCTCTTTTTCTATTGATTGGAATAGTTTCAGAAGGAATGATATCAGCTCCTTCTTGTACCTCTGGTAGAATTCGGCTGTGAATCTGTCTGGTCCTGGACTTTTTTTGGTTCGTAGGCTATTGATTATTGCCTCAATTTCAGAGTCTGTTATCGGTCTATTCAGGGGTTCAGCTTCTTCCTGGTTTAGTCTTGGGAGGGTGTGTGTGTCCAGGAATTTATCCATTTCTTCTAGATTTTCTAGTTTATTTGCATGGAGGTGTTTATAGTATTCTCTGATGGTAGTTTGTATTTCTGTGAGATTGGTGATGATAACTCCTTTATCATTTTTTATTGCATCTATTTGATTCTTCTCTCTTTTCTAGAAACTGCATCAACTAATGAGCAAAGTAACCAGCTAACATCATAATGACAGGATCAAATTCACACATAACAATATTAACCTTAAATGTAAAGGGGCTAAATGCTCCAATTAAAAGACACAGACTGGCAAGTTGGATAAAGAGTCAAGACCTATCAGTGTGCTGTATTCAGGAGACCCATCTCACCTGCAAAGATACACATAGGCTCAAAATAAAGGTATGGAGGAAGATCTACCAAGAAAATGGAATACAAAAAAAAAAAAAAAAAGCAGGGGTTGCAATCTTAGTCTGTGATAAAACAGACTTTAAACCAACAAAGATCAAAAGAGACAAAGAAGGCCATTAAAGGGTAAAGGGATCAATTCAACAAGAAGTGCTAACTATCCTAAATATATATGCACCCAATATAAGAGCACCAAGATTCATAAAGCAAGTCCTTGGAGACCTACGAAGAGACTTAGACTCCCACATAATAATAACGAGAGACTTTAATACCCCACTGTCAACATTAGACAGATCGAAACAGAAAATTAACAAGGATATCCAGGAATTGAGCTCAGCTCTGCACCAAGCGGACCTAATAGGCATCTATAGAACTCTCCACCCCAAATATACATTCTTCTCAGCACCATGTCACACTTATTCCAAAACTGACCACATAGTTGGAAGTAAAGCACTCCTCAGCAAATGTAAAAGAACAGAAATTATAACAAACTGTCTCTCAGACCACAGTGCAATCAAACTAGAACTCAGGATTAAGAAACTCACTCAAAACCACTCAACTACATGGAAACTGAACAACCAGCTCCTGAATGACTACTGGGTACATAACGAAATGAAGGCAGAAATAAAGATGTTCTTTGAAACCAGTGAGAACAAAGACACAGCATACCAGAATCCCTGGGGGACATTTAAAGCAGTGTGTAGAGAGAAATTTGTAACACTAAATGCCCACAAGAGAAAGCAGGAAAGGTCTAAAATTGACAGCCTAACATCACAATTAAAAGAACTAGAGAAGCAAGAGCAAATACATTCAAAAACTAGCAGAAGGCAAGAAATAACTAAGATCAGAGCAGAACTGAAGGAGACAGACGCACAAAAAGCCCTTCAAAAAAATCAATGAATCCAGGAGCTGGTTTTTTTAGAAGATCAACAAAATTGATAGACCCCTAGCAAGACTAATAAAGAAGGCATTAGATTCTTATAGAGAGTGGACCCTATTGTTAACCCACATATGGAAAGGATCTAGGTTCTGTACTTCTCATGAGAATCAGAAACCACCCCCGACCCTTCCCTCGTGGAAAAGCTGCCTTCCATGAAACCAGTCTCTGGTCCAAAAAGGCTGGGCACTGCTACTATAAACCCAATGAAACTAATAGACATGTAGAGAACATTCCACCCAATAGCAACAGAATATACATTCTTCCAACATGCACATGGAAAATTTTCCAGGATACATCAAATGATAGGTCACAAAAACAAGCCTTAGCAAATTTAAGAACATTGGAATCTTACTAAGTGCCTTTTCTGACTACAGTAAAATTAAACAACAAATAAATATCAGAAGAAAAGCAGGAAAAGTCACAAATACGTGGAAATTCAAAAACACACTTTTGAGTAACCAATGGGTAAAAGAAAATCAAAAGTGTTATTAGCAATTATTTTCAGAAAAACAGAAATATAAACACAGCATAGCAAAACTTATGGTACACAACAAAAGCAGTACTGAGAGGAAATTTTATAGCAATAAATGTGTACATTAATACAGAGTAAAGATCTCAATAAACAACCTAACTTTACATCTCAACAAACTAGAAATAGAAGAGCAAGCTAAGCTCCTTAGCAGAATAAAGTAAATAATAAATATTAGAGCAGCAATAAGTGAAATACACTAGAAAAAACTAAAAATTGTATTTTAAAAAAGATCCAAAAATTGACGAACAAGAAAAAAGAGAATGCTCAAGTGAATAAGATCAGAAATGAAAGAGAGCCATTATAAATGATGCCAAATAAATACAAAGGGTCAGAAAAGACTTAATGAATAATTGTACACCAACAAACCAGATAATCTAGAGAAAACAGAAAATCCCTATAAATATACAATTTATCACAACTGAACTGTGAGAAAAAACAGAATATCTGAAAAGGGCTATAACTATAACAAAATTCAATCTGTAAGTACAACCTCACACAAAGAAAAGCCCGGGAAGAGATGGCTGCAATGTAGAAATCTACAAAGCACTTAAAGAATTAATGTCAATCATTCTCAATATCTTCAAAAAATTCAAGAGAAAACATTTATAAGTTTATTTTATAAGGCCAGCATTACTTTGATTCTAAAATCAGACAAAGACACTTCCAGAAAAGAAAGCTACAGGCAAATATGCCTGATGAATGTAGATGCACAAACTCTCAACAAAATACTAGCAAACTTAATTTAAAAGCCCATTGAAAGGATCATGCACAATGATCAAGTGATATTTATCTCTGGGATCCAAGGATGGATCAATATACACAAATCAATAATGTGATTTACTACATTAACAGACTAAAAGATAAAAATCTTATCCTTTAGTCAATAGATGCAGAAAAACAATTTGACAAAATTCAACAATCACTCATAGTAAAAACCAAATGAGATATAGAAGGAATGTACTTTAACTTCATAAAGGCCCATATCTGACAAGCCCACAGTTAACATCATACTCAGTGATAAAAACCCAGCAACTTTTCCTGTAAGATCAAGAGCGAGACAAGGATGCCCAGTCTCGCCACTTTTATTCAACATAGTACAGGAAGTCCTGGTTGGAGTAATTAGGCAAGAAAAAGAAATAACAGACAACCAAATCAGGAAGAAACAAGCAAAATTATCCCTGTTTGTAGACTACAGGATTTTATATGTAGAAGACGATAAAGATTTCCCCCAAAAAACCCTGTTAGAACTAATAAGCAAATTCGGTAAAATTGCAGAATACAAAATCCACATATAATCAGTTGCATTTCTATACACTAATAATTAACTATCCAAAGGAAAATTTTTTTAAAATCTCATTTACAATAGAATCAAAAAGAAAAAGGTAGGAATTAACTTATCTAGGGAGATAAAAGACATACATTGGAAACTAAACATTGATGAAAGAAATTAGACACAAATAAATTGAAAGGCATCTTGTGTTTATGGATTAGAAGAATTAATACTATTTAAATGTTCATACTTCACAAAGGAATCTATAGATTTAATGAAATTCTTATCAAAATCCCAATGGCATTTTTTACAGATATGGAAAAATTAATTATAAATTTATTTGGAATGACAAAAGACCTCAAGCAGCCAAAACGATCTTGAGAAACTAGAAGAAAGCTGAAGGCAACACACTTTGAAATTTCAAAATGTGTTACAAAACTATGATAATTAAAATAGTATTGTGCTGGCACAAAGACAGACATACATTCAAGTGGAATAGAAGAGAAACACCAATGCATTTACAAAAAGTAATCGATTATTGACAGGAGTGCCAAGAATATCCAGTAGAGAAAATATAGTCTCCTCAACAAATGGTTGTGGAATAACTGGATATCTACTTGTTTAAGAATGAAATTAGACCCTTGTCTTACTCCATACACGAAATCAACTCAATATGGACTAAAGACCTAAAGATAAGCCCTGAAACTGTAGAACTCCAAAAAAAAAAAAAAAAAAAAAAAAAAAAAAAAAGCCTAAAGGAAAAGCTTCATGACATTGGTTTTGGTAATGATTTCTTTGATATGACATCAAAAGCATAGGCAACAAAAGCAAAAACAAACAACGGAACTACATCAAACTAATGCATTTCTCCACAGCAAAGAAAACAATTAGCAGAGTGAAGAAACAACCTATGGAATGGGAGAATCTGCAAGCCATACATATGAAAAGTGGTATATCCAAAATATATAAGAAATTCATTCAACTTCATAGCAATAAAGCAAATAGCCCAACTAAAAAATGAGGGGGGGACATGAGTAGATATCTCTCCAAAGAAGATATACAAAGGCCAACAGGTGTGTGGTAAGGTGCTAATATCACAAAGTATCAGTGAAATGCAAATCCAAATTACAATGATAATACCACCTCACACCTATCAGAATGACTGTTATCAAGAAAAAAATCACAAGACAATAAGGGTTGATGAAGATGTGGAGAAACTGGAATCTTTTTACACTCTTGGTAGAAATGTGAAATGTTACTATGAAAACAGAATGGAGTTTCCTAAAAAAAATGATTAGAATTGAATTACCATATGATCCATCAATCTCACTATAGGGATTGTATATCCCGAATTGACATTCAGAAGAATTGTAATTAGGATATCAAAGAGATACTTGCACTCCCATGTTTGTTCCATTTACAATAGCCAAGATGTGGAAACAACCTAAATGTCCATCGAAGGATAAATGGATAAAGAAATGTCGTATATACACACAATGGAATATTATTCAACCTTACAAAAGGAAGAAATTCTGCAATATGCAACAATGTTGATGCTAAGTGAAATTAAGTCTGTCACAAGAAGACAAATACTGCATGATTCCAATTCTGTATGGTATCTAAAATAGTAAAACAGAGAAGCAGAGAATAGAATGGTGGTTGCCAGGGTCAGGGGATAGGGACAAATGGGAAACTGCTAGTCAATGGATATAAAGTTTCAGTTATGCAAAATAACTGAGTTCTTCGAATCTGCTGTATAACATTATGCCTGTGGTTAACAATATTGTGTTCTACACTTAAGATTTTGTTGAGAGTAGGTCTCGTTTTAAGAGTCCTAACCATAATTTTAAAAGAAAGAAAGATGGCATCCATAAATCTCCAAAGTCTATCCTTCCACTTAGTGATCTAAAGGAAAGATAGATTGTATTCACCATGATTTAAGCAGAAATGTGTACAGGAAGATTTTAGCTGACCTAACTGGGTCTTTGTGCCCAATTTCTAAGCAATGATTTTTTTCCCCATAGAGATACAATGTTATATTGGACAAGCCTAGGCCTCAACCCAATCTTGCTGCCAAGGAAAGCGAACCATGAAAACTGACATTTCATCAGGTCCACAAGTGAAAACTTTTGGAAAGGTTCAGATAAAGAATCTATAACCTCCACTATTTATTACACTTCAGTTAGAATTGCCAGAAATAACTAAATAAATGCCAATATGTGCAACCAACACTATTGGAATTAGAAAAAGAAAATGAAAAAATTGGATTGGATAGAGAAAATTTTCATTTAATTTTACAGTCAGATGAGTATGAAGCACTGAAAATCCAGGGGCACAAGTAAGAAGTTAAAGGAAAATTGAGGAGTTCAGAAAGGTACAAGAAGGCTGTTCAGTGTCGCCTATGTTGAAATACTATCTCCAATTTTGGCAACAAGTAAAATGCTGATGGTTTTTATGAAATATCTTTATTAATTTTGTAGTCATAGACATCATCTTTTCATAACTAAATCTAGTATTCCCACCCCTATAGTCATACCTCTCCTGGGAAACTAGTATATTCCTCAGCAAATTCCAATTCCTATATTAAGAGAACTAAAAAGCAAAGAAGGAAAATAAAGATATGTATATGTAACTATCTCAAATTTCATCTTCTGACTGTCCTCTTTCCTAAGCACCTTCTAAAGTGTTACGGATTTAACGTCTCTTTTTAAGAGGTCATTAAAACAGAATGAAACTTTTAACAGCCCGATTTTGTGCCTTCTTGAAGCATAAAAATAATAAGCAGTTTCGCAAAAACACAGACTACACTAGTTTTTATTTTTCTCTAAAGCATGTGGTAGAAAGAACCAACTTTGGAAATGTTATATTTTGTTCCCTCATTTGTCAGCATGGTTTACTGATTGTTTTATTCACGCTGTATGGGAAATCTCAAGGTGAATTAATTCCAATCAAAGAAATTGAAGTGATGTAAGCAAGAAAAGCACATTTTGTGCCTTACGGTATGCTCACTTGTCTCTTTAGGGAACTGACTACTCATTTCCTTGTGTTCTCAAAACGTGGCCATTTAAAGAAACTTAATTATAATAATTTTGTAAGCATTTCCTTCCTCATGTACTCATTAACTTAGTGGAATTGAAACTTTTTATAGATACCACTATGGCTAGAGTCACAGATATTACACATAAGTAATTACAAAGTTAAAGTTAGAACAAAAATAATATATTTATGACCACTTCATTTGCTGGTTAATTAGTGGAATTTGGAATCAGGTCAGGCTACAGAGCAATGGTGTACTAGCTAAATTTTTTAAAAATAGCATTTGAATTTCTTTAAATTCTAGAATGTTTTTGTTTGTTTTTAAGAGTGTTTAATGTGCAGAAACTATCCTCATGTATTCCAGTCACTATTGCTTCAAAGAAAAAAGTGTCTGCATTGATGGTCAAAACCAAAATTTTAAAAATAGGAGAAAAATATATATAATTGCTTGAGTGAAGTTGCAATAGAATAGATTAATGAATGAACTAATAACTACATTAATATATTAATATGTAAAATGAATTTCTCTGTTAGCCCATTTTTTTAAAAAATGATTTTCTTCCTTTTGATTCTCTTCTTCCAGATTGTTTTGTTATCTATGGACCATCTTTCCTAACGGAAGACTACGCATCTCTGTAATACCTCTCAGATGGCAACGAAGTTCTGTAAGTTTTCTTGTGTGGAAATGAGAGGCCACATCCTCAAATCCTGCCAGCATTTGTTCGGTAAGAGTGCTTGATCATTTGAGGTTTACTTTTAAATTTCCTGAGCCAATGGTCCTCCTAAGCTAACTATTCATTCTGTGTAATAGCTGATGAAATTAACAAGAGACAAACCAAATCCCAATTGCCTATACAGTGGTAAATCAAAGATATGCATATCCAGAACATAGATAAAATCGTATATACTATCTTGTAGTGTGTGGATTTTGTCTGGAGATGTTTTCATTTTTTACTCTTTCTACCCAATAAGCCACACAGAATGATTGACGTTAGTGTTGATGAGTCAGATGGTTTTGAACAACATTGATATTATTTAATGGGCACAAGATATACTTTAGGTTTTATTTAATGTTGATATCTTTATGTAACTGTATTAGGGTCAACAAATGGTAAATGCTTACAATTTTCAAGTAAATAGTAAAATAGTCAGTAGTTCTTGGATATGCAGTTGCAGTATTCTACAGTCAACACAATTAGTATTAAAACCAGCTTAACTTCTATGACAAGCAAATGTAAGTACCCTAGAAATATGTTGGCTTTCATAATGAAGCTATATTGATATACAATATTGAATGTATATTGTACAAATTGAAATTTTTAAAGAAATAAGCCGGCTGCATTTATAGCTCTCCTAGGAGACTTCCACTCCATGTGACCATAGAGATCATCACTTTTATCATTTTACAGTGTAGCTTACTAAGTGTATTTACCATCACATTTAATTTAATATGAATAGTGTATTTAAGTTGGGTTTAATTATCTCAGTGTTTCAGGTGATAAAATTGGGGATCTGAATTTTAAACAATTTGTCTCAGGACACAAAGATACAAAGTGGCATGAGCCATGATTTAAACACAAGTGTGTTGCAGGAGACTGCATCACACAAAGCGCTAAAGTGTCCTGCATAATTTTTTTTTTTAAGACAGAGTCTCGCTCTGTCAGCCAGGCTGGCGTGAAGTGGTGCAATCTCGGCTCACTGCAACCTCCGCCTCCTGGGTTCAAGCAATTCTCCTGCCTCAGCCTCCTGAGTAGCTGGGATTACAGGCATGTGCAACCATGCCCAAGTAATTTTTGTATTTATTTTATTTTTTCAGTAGAGACAAGGTTTCCCCATGTTGGTCAGGTAGGTCTCAAACTCCTGACTTCAGGTGATCCACCTGCCTCGGCCTCCCAAAGTGCTGAAATTACAGGTGTGAGCCACTACGCCCGGCCCCTGCATCATTTTTTTAGGCCGTCACTCCACAAAGGGCTCACTGGCATTTTTCACAACACTGATTTGTTTTCTTGCAAAGATGTAGACATTCCTTTCTACCACATATCTATGGTCTACAGTCTACAGTAAGAACCCAGTTTTTCTCCAGCAATGGATAGAGTGAGGCTTGTAAATTCCTCTGTAAGACAGCTTAGCTGATGTGGAGGAATGGTTCTCAGCATACACTTCATTATTTTTCTGCATTTTCAAAGGTGAGTATATCTTTTGCAAAATCCTGTAGGGATTTTTTGTTTGTTTGTTGTCGTCGTCGTCGTTGTTTCCTTTTACTCTTTTACAACACAAATATTTTCCCCCTTTTCTAACACAAATGTTCATTACCTACTGCCTAAGCCTTTGAGATATACAATTGAATTAGATTTACACTACACAAAACCTTCTCTCTATAGTCCACATAATCTCTCCCATCTCAAAACTTACATTGCTAATATATATGAACTGAAAGAGAAACCAATTCAGGAAGGAGCTGATTCAAGAAGTGCAAAGAGAAAATCCCATTACAATGAGTTTTCAACTCAATTAAATAAGGCCCAAGAGACTGGGCAAATTACTGGGGCTCTTCATGTTATTTCATTAGAGCAAAATTTCACTGTAATGAAAAAAGAAGTTATTAGCTAGACCTTGAAAAGGCAGTTCAAGATTATTTTTCTAATGTGGTTTGACTTGTTTATAAGTGTTTCTTAAAGCTAGTTTTATCTGTCATAGCTTAGTATAAGAAGTTTCATTATCGTTTTTCAAGAAATGCCAGACTGCTAAATCTCAATGGGGAGCTTCATGTGTATATTTCTGAAGAGCAAAGGCTACATGCATTTTTATTTGTAGGTATGTTAATAAACACCATTTTCTCAAATACAGTTCAATAGATTATTCATAACACATCAAAATTTTAGCTCAGTGAATAAAATACTAAGTAAGTATTCAAATTATTATACTTTATTCCAAAATTTCAACTAACAAAGACTGCCTGTTTATTAGCATTCTTACTCATACGTATCTAACTAATATGTACCTAACATATCAGTTAAAAGCAGGGCAAAATGAAAAAAACAGAATGACGAAACCACATTTGGAGATTACAAATCTCATGACTCATATTTACAATTCAAGTCTCTTTGTTCATTCAAATGGATGGTCTTTCAGCTTAGCAAAAATAAAAGGAGTGGAGAAATAGTTGAGCAAGGATTGGTATATCCTTGAAGAAGCTGTGTAGATATGTCTTTGGAGAAATTACATCATATTCCATGTGGAAATGCTTGACTACTAATTGAAGCTGATGCACAATTCTGAAATAAAGTCTGTGATTTAATAGACTCCTGGAGAAGGAATCTGAAATGCCACGTTCTGTCCCCAGTTGATGTTTATGTAAATTTTTTAATACTCTTTTATCATTTTTTATTCTGTCTTCGTTTTCATTTCTCCACAAAGAATTAGCTTTTTCCCTTCTATTATTTTCAGTGAAAAGAAGATCAATTATTTCTATATATTTATTCACTCATTTAAATTATTTTTTTCATTACGTGCCAGGCCTTCTTATGTCATTGACATAAAAAGCATTGTAATAACAGCATTGTAACAAGAAAGTTCGATGCTGAGCTTTGTAGAGGGGCAAACAATAAATAAGTTAAAAAAAAAAAAAAAAAAAAACTTAGCCAGGTGTGCTAGTTCATGCCTGTAATCCCAGCATGCTGAGAGGCTGAAGTGAGAGGCTCGTGTGAGTTCAGGAGTTCCAGACCAGCCTGGGCAACATAGTAGAACCACATCTGTACTAAAAAAAAAAAAAAAATTAGTACCAGCTACTTTGGAGGTGGGAGGATCACCTACCACTTCACTCCAGCCTGGGAGATAGACTAAAAGCCTGTCTCAAAAAATAAATAAGTAAGTAAAATTTAAAAATTAATAAGATGATTATGATAAGCATTGGAAGTGCATGAAAGGCTTTGCTAAAATAGAGAACTGGGGATTATTTAGTTTAATTTTAATGAGTCAAATAGTTTTGGCCAATATTGGTGCCAACTAATGGGCCCAAAATATACTTTAGATTTTACTTAATGTTTATAGCATTTTTAACTAACTATATTTGGGTCAATAAATAATAGATGTAAACAATTTTCTAGTAAATTATATAATAGTGAATAGTTACTAGATGTATTAGTCTGTTTTCATACTGCTATAAAGAACTACCCAAGACTGGGTAATTTATAAAGGAAAGAGGTTTAATTGACACACAGTTCAGCATGGTTGGGGAGGCCTCAGGAAACAAAATCATGGCAAAAGGTGAGGGAAAGCAAGGCACCTTTTCACAAGGCAGCAGGAAGGAGAAGTGCAAAACAAAAGGGAAAGAGCTCCTTGTAAAACCATCAGATCTCATGAGAACTCACTCACTATCAAGAGAACAGCATCGGGAAAACCATTCCCATTATTCAGTTACCTCCACCTGGTCTCTCCCTTAACACATGGGGATCATGGGGATTACAATTCAAGATAAGATTTGGGTGGGGACATAAAGCCTAACCACATCACTGGATATCAACTGCAATATTCCACAATAATGCATTTTCAAAGGCAAGTATATCTTTTGCAAAATCCTGGAGGGTTTTTTTTTGTTTGTTTGTTGTTGTTTGTTTGTTTTTTTCTTTTTACTCTTGCCACAATACAAATGTTTTCCTCCTTTTCTAACACAAATTTTCGTTACCTACTCCCTAAGCCTTTGAGATATACAATTAAATTAGATTTACACTACACAAAACCTTCTCTCTATAGTCCACATAATCTCTCCCATCTCAAAACTTACATTGCTAATATATATGAACTGAAAGAGAAACCAATTCAGGAAGGAGCTGATTCAAGAAGTACAAAGAGAAAATCCCATTACAATGAGTTTTCAACTCAATTAAATAAGGCCCAAGAGACTGGGCAAATTATATAGCACAAATTACTAGCCCAAGAACTAGTACTAAAGCCAGCTTATCTTCAATAACAAGCAAAAATAAGTACCCTAGAAATACATTGGTTTCATAATGAAATTCAAGGTTGGGAGGTTGGGTAAGGTCTCACTGCGAAGATTACATTTAATCTGACACATGAACTTTATAAAATATCTAAAAATGTTGTAGATGCAGAAAATGGCTAATGTAAAGATCTGAGGAGGTATGTAGAATGGAATATTCAATAAGAGAAGCAATGGTTAGGAGCGTAATGGTCTTGAACCCCAGGGCCTTATGAATGTGGGGAAACAGAGGTATATTAGGGTTCTGTAGAGGGACAGAAATAATAGGATAGATGTAAGTATGAATGGGAGTTTATTATGAGAATTGACTCGCACGATCACAAGATAAAATACCACTATAGGCCTTCTGCAAGTGGAGGAGCCAAGAAGCCAGTCCGAATCCCAAAACCTCAAAAGTAGGGAAGTTGGTAGTGCGGTCTTCAGTCTGTGGCCTAAGGTCAAAGAGTCCCTTGCAAATCACTGGTATAAATCCAAGAGTCCAAAAGCTGAAGAGCTTGGAGTCTGATGTGCAAGGGCAGGTAGCATCCATCTTGAGAGAAAGATGGAGGCCAGAAGACTTAACCAGTCTAGTCTTTCCACGTTCTTCTGACTGCTTTTATTCTGGCTGTGCTGGCCGCTGATTAGATGGTGCCCACCCAGAATGAGGGTAGGTCTGCCTTTCCCAGTCCACTGACTCAAATGTTAATTCCTTTGGCAACACCCTCACAGAGACACCCAGGAACAATGCTTTGCATCCTTCAGTCCAATCAAATTGACACTCAACAGTAACCATCAAAAATGGCCAGGGCAAGTTAGGGAGAAACTGCTATCTTTAAAGCTGATTGTCTCACTCAGTACCTCTTGTGCTTTGGTCTACTGTTGGACTATATCTTCCCAGCCTTCTTTGTGATTAATTATGGTCATGAGACTGAGTATAACCAGTAAAATATAAGCATAAGTGTTTCGTGCCACATTGGTCTAATCCACAAAACTCTGCACATAATCCTTCACGAACTTTGCCTAGGTGTGACACAAAAGTGGCCTGTTGAAGGGGGTGGAGTAGTTAAATGAAAGGAGCTTGGGTTACTTGTTCACTATTTGAAAGAGAGCCACCCGCTCACTGGGAAAGCTGTTTGGGATTTTACGTGAGAAAAAAAATAAACATCAACTGTGTTAAGTCACTGAAATTTCTGAATTTATGTGTTGAAATAGCTTGATTGCCCAAATTAGTAAAGTATGTAAATTTTATTACACTGCCAATGTAATATATTAAAAAGTTTAAAATTGTGTGAATGGTATAAAAATCTATATTTCCAAAATATTCCTGATACTATGCATTGTCAAGGAACAGAAGCAAAAAAATTAGTTAAGAGGTTATTGGAATACACCAAACAGGAGCTGACAGTGACTTTGACTAGGGTGGTAGTACAGAAAAGGGAGTGAAAACATTTTTATATGCTTTAAGGTTAAAGTCAACAAACTTTGCTGGTGTACTGATTTAGAAAAGAGAGAGAAAGAGAAGTTCCAAAGATGAATACAAGCTTCTATTTTAAATTTATTTAAATAATCCTTTTTAAAAATTATAGAATAGTTTTGACTTGCAAAGAAGTTGCAAAAGTTTTACCAAGACTTTCAGTGTACCCCTTACCCAATTTGCTCAGTTGTTAACATCGTAACAACTGGTACATTTGTCACAGCTAAGAACCCACATCTGTACAATACTATTAAACACCACAGTTTATCTGAATTTTGCTAGTTTTTTTCCCTAATGTCCCTTTTCTGTTCCAGGATGCCATCCTGGAATGCAACATAATATTTATTTGTCATATATCCTTAACCTTATTATATATATAACAATCCTTTAACTTTCTTTGTTTTTGATGACTTTGACAGTTTTGAGGAGTACTGGTCAGGTATTTTGCAGAATGTTCAATTTGGGTTTGTCTGGTAACCTGGTTTCTTAGGGTTAGACTGTGATTATGGGTTTTCTGGGAAAACAATCACAGAGATAAGGAGGCATTCTCATTATATCATATCAAGTATATAATAATGACTTATTACTGATCATGTTGACCTCAATCATCTGCCAAGGTATTTAGCCCAATTTTTCCATTGTAAGTTTACCTCCCCAAATCCCTTTCATATTCTACTCTTCGTAGACAAGTCAATAAGTGCAGAAAGCGTATAGTCATTTAAACTCCACCTCCTTAAGAATATCTATTTAAAATATTTGGAATTCTTCTGTAAAGAATGATCTCTTTTCCATATGTTATTCAGTCATTCATTTACATAACTATGGACTCATGAATACTGACTTTATACTTTGGAGTAGAATCTTCTCCTATTTTAGTTTGTTGCTCATATACTTCCGTTTTAGGCCAACTGGGAGATCTCTCACTTGGCTCCTGGGTCTCCATGACAAGATCAATACTTTGTTTGTTGAGAACTTTCTTACTTTTTGCCTCTAAAACATGCACCACATTCATCTTGGATATGCCTGCTGCACCTCTAAAATCAGCGATTTCTCCAAGAAATCCTAGCTCTTAGTTCATTTTATTGTAGAATGGAATTGGAAATCAAGATCTAGGCACTGCTGTGTTCATTGCTATTGAGATATCATTCCTTTTAGGCCCTCTCAGTGAACAAAGCTAGGGAAAAACATATATACACATGTGTGTAGTTGGGGGTGCATGTATGTATGTATACTAACCCACATGTTCATACTCATCTATAATTGTTTGTGTATCTATCCATCTGCAGCTACATTAAGCTAAACATGAACTCACATAGATGTCTCTGACTGTAATCCAGCACTCCATGGTTTATTCTAGCCTCCCCGTTGCTAATCTGTAATCGCCCTTTCCAACAGTGAGAAACCTGGCTCCTACCATCTGCCATCCCTTTAATTATTTGTTCAATTCCAATATTCATTACGACAGAATCAGAATTATTAACCTGTACCACAGTGAGAAACAACTTTACCAACCAGGAGTGGGGTGTTTATATACAGTTCCTTTTGTCTTTTGTCTTACAGTCTCCTGTCAAAACAACATTTACACCTTTGCCACCTACATTTTTCAGTGAAAATAGTCTGTTCAGTAAAATTATGTCACATATGCAACAAAGATATTCTGGTATCTCCTAATATTCTAGTTGATTTTTTAAAAATTTGTCTATATGGGAAGTTTACTTCTTATAGTGTAAAGTACTCTGGGTTTTTACAAATACAAGTATCATTTACCACTACTAGTGTACCACAGAGAATATTTCCAATACCCTAAATGTCTTCTCTGTATCCCTTAGGTAAACACTACCCTCTCCTGTCTCCAAGATTCTTGACTTAAACTACTGGATGAATTGTAAAACTGTTTTTTAAATGGGGTAAGCTAAGGAATTTTTCAGTTTAGTTGTATTGAGTTTGAGAGACTTTTATAACATTCAGGATCAAGAATTATCATTGAGTTATATTCCTGCCATGAGCAATATTTTCTTAGGATTTTAGATGAATCCAGGATGATTCCAAAGGGGTGTGGTGGAAGAAAATCATTGAGAGAAGGAATAAAAAGTCAAGTGAGATGCAATATATTGCTCCTCTCAATTCAGTGAGTATGGTAAAACTCAGAGATACTTATGTTCAAAGTTTGTAAAAGGGTAGTTTAAAATTCCTATGTGAAATAAGGACTGATTTAAAACTCACTGGATTTAGAGTCTTAAGAGTCAAGTTCAAACCAAGTCTGTGTGACCTTAATTGCTATTCATCATCCCTGAGCCAGTGTCTTCACTTGTGAAAAGGGATATCATTTAAACTAACTTAAAAAGATTGTTGGGAAGATTAAAACATAGACAATTTAAGAACATGGTTTTAAAAATTCTTAAACCTATATGAATATAAGATATAGCTAGCTTATTAACCTTTTTAAATCAAAATTTTTTATTTTGTATTTGTTTTGAGACAGAGTCTCACTCTGTCACATAGGCTGGAGTCCAGTGGCATGATCTCAGATCACTGCAGCCTCCACCTCCCAGGTTCAAGAGATTTTCATGCCTCAGACTCCTGAGTAGCTGGAATTACAGGCATACGCCACCATGCCCAACTAATTTTTGTATTTTTAGTAGAGACATGGTTTCATCATGTTGACCAGGCTGGTCTTGAACTCCCAACCTCCGGTGATTTGCCTGCCTCAGCCTCCCAAAGTGTTAGGATTAAAGGCATGAGCCACCATGCCCAGCCTACGGTATGATGTTTTGAGATATATGTACATTGTGAAATGGCTAAATAGAGCTGACTAACATGCATATTAAAACACACACCATATTTTTGTGGTGAAAACTCTTAAATATTCTCTTAGCAATTTTCAAGAATAATTTCTGTTAACTGTTGAATTAGTCCATTTTCATACTGCTCTAGGGAATATCTGAGACTGGGTAGTTTATAAAGAAAACAGGTTTAATTGACTAACAGTTCTGCCTGGCTGAGAAGACCTCAGGAAACTTACCATGGCAAAAGGCAAAGGAGAAACAAGGCATGTCTCACATGGCAGCCTGAGATGGAGGGAGTGCAGGAGAAACTGCCACTTTTAAAACCATCAGATCTTGTGGGAATGCCCTCACTATCATGAAGATAGCCTGGGGGAGACCATTGTCATGATCCAGTTACCTCCCACTATGTCCTTCTCTTTACACACTGGGATTACAATTTGAGAAGAGAATGGTAGATCCACTGACAGCTAGTACTGTGCACCTGGAAAAGCTGCAGGCACTCAATGCCAGCTTGTGAAAGCAGCTGCAGGGGTTGTACCCCGCAGAGCCACAGGAGTGGAGCCAGAGCTGCCTGTGGCCTTGGGAGCCCAGTCCTTACATGCCCTGGATGTGAGACATGGAGTCAAAGGAGATCATTTTGGAGCTTTAAGATTTCATGATTGCCATGTTGGGTTTCAGACATGCATGGGGTCAGTAGCCCCTTTGTTTTGGCCAATTTCTCCCATTTGGAATGAAAGCATTTGCCCAATGCCTGTAACCCCATTCAATTTTGGGAGTAATTGTATCTTACTAACTTGCTTTTGATTTTACAAGTTCATAGGTGGAAGGGACTTGTCTTGCCTCAGATGAGACTTTGGACTTGGATTTTTGGGTTAATGCTGGAATGAGTTAAGAATCTGGGGAACTTTGAGAAAGGCATAATTGTGTTTTGAAATGTGAGAAGAAAATGAGATTTGGGAGGGGCCAGTGGTGGAATAATATGATTTGGCTCTGTGTTCCCTCCCAAGTTTCATCTCAAAGTGTAATTCCCACGTATCGAGGGAGGGAGCTGGTGGGAGGTGACAGGAACATGGCAGTGGTTTCCCCATGCTTTTCTTGTGATAGTGAGTGAGTTCTCACAAGAGCTGATGGCTTAAAAGTGTGGCACTTCCAATCTCTCTCTCTCTCTCTCTCTCTCTCTCTCTCATGCATGCACATGTTCTCTCCTGCCACTCTATGAAGAAGGTCCTTGCTTCCCCTTCACCTTCCACCATGATTGTAAGTTTCCTAAGGCCTACCAAGCCATGGAGAACTGTGAGTCAATTAAACATCATTTATTTATGAATTACCCCATCTTGGAAGACACCCTGTCATCCGTGTGAATGGAATTTATGCTCCTCCTTCTCTGTAGACTGGGTCTTTGTTTGGCTTCCTTGAATGCAAATCCAGAAGGACAGTCTGCCATCAACCCTGACGCTGGGATGGACTATAGAACAGTCTCTCTCCACAGTTAATTCCAGTGTTCCAACATCACAAACTGGAGAATGACTACAGTAGCCTGATAGTTTTCCTCCCATATATATTCATTCCCTACAAATATTGATATCTTCTAAATAAACTGTAAAATTCTTTATATATAGCACATATATGACCCTTAGAAGTGTTTGTTGCAAGAACTTAGGTGCAAGAGTGTGTATCAGTTTGTGCTAGCTGTTCCCATGCAGCAGCTCTTTTGTAAGTCACAAGGTAAGTAACTAGATTTGTGTAACAGAATAGAAGGCCCCAAAACAGACTCAGGTTCAGTCCATGTTTGAATTACACATATCGTCAAAAAATATTTTAATTGGGAAGAAAGTGAGAGATGATTGAACAAACAGTGGCAGGACATTTGGTTGACTCTTGTAGGCAAAAAGTACAGTTCAGAGAAGGTTCTAGCGTCATTCTCAGCACAATGTGAGTCCTAGCTTTGTAACCTAGTAGCTCAGTGACTTTTTGAAGATCATTTAAACTTACTCTGTTTCAGTTAGCTAGTTTTTAAAAGGAAAATAAGCCTACCAGCTGAAGACATTGGGAGAGTTTAACGGTATTATAAACACTACTTAGAAAAGCACTTGACCATAGTATAAATAAATGCCTAATAAATGTTAAATATCATAATTATTAGACATATTAAATCATGGCCAGGCACCGTCGCTCACACCTGCAGTCCTAGCACTTTGGGAGGCCATAGCAGGTGGATCACCTGAGGTGAGGAGTTCAAGACCAGCCTGGCCAACATGGTGAAACCCCATCCCTACTAAAAAATGCGAAAAATTAGCTGGGTGTGGTGGTGGGCACCTGTAATCTCAGCTACTTGGGAGGCTGAGGTGGGAGAATCGTTTGAACCTCGGAGGCAGAGTTTGTAGTGAGTCAAGATTTGCCATTCCACTCCAGCCTGGGCAACAAGACCAAAACTCTGTCTCAAAAAAAAAAAAAAGAAATATTAAATCATCACCTCACTAGATGAATTACAGTTAAATGTAAATATATAAGGCAATAAAATAAATGTTTTATCCTAGGGTAAATATCTTTCTAAATATGGTATGAAAAGCTGGAAACTAGAGAAAAAAGGGTAAAAAGTACCTCCTTAGAGTTTTTTTAGATTATTTTTGACAAAATACACATAAAGTTCTTAGTAGATTATGTGTGGTGGGGTGTATTCAATAAGTTTTAGCTTATTGAATATAATTTGTGGAAACTGGGAGGGACAAATAAGGGATATTAGAGATAATAAGAAAAAACCAAACGGAAGTCTTTTACAACCCATTAAAGATAGTGTATCATATAGGGAATTGTAAGTAAGAAGACACGTATGGGGCTCTACAATTGGAGTACCAAATAATATATACACTGTGGTCCCAAATTGTAAGTTTCTATATTTGTATGTGAATGTGCCTGTTTGCATGTGGGCGTGTGTATGCCCACAAGGAGGGACAGATCTAATAATATATTTAATATATTGTTAATAATTTTCTCTAGTAGAATTATGGGTATCTTTAATGACTATATTTTAGAGTTTCTCTAATTTTCTATTAAAGATAGTGTATCATATAGGGAATTGTAAGTAAGAAGGCACGTATGGGGCTCTACAATTGGAGTACCAAATAATATATACACTGTGGTCCCAAATTATAAGTTTCTATATTTGTATGTGAATGTGCCTGTTTGCATGTGGGCATGTGTATGCCCACAAGGAGGGACAGATCTAATAATATATTTAATATATTGTTAATAATTTTCTCTAGTGGAATTATGGGTATCTTTAATGACTTTATATTTTAGAGTTTCTCTAATTTTCTACTGTGAATAAATATTATTGGCACAATGAGAAAAGTCATCTTAAGGTAAAATAGCAAATTTGTTTCAAAAAGCAATGAGAGAATATAATCCAGTTGAAGAAAACTGTTAAGGCATTTCTTAAAGTTTAAATAAACTTGTCACATCGGGAACAATGTCTCAGATTTTATCCTGTTTGCAGCCTAACAAGACAGCCGGTCATATTTTCGTAGATACTGGCAGAAAGACGTGAGGTTTCTGGGTCAGTCTGTTACACACAGCTATAGCAGGATTCAGAGTAACATTTTGCCCTTGTTTGCTGAGCCCCAGTTCCCACAGGGCAACATGATGAGGGGTCAGGTGTTTCCTACTCGCAGTGGGATGAATTACAGAACACGGATAGTAGGAAATCCATGATCTTATATAGATACTGCCTGCAAATTGGCCCAACCTCCTCTCCAGAGAGAGACATTGCCTTTAGTACCCTGGAATTTAAATCTGCTCCAGGGAGGAGAACATCTCCACCTTTTCATGACTGCTGCCTTATACAAGCATCTTGCAAAGAAAATCTAGAGAAAATTGGCTGATAATGGCTTTGTTCAGAAAATTAGACTTGCCGAAATGTGAGAGATCACAAGAGAATTGTCTCCCAACAAAACCGTCTCGCTAATTTGTAAAGACATACAAAGCGAGTCTAGTTGAAGGTGTAAATCCAGTAAAGCACTTTATATTTAGAAGTTGCTATTCTGGACTGAAGTCTATTCAGTCTTTGATAGCATGTATTTTTCTGGTTAGCTTCCTTTTGACCTACTTTTCCCCATAATTTATCTGTTCATGAGAAATCCTACAAATGTTTGAGTTGATAGCCTGGGTTTTAATACATATCTTTATTATGATTAAACATTTTAAATAAATTCTATGAAGTTTGTTTTGTTGTTGTTTGTTTTTGTTTTTGTTTGAGACAGAGTCTTGCTGTGTTGCCAGGCTGGAGTTCAGTGGCACGATCTCGGCTCACTGCAACCTCTGCCCACTGCAACCTCTGCCTCCCGGATTCCCGCCATTCTCCTGCCTCAGCCTCCAGAGTAGCTGGGACTACAGGCGCCACCACCAGGCCCGGCTAATTTTTTGTGTTTTTAGTAGAGACGGGGTTTCACTGTGTTAGCCAGGATGGTCTTGATCTCTTGACCTCGTGGTCCACCCACCTCGGCCTCCCAAAGTGCTGGGATTACAGGAGTGAGCCACCGTGCCTGGGCTTTTTTTTTTTTTTTTTTTTTCTCTGACACGGAGTTTCTCCCTTGCCCAGGCTGGTGTGCAGTGGGGCAATCTCAGCTCACTGAAACTCCGCCTCCTGGGTTCAATTAATTCTGTCTCAGCCTCCCAAGTAGCTGGGACTACAGGCGCCCACCACCATGAGTAGCTAATTTTTTTTGTATTTTTAGTAGAGACGGAGTTTCACCTTGTTGGTCAGGCTGGTCTCGAACTCCTGACCTCAGGTGATCCACCTGCCTCGGCCTCCCAAAGTGCTAAGATTACAGGTGTGTGTCACTGCGCTGGCCTGAGGTGTGTTTTTGCTTGTTTGTTTGTTGTGTTTTTTATGTAAAAGGAAACTATAGCAAATGACTATTTGTGGAAATTCATAGAAACAATAAAAGAGATGCTGGCCAGATTTACTAAAGATTCTATATGTCTTTATCAGCTTTCTTTATTTTATTGCTCACTCTTGTCCATAGGCATTCATAAAGCTTTATCTAGACAAACTCACAAAGACAGCAACAATAATGATGCTGAAGTGGAAAAGGCCAAAGGTAAAGAAGAGATTAGAAAAGCAAAGTTTTGATGTATTATGCTAAGTGTAAAAGACTGGTTTCATTGTTGTTTTGCTCTTCATTTCAAAACTGCACACCCTACAATAATTTTAGGTGAAAAATCAATATGGATATAAAACAAAACTACTTTTTAAAAACATTTATGCCTATAATTTTTTATTATTCTTTCAAAAATAAATATATGCTTGACCCCTGCCCACTGGAAGTCACAGAATTTCACCTTCCTTGGTAATTTGTAGACACAGGAGTTAGCTGACTGCAGAGAGCATTTTCACCCTGATGTGACAGGGATTTATAAATGTATTATGAAATATCAGCCATGGTGAAGCCAAACCGTTCATTCACTAAGGAGGAGCTATAAGCTAATTTTCGTGAACACAAACAGATTTTCTCATAGTCCATTGGAGAGAAGGAAAAAAAGTAATGGCAATACTTCATGAAAAGAACTGTATTTAACTTGAGCCAGAAGCTGATTTCAGAGGAAGTGAGTAGCAGAGCACAGCATGAAGCTCTGAAGGCTTAAATGCACAGCGTTCGTCTGAGTTCCTAGGAAGACCAGTAAGTCAACCCTCTTGACATCAGCCTCTCCTGGAAGCAGAGCAAGCAGAAAAAGGCCTAGGGTTGGTGTTTACGTTAACAAAATGACTCCTTTTTCTCCAGGAACCATCAGCCATGTTAGTAGATACTTAAAGGAGTGGGTTTGGGCAAGATTCTCACTTCCCACAAGCAACTATGCATGCTCTTAGATTTACTTGTTTCCTATAACTTCAAGTTGAGAGTGTATATAAGAGAGGAGCATTGAACATCCAGGGTGTATTTTCTGAGATATTATGAATATAGTCATGAACAAGTGTCTCCCAGTCACCTATTGTGTATTAACAAAGCCATATTTTGAGGCACTAAAATAATAATTGTAGAGTCACTAAAAGAATAATTCAACCCTCCTGCCTCTCTCTTTAGTGACAGATTTTCTTTCAATATCTCTTTCCTCCTATCCCTCAGATTGCAATCAAGCTTCCTTCAGAAAACATGTGAAGATTCATTTAGTACATCCTGAAAAAAAAGTGGATATTTTCCTCTTCAAGAAAGACTAAAATTTCCACATTTATAAACTTTAAGTGACTTAACAGAAATTGTGGAAACATACATAATTTTCCAAACTTTATTTATACATTGATTTTTTTAAAGCAGACATGACCTTAAAATTCTGGGGGAAGTATGGCAAGATTTTATTTATTTATTGACATACGCACTTCAATGTCCGTTTTATTCCCTCTCTTCCCTTTCGGTTCTCTTAGATATTTGTGTTCCCAGAATTCAGGTGCAGCCCCTGGTGACTAACTGGTAAATTCATTTCAAACATGGAGCAAATGAGGGAGAAACACCAAAATCACCAACCTCCTTTCAGAATTTCTCCTCAGCTCTTTTTTTTTTTTTTGAGACCAAGTCTTGCTCTTGTCCGCCAGGCTGGAGTGCAATGGCGCGATCTCGGCTCACTGCAACCTCTGCCTTCCCGGTTCAAGGGATTCTCCTGCCTCAGCCTCCCGTCTCCTCGGCTCTTTAGCATGTGTACCTTCACATCTCCCCATCTCACCTCACTACTAGATTTCCTCTTTCTAGCCTGATCGAACCTCTTCATACCTCTACATCATCCCACCACTGTAGAAATTCCAAATAGGAGTCATTTTTCTGTATTTGCATTCATCTCAATGAATAGGCTATTTCTTTCTGGCTTAAATATTCTTTAATTCAGCCTCAAGGTTTTGCTAATTGTATTCATCTAATCAAATAAATTTTTTGACCAATAGCTGTGCATCTTTCATTACGCCAGACATTTCATTCAGTCTTCAAAATTATACCTCTCTGCATACTGTCCCCTAAAAATTATATCTCTCTTGAAAATTATCTCTCCTTGGAAATAGTGTGCATATATGTAACATATATTTTACATACATAAAACATATATTGCATATATGTTACCTCTGTGCAAATTTTTGTTCAGAATTTCCAGCTCTTTATTGCACATCTTGCTTATCTCAAATTCAATGGCTCAAAACTAAACTTATCATTATTCTATCAAACCAACTTCTCCCCATGACCCCGTGACTTTTTGTCTCTGTAATGGTACTGTCATCATTCCATAGACAAAGATTTGAAATTTTAAGTGTCTTGAATGTTTCTTTCTTTATTTCCATAGGCAATCACTTGCTGATTAATTATACACACACACACACACACACACACCCCTGCACACAGGCATATACATGCACACGTGCATTTCAAATATTGTTTAAATCTGTCCTCTTATTTCTGTTCTATGGTAAATATGTTACAAAATGGTCCAAATTCTTTATCCTTCCCTGCATCATGTGTTTTCTTCTTGTGGTTGTGAGGTCTCTGACTCAGGTTGATCATGGGACTCGCTTTGTCCAGTGAGAAGTTAGCAGATTGGGACTTAGTTTTCGTTTGTTTGTTTGTTTTGTTTTGTTTTGAGAAGGAGTTTTGCTGTTGTCGCCCAGGCTGGAGTGCAATGGCGCCATCTCAGCTCACCACAACCTCCACGTCCTGGGTCCAAGCGATTCTCTTGCCTCAGCCTCCCGAGCAGCTGCTGGGATTACAGACATGCGCCACCATGCCTGGCTAATTTTGTATTTTTAGTAGAGATGGGCTTTCTGTACATTGATCAGGCTGGTCTCGAACTCCCTACCTCAGGTGATCCACCCACCTCGGCCTCCCAAAGTATTGGGATTATAGGTGTGAGCCACTGCGCCCAGCGTGGGACTTAAATAGTTTTTTAAAACTGCTTGTGATTTTCCACTTTGCTCCTGTCCTTGTGCCTCTGACATGAGAAGTGCCAAGTCTAGTCTGGGAGAGGACGTGAGGTTTGTGACTCCCCATCAGGTTGCCCTAGGTATTGCAGTGAAGGCCACCCCAGAGCAGCATCAGTCAGATGGTCACGAGACAGGTGAGGGATCCCAGCCAAGATCAAGGGACCCGAAGAGTCACCTGGCTAGTCAATTGATGAAAATAAACATTTCGTATACCATTTTGTGATGATTTGTAACAACGAATAATCTATATACTTTCCTTCTACCATGACTTAATATAGGGCCTTATTATATTGACCTAGGCTATTATAGCATTCATATGCAAACTAACCTTTTACCAAACATTCTTCATCTAATTCACCTCTCCCAATACTGGGGGTTCATTTTTCCTTTTAAATAATAAATGATAAGATATTCCTTCTTAAAATCCTAAACTAATACTCTCTTGCCTATCAAGTCAATCCAAATTCCCTACCCTTGGCATTAAAGGCCTTCTGACACTAACTCTCAATGGATCATTATTTGTAGCATTTCTTCTATGAAGAACACACTTTCTCCTCCACCACCATGTTTACAAATAACACCCATCCTTCACGGCAGAATTGAAATCCCACTTTCTTCTGGTTAACCAGCCACGAGTGGCTTCTTTCTTTTCTGATCTAACTTTTTTCTTTATACATGCCTTACAGCATTGACCACATTCTGATTTATAAAATAATTGACATGTGCACAAGTCTTATCTCACCTTCTATCCTGATTTATACTTAAGGGCAGAGAGCTGAGCCATCCTTTACTCTTCCTCAGCTACTCTTTCTGTATGTTCCTTTCTATATCTTGTCGTGACTACTACTGTACCCCCTCCATAATGTCAAGCTTCCCAGTCTCCAAGCACTAGCTCCTCTCTCCTCTCAGGTCTCAACAATTCCTCTATCTCATCAGAACTTTCAATTCTATAATTCTGTACCTTTTCAATGCCCAGTACCATCTTTTTATGACTCAATCAGGATGACATGAGTAATTATACATTCCTGCATTTTACTCTCTGCTCCCTTGGACTTTTCTCCCTCTGTTTTAATCACCAGATAAAACTACAGTTCAGAGTAAATAAAGTTATTTGTCTTATCTACACTGTCACTTTTGCAGCTGTATGTGACTGAAGAAAATTGTACAACCATGTTGATTAGTCTCACTTTAAGTTTATAGCCAAAAACTTCAATCCCTCCTTTAGTGCTGCATGACAAACCATTATTTTCCTCTTGGCAAGTCATTTAATTTTAAGTAACCAAATCATACCGTTCTCTCTTTTTTCTAATCATCCCAACATTCTTTTTCTCTCCCTCATCATCAACTATTAGCCTTGTTTTTTATCTGCTGGGAAAACAGGCAATCATAAATGAATTTCCAAATACGCTTGCTTCCATTTCATCAATAAATTTCTATTTGAGCCATATATTTTGTGTACAGATTAATTCCTATCTAAGGAAACACCCTTTCTATATCTATTGTATGGAACCCCTTCTCTCCTACTCAAGTCAATCCTGCAAGTAATCCTTATATTTTCAATATCATTAATTTTTCCCATTCTACCAGATTAATGCTATCTGCATATAATGCTTCAATATTGCCCATCTTGAAAAGAAATGATTTTACTATCATTTTTTCAAAAGGCCTTCTTCAGTTCTTTGCTTGCCTATACAGATAAACTCCTCTGTTCTGTCCCTTTTTTAATTGTAATTTTTTACCAGCAGTTTTTAAAAATCTCTCTGCCTTTATCTGAAAAATATGCGTAATTGCAGCATTTAGCTCTAAGAAGTGCTGTGAGGGGTAATTGAATTCACTCAAGAAAACTATTCACAGTATGGTTGGTAGGTACATAGATCAATTAATTAGATAATCTATAAATAACCTTTTTAAAATATGAAGTCAGATAATGTTATTATATATATAATGTTATTATATAATGTTATTGTTATCCCTACTTCTCTTCTTACTGTCTCTGGAATCCGCTCTCATTGTTAGGAATTTATTCCTAACAATGAGAGGCACTGGGTCAAGATCCAGTCGATCAGAAAATACAGAAACCATGCTGGATATTTCAAAAACAATGGATTTAATATGGGTATCAGTAAAATAGATGCTGGAAGGCTAGAGGCACAAAAAGGAAAAGGTAAAGTAACTCGGCGATGAGAAACTTCAGATAATAGCTAGCATCTCTGGGGCTAGGAGAGCATAGACAGGAAATGCTATTTATAGGAACTGGGGCCAGGGATAGAACTGGGACCTAAGAAGTTGAAGAGTTGCAAGAGGCACAGTCTTATGAAACATTCATTGCCCACAAACAAAGAAAGAGAGTTAGAACTAGAGATGAAGAACTTATGAGTTGTCCTCTTATTTTGGTTTCTAATCTCCCACTAGTGCCACTAATTTAGAAAACGCCAAAAAGAGCCAGCTATAAAAGCATCCTGGAAATTGTTTGCACAGTGATAATTCCAGAATTATTTGCTAGGGCAGAGAATGGTACATTTGGAGCTAAAAGACATTTGGTAAATTTCTGGCAATAAGCATTTTGATAATTAGTGACTACACAAAGAAATATAACTTTAGCATAATCCTAAAGAAGTTAACAAAATATCAGAAAAAATTTACTCAAAATCATTTCGTGGCAAAAGATCTAAAGGTGCATCATTTATTTTATTCATCCATCCATTTGTGGAACAATGTTACAGTGGAATATTCTGCTTGGAAAACAATGCTATGTCTGGTTGTATGAGAATGGAAATAAGTAATATCACGAGCACCATAGAAAAAAAAGGAGAGAAAAGATCTCCAGAGATGATGAAAGTTGTTTTGTTCACACATTGTCAAAACAATAATTCTCTTCTAGGTGAAAGAGAACATGCTTCCATTTGCAGGTAATTGTCAATTTTTTCTTTCTCAAGCTGTGTGTTGTAACTTTATAGGTAGGAGTGTGTGTGTGTGTACATGTGTGTGTATGTGCACGTATGTGCATGGCAGGGTGGACGGGTTGGAATCATACAGTATAGAGGACAAAACTTGAAGCCAGACAACTTGAGTTTAAGTCCCAGATCTGGCTCTTTTATCTGTGTCACCTAAAGCAAACAAATTCACCCCTTTTGCCTTAGACCTCTCATAAGTAAAGTATTAGTACTTAACAATGTTGTATTCAATGAGTTGATGCATATGTAAAGTTATTTAGAAATGTATCTGCCGCCATGTAGAATTAACGCTATGTAAATGCTACCTGTTATTTTTATTGTCAATTTTGTCATAGTTTTTTATTTTTTTCCTACAATTTAGTTTTCCTGTACATTTTTTTCATGTTTAGTTTTCCATAAGATAACATGATATGTGAAATTACCAAATATTCCATTCTGTGGCTTAATATATTTAATTTTTTCATCCATTCACTCATTCTAATCTAAGTTTCCCAGCAGCAGCTTAGAATCACTCAATTGTAAATAATCCCATATGAAGTGGAAATAAAAGCACAATATTTACACCAGTTCAAATACCTGATTGAATATGTCCATCATTCTCTCTGAAGACTGCACCAAAAGATGTACTGCTTCTCTCCAACATCATACTCAAATCCTTAATCATGTAACTAAAACCTCTTCCTGAGAATCTATATATTAGAGTGATTGTAAAAGTGGCATTACCACTTTCTCACTGAGAGTATGCTTCTCAGAAGAGGAAAATTGGCTCCAAATAGAGCTTATATTTTACTTCCATCTTTTATAACCCTTACGTGTGTCAAGGGGACTATGTAACAGACTCAGTCACTTCTCTACTACCAAGACTAATGATTAAAGTATAAATTGCATGAAGTTCACAAGTCATCAGAGACTATTATATATGACAGAGATTGACACTATATCTCTCATTGGTTAGCCTACAGCACAGGAATAAAATGTGCGTATTTCACAGATTGATACTTTAGCAAAATCATAGTAAAATGGTTTACATTGCTTCTAAGACAATTCTAAGAATATTTGCATATATTGTGTATCTTTGTGTGGACAGTATGCCTATATATTGCATATATGAGGGCTACTTAATATTCTTGCTGCCAGGAAAATAAATAAATAAAATTCCCTTATCAGAACCTCCCATTCCTCATCACCTTTCCAGTTTGCCTTGTCCTGTGCAGTTAACTATTGAATACTGCATACAGTGATAAATGATTTATTCAAGGCCTGTCTCTCCCCAAATTTAAATGCAACAATACCCAATAGTGGTAAAATAAATTCTAAGCCTTTGTACTGTTACCAAAAAGTTTGTGGCTATGTTTGAGTTTTATTTCTTCTTTCTAAAATTTTTATTCTAACAAAATGCATAGGATTTTAAATGTTCGGTGTATTTGACAATTATATATGATGTGACTATGACCTGTGTAATGATCAAATAAAATAAGATTTAGCACATTTCTGTCACCACAGAAAGTTCTTTTCTGTCTCTTTCCAGACAATTTTCCCTCCAGAGGCAGCCACTTCTGTAACCATCTATTAGTTCATCCCTTTGATTGCCTGGCTTCTTTTGCTCCTTGTAGTGTCTGCAAGATTCCTCCATTCTGCTGTGTATTTCAGTGATGGATTCCCTTGATTGCTGAGTATGCTTATTATGTGGGTTTACCACAATGTGTTTTCTGTTCTCCTGTTGATAGGCATTTGATTTCCAGATTTAGGCTATTACATTTTAGAGTTACTGATTATAGATTACTGTTCCGTAGTGACATATGCATGTGTGTGTTCATGTGTGAATATTAAAAATGGTCATGTAAACATGCACATATAAACATGCATGTTTATATGTGTGAATCCAACATTGTAAACTAATAGTAAACTACCAATTCATTTCCTTCATGAGGAGAAATTATAAATTTTAATCTTACGTAATTGACCATTTGTTTTCCAACATTACTTCTTTTTGTATCCTATCCCCCGGTCACAGGGGAACATTTTCTATATTTGCTTTTACAAAACATGGCTCTAGAATTTATGCTTAAATCTATGATGAAGCTTGGAAAAAATTTATTTATAGAATTAGCTAGGGGTTGACAAAATATTTTAATATGAAAATCCACTTAATCTAGTATCATTTGACTTGGTGTCTATGCAAATACTTTAATAATATTTACACAAGCTGAAAGATTTTGAACTTGATACTCTGTAGTTAAATAGATTAGTTTAGAAAATATGTTTATGTGTCTTAGAAAGCACATCGTGTCACATTCATCTTTGGACAATATTTACTTAATACTTACTTAAAGATATATTGTGTAATATAATAGTTGTTATGGACTGAATTATGTGTCTTCAAAATTCACATGTGAATCCCTAACTCAAAGAGCCTCAGGATGACCATATTTGAAAACAGGACATTTAAAAAGGTAATTAAGTTAAATGAGGCTATTAGGGTGTGCATAATCCAATCCGATTGTTGTCCTCATACCCGGAGATTAGGACATACAAAAAGAGACACCAGCAATATTCATGTGCACAAAGGGGTGACCAGGTGAAGAGGAAGCAAGAAGGGGGAGGCCTCAGAAAAGTACAGTCCTGCCACCTTGATTTCAGACTTCCAGCCTCCAGGACTATGAGAAACAAATTTCTGTTGTTGAAGCGACCTTGCATATTGTATTTTGTTATGGCATCTCTGTTCCCCCCAAAATTCCTCTGTTGAATCCTTAACCACCCACGTGACTAGATTTAGAGATAGGGTCTTTAAGGCAGTCATTAAGGTTAAATGAGGCCATAAGGGGGCAGACCTTATCCAATATGACTGGTGATACTGGTCACAGAGAAAGGTCTTGTGAGGACACAGTAAGAAGACGATCCTCTGCAGGCCAATGAGAGAGAACTCAGGAGAAACCAAATTTGCTCACCCCTTGATCTTGGACTTTAGGCACTAGAACTATGAGAAATAAATTTATGTTGTTTAAGTGACCCAGTCTGTGATATTTTGTTATGGCAGTCCTAGGACAGTAACACAGCAGCCCTGGCAAACTGATGCAGAGTGCTAGCTGGAAGCAAATATTCTGAATATAGGGAACAAGTGGCCTGAGAACAGCCTCTGGGGAAATCTCATTTCTTAGATTCAGGGTCTGATTTCAGTCTTTTTTGATCCCTCACAGCATGGTCTCTGTCTAAGACTGGCTGGGATGCCTAAACTGCTTTTCTCATTGTAAGAAGCAATGGTCACTAACCTATCACATTTCAATTCTGCCCACCTATTTCTGTCCTCCTCTTGGCCTCTGTCTCACCCAAAACAAACAATTAAACCCAGATCCTCTGAAAATTTTGTCTCTAGAAGTTCAGTTTTCACAAGAATATTCTCCATCAAATTCCTGACTATTGGCTAACCTAACCCCCCCACCAAAAAAAAAAAAAAAAAAAGTTAGAAGAGGTGTGAGAGTCTCAATTGATATTTCCTCCCATTTTTGTTCTTTATCCATGAAGAATGAAGGAATAAGGAGATAACAGAATTTCTGACAACTTCAGTCTCTTTGTTCCACAAAGAAAAATAAAAGTAACTCTTTCCTGCCTCAGCTTTCCTGGTGTGGGAGTTGCTAATGACAGTGCGGTGGAAAACACAAGAGCAGCAAAAGCAACGTCAGTGTGAATTCTGTTCTTGTCAAGTGAAATAATAATAATTACCCTTGATCATTATACACAACTAGTGAAAAAAACAACTAGAGTAATCCAAGATTTTTCCCCTGATGGGTTCATTATGCTCAGTGGTTTAATATATGTCATTTTTTTAAAAACCTAAAGTTAAAGCTTCAATTTAAATCTCAACTAGCAAATTATATGTATATGTATAACTGCATATGTGTATAATATATACATAAATACATATGTATAATATATACATAAAACACCATATTTAGGGAAAATAGAGTATGACAAGACCTCTGAAGACATTCTGCACATCAAGATGGCCTTGAAAAACTAGTTTTGGATGCAAAGAATATAAACAAAGAGATATAAAATGTCAACTTCATTAGGTATCAATATGTAAATTAAGAGTTATTAAAAATGTAGAAGTGCTATAAAATTATGTATTATCTAATTTAATATTTGTCACTAAATAGTTGTTTCACTTGAGGCAGGTCTGTACTAGTCAGACTTTTAGCCATATCAGCTCATGAAAAACAATTAGTGCATTTTTGGTAGTCTCCTTTTTTCTAATCTGTCTGGTAAGTTTTTTAACCACAAATTTCTGTACCTAAGAAATACTACATAGCAGTTATATTTGGACATTATGATTTTGTTTTGTTTTGTTTTTTGAGATGGAGTCTTGCTTCTTCCCCCAAGCTGGAGTGCAGTGGCATAAGCTTGGCTCAGCGCAACCTCTGCCTCCTGGGTTCAAGCAATTCTCTTGCCTCAGCCTCCACAGTAGCTGGGATTACAGGCACCACCACCACAACCCGCTAATTTTTGTATTTTTAGTAGAGATGGGGTTTCACCATTTTGGCCAGGATGGTCTTGAACTCCTGAACTCAAGTGATCCGCCCACCTTGGCCTCCCAATGTGCTGGGATTACAGGCTTGAGCCACCAGGCCCGGCCTATGATTTTGTTTTCAATGAAAATACAACACACCAGTTTACTCAATATAAAAGTTTTCAGTCATACTACATTTATGAAATGAGCTTTGGACAAAAAAGTCCAAAACTTTTTTGTTTCGTGTACTCATGTTAATTGGAGGGATAAAGAGGTAGCATACGCTATGACTTTTTGGTCTGTTGCATGCATGTAATATTTCCATGATTTTCCAAGATTTCTATGTTTATTCCTTATTTTGCCCTAGGGATGTTTTTCCGTAGTAAATCTCTATTTAAAAATGTGTTTGAATGCAAAATAACCTTGAGTCCCCAAAAGGCTGAAAAACTTGCAAACAACATGTCACAGAAAGAAGAAAAATAAGAATGAATACATTAAACTTCATTACATTTCTATTCTTTTCTTTTTCTTTCCAATGTTTTTTCACCTTGGCAGTGCGGAAAGATACATTTCATGTTAAGTACAAACTTTATTTCTTTGATGTCTTAGTCCACTCAGGCTGCTATAACAAAATACCTTAGACTGGATAATGTATAAACAGCAAATGTTTATTCATAAATCTGCAGGCTAGGAGGTCCAAGATTGAGGCACCAGCAGATTAAATGTCTGATGAGGATTCATTCCTCATAGATATCACTTTTTATATGTCTTCACATGGTAGAAGGGTGAATAAACTCACTCAGGCACTAATCACCTCCCCAAAGGCCCAACTTCTTCATACCACCCCATGAGGCATTGGGTTTCAACATAGGAATTTGGGGACCCCCATTGTCAGGCCTCAGAGCCCAAGCTAAGCCATCATAACCCCTGTGACCTGTGCCTATACATCCAGATGGCCTGGAGCAACAGAAGAACCACAAAAGATGACATTCCACCATTGTGATTTGTTCCTGCTCCACCCCAAATAATCAATGGACCTTGTGACATTCCTCCCTTGGACAATGAGTCTCATGATCTCCCCACCATGCAACTTGTGACTCCGCCCCTGGCCATAAGAGAACAACCCCCTTTCACTGTAATTTTCCACTTCCTGCCCAAATCCTATAAAACTGCCCCACCCTATCTCCCTTTGCTGACTCCTTTTTTGGACTCAACCCTCCTGCACCCAAGTGAAATTGTAGCAGGACAAGCTGCAGGCATAACCCCACAGACACCGAGGTAGTGAAGGAAGTGACTTTAATCAGCTGGAAGCACTGGCAGACTAACGTCTCAAAATCCGAGCTTCTTAAGTGCACAATTTCTGTCCCTTTTAAGGGCTCACAACATTAAAGATTTCACATGAAAGGGTCGTGATTGATTGAGCAATCTAGAGGGTACATGACAGCTTCATGCGCCGGTAGTCACAGTGAGACAGAACGGGAAGTTTCATAATGTTCTTCCATACAATGTCTGGAATCTATGGATAACATCGGTTGCTAATTCATGGGCGATTTTTAACTAGTAGACTTAGGTCAGGCAGGCCCAGGCCTGGTTTTGGGCCTGGTGCCTGGCACCAGGCTGCCTGCCTTTGGTTTTGTTTTCTTGTTTCTTAAAACAGGTACTGAGTATAAAACAATAGAAGACAATATGGGAATCTCTTTCTCTCTTCTCTCAAACAGCCTTGTTGCTCACACAAAGCCTGCTTGGTGGTGTCTTCACATGGATGCACGTGACACCCATGGCTGCTCTCAAGGCTTTCAGTTGAGTGTCTGTGAATTTTCTAGGCCCAGGATGCAAGCTGCCCATGGCTCTCCCATTTTCAGGTCTGCAGAACAGCAACCCCACTTCCATAGCTCCATTAGGCAATACCACAGTGGGGACTCCATGTGAGTGTTCCAACCCCACATTTCTCCACAGCACTACCCTAGTGGAGGTTCTTTGCAAGGGCTCTGCCCCTGTGGCTTGGCACCCAGGCCTTCTCATACATCCTCTGAAATCTAGGTGGAAGCTGTCAAGCCTCCTTTACTCTTGCATTTTGTGTGCCTGAAGGCTTAACATCATGTGGAAGCCAACAAGGTTTATAGCTTGCACCCTCTGGAGGCTGAGTTGTACTGGGGTCATTTGTGTAGGAAAGAGCGTTTCTGGGGTGCCAGATGAGTTGGTCTCCCCTGTGTGAGACACCCATGGGGAGCCACGGGCAGCCTCTGAGGAGAAAAGTCTCCTTATTGCCTTCATGTCTTTATGCTCCGAGAGCATAACCGCTCTGCGGCATTCCACAGGTTACTCGGGGAGGTAATACTCCCTTGAAGCAGTAGAGTGTAATCAAACACCTTGGCTCCTCCTGAAACCCACTCCCACCCATTTCAGTCCCGATAAGTTAAAGATTTTAAGTAGTTTAGACACACGCCATTGCTCGAGGAAATTCACAGAAACTGTCACTGCTGTACATCTTATGGAATGACTCGAGTTCTTCGTCACTGATTAATCCTTTTCCTCATCCCTTCCTACCCCTCCCATGTGCCCTAAGAACAAAGAGCTTGTAAACCAATGAATTAGGTGGAGGCAAAGAGCTCTGGGCCGTGAACAAGCCTCCAATGCTTGGGTCCCCTGACCCGCCTTTTAAACTCTTACTCTGTCTCTTTCTAACTCCTTTGTCTCTGCTGGACTCGGGGTACCTGCTGGGTGGTGTGGAGCTGGTTTCCCCAATACCTTTGGGCCATGGCTGGAGTTAGAGCTAAAGTAGCCAGGATATGGGAAGCAGGATCCTGAGGGTGCATAGAGTGGTGAGCCCTGAGCCTGCCTCTGGAAACCATTTTTTCCTGCTGAGCCTCTGGGCTTGTGATAAGAGGGACTTACTTAAAGATCCCTGAAATGCATTCAAGGCTTTTTTCTCATTGTCTTGCATTATTGGCACTTTGCTCTCATTTAGTCATGCAAATCTCTCTAGCAAGTGGTTGCTCCTAAGCCCACTTGTATTCCTCTCTTGAAAAAAGCTTTTTCTTCCTCTGCTACATCGCTAACCCACAAATTGTCCAAACTTTTCAGTCTGCTTTCCTTTTAATTACAAATTCCAATTTTAAGTCATTCCTTTGCTCCTATGTCTGATCATAGGCTGTTAGAATCGCTAGACCATGTCTTGAATGTTTTGCTGCTTAGAAATTTCTTCCAAAAGGTACCCTGGGTCATCACTCTTAAGGTCTGCTTTCCACAAAGCTGTTAGAAATGAACACTAATTAAGCTAAGTTCTTAGCTAGCTAGGGAGGAACAGGGGTGACCTTTACTGCCATTCTCAATAAATTCCTTATTTCTGTGTGAGATCTCATCAGCCTGGCTTTCACTGTCCATATTTCTATCAGCATTTAGATCCCAACCATTTAACCGGTCTCTAAGAAGTTACAAACTTTCCCTCATCTTCCTGTCTTCTGAGCCCTCCAAGGTCTTCCAGCTTCTGCATATTACCCAATTCCAAAGCTGATTCTACATTTTCAGGTATCTTTATAACAATGCCCCATTTCTTGGTACCAATTTTCTATGTTGGTATGCACGTGTTGCTCTAAAGGATTACCTGAGGCTGGATAAATTTATAAAGAAAATAGGGTTATTTTGGCTTACTATTCTTCAGGCTGTATAAAAAGCATGGTGTGAGCATCCGCTCCTGGTGATGCCTCAGGAAGCTTACAATCATGGCAGAAGGGAACAGAGAGCCAGTGCATCATATAGTAAGAGGAAGCAAGGGTGGGAGGAGGTGCCATTGTCTTTTAAAAAACCAGATCTCCTGAGAACTAAGCAAGAAATTGCTTATGGCTTAGCAGCACAGTATGAGAAGTCATTCATGAGGTATCTGCCCCCATGATCAAATGCCTCCCACCAACCCCTACCTCCAACACTGAAGGTCACATTTCAACATGATATTTTAAGGAAACAAACATCCAAACTATATCAAATAACCATTATTATTATTTTTAAAACTCTTATAGATAAATTTGAGTATTCAAATCTGATTATATAAATAAATTAAAGGAAAAATACAAATCCAGATGGTATTTAAACTCAACCTTTTGATTAAAAAAGGAACAAAAATCAAGTACCAATTATTTTTACTACATCTAAGACAAAAAATATCTTCTTAAACAGGTGAGACGTTTTTGTTTAATCATTTATTTAAAACTGGAGGAGGAAGATAATAATAATCTGTTGACTTTAATAAATGTTTTAAGTGTGATGTTTTGCAAGCTTGTGATGACAGGCAGAGTGAGATGGTCTAATTGGAAGGTGATTACTTCCAGTTCACTCAGCTTGAGGTCTTGTTTGTCTTATCAACAAAAGATTTGTTCAGGTTGTTTGATTTGACATCTTTATAATGACAAATATCTGATCCATAGACTGGCTACCTACCTGTATACCTATTTTATATGCATTTGTTTGCTTAGGTTTACTATGCAAGTATTAGGATAAAATGAGAAAAAAAAAATGTCAAAGAAAGTAAGGGAGATGTATCAACATATACCTAATTAGTTACATTGATTAATCATTAAATTTAGTTCTTGGCATTCTGGCAAGATGACAAAGGAAACGATCTATTATCTAATTGTCATCATCTGATGAAAAGCAATCTACTAATTCTTCAAGTAAAATTATTTTTTTTCCTGGTACAAAGTCATCCAGCCAGTGTATTGATATAATGAACAATGTATTATTAAGTAGAATGTTTGAGTCATATAATGACGGCTTATTGACAGAATATATCAACACAAAATTGATGTCACATCAAAGTGGGTTTGTTGCTAATTACTTACCATTATGAGATAAGAGTACAGGCCTTTGATTTAAGAAAACTCATTTTGCAAGTGGATATTTAAATAAAAGTAAATACATTCACTGTTAGAAATAAAACTGAAGATTTCATGTATAAAGTGACTCTTTTCAGGCAGTCAATAATGTTTACAACACCTACACTTTCATGATTTTTTTTATTTTCTGGGACAATTTGCAACTTGTAATCTGCTCAGCTTTTCATGATGATACGAAATTCAATTTAAATTCATGAAAAGTAGTATGGTACTGTTACAAAAACAGACACATACACCAATGGAACAGGATAAAGAGTCCAGAAATAAAGCCACACACCTACAACTACCTGATCATAAACAAAGTCACCAATAATAAGCAATGGGGAAAGGACTCCCTAAATAGGGATGGGATAACTGGTTAGCCACATGCAGAAGATTGGAACTGGATCCTTTCCTTTCACCATATTACAAACATTAATTCCAGATGAATTAAAGACTTAAATGGGAGATCTAAAATTACAAAAACCCTAGAAGAAAAGCTATGAAGTACCATTCTGGACATCAGCCTTGGCAAAGAATTTATAACTAAGTCCCCAAATGTAATTACATCTAAAACAAAACTTGACAAATGGGACCTAATTAAACTAAAGAGCTTCTGCACAGCAAAATAAACTATCAACAGGGTAAACAGCCGACCTACAGAATGGGAGAAAATATTCACAAACTATACATCAGAAAAAGTTCTAATATCTAGAGTCTATAAGGAACTTAAGTAATTCAACAAACAGAAGAGCAAATAACCCCATTAAAAATGGGCAACGGACATAAACAGAGACTTCTCAAAAGAAGACATACATGCAGCCAACAAATATATGAAAATATGCTCATCATCACTAATAATTAGAGAAAGGCTAATCAAAACCACGGTGTAATACAATCTCACACCAGTCAGAATGGCTATTATCAAAAAGTCAAAAAACAACAAATGGGTTGTGGAGAAAAGGAATCATTTATATACTGCTGGTGGGAGTGTAAATCAGTTCAGTCACTGTGGAAAGAAGTTTGGAGATTTCTTAAAGAACTGAAAACAGAACTGCCATTCAGCCCAACAATCTCACTCCTGGGTATATACCCAAAGGAAATTAAATTGTTCTACCAAAAAGACATGCAGTTATGTGTTCACTGCAGCACTATTCACAATAGCAAAGACAGAGAATCAACCTAGAGGCCCATCAACAGCTGACTGGATAAAGAAAATGTGGTCCATTAAATAGTACACTCAAAGGGAAGGAAATCATGCCTTTTGCAGCAACATGGATGCAGCTGAAAGCCATTGTCCTAAGCAAACTAACACAGGAACAGACAACCAAATACCACATGTTATCACCTATAAGTAGTAATTAAACACTGAATACACATGGACACAAAGATGGGCGCAGTAGACACTGGGGACTACTTGAAGGGGGAGAGTGGGAGGTGGGGATAGATTGAAAAGCCACCAGCAATGAACCATGCTCACTACCTGGGTAAAGGGATCATTCATACACCAAACCTCAGCAACACACGATTTACTCATGTAACAAGCTTCCACATATAACCTCTGAACCTAAAATAGAAGTCAAAAGAAAAAAAATCATTCCTGCACGAACACCTACATTTACCAGCTACTTTGCTAGGGTCTGATAACGGAAGAGTTTGGGCGCTATTCATCTTTCTCAGTTACGGAGCTAGTGTTGGGTTGTCCTCTGTTCTGAGACTCCCACTGCAGCTAATCTGCTGCTTCCAAAACCAAAGTTTCAGTGCTAAACTCACTGTGGCAGCGCCCTGAGTGGACGCTTTAATGTGTCTTTTGTTTTGCAAAACTATGTGGACACTTTCTAAGAGACGATGCTGCAATGTATGTATCTCAGTCCATCCAGAATGCTTTAACAAAATACCATAAACAGAGTGTATTACGAACAACAGAAATTTATTTCTCAGTTCCGGAGACTGGGAAATGCAAGATCAAGGTGCCAGCAGATTCAGTGTCTGGTGAGGACCTGCTTACTGGTTGATAACATCTTGAGAGCTTGCCTTCATGTGGTGAGAAAGGGCAGGGGATCTCCCTGAAGTCTTTTTATAAGGTCAGTCATCCCATTCAAGAAAGCTCTGCTTTCATGACCTAAACACCTTCCAAAGATCCTTCCTCCTAATACCCTCACCCTGAAGTTAGAATTTATGCACATTTTGTAGAGGACTTAAGTATTCAGTCTGTAGAAGTATGTTTCCAGTTCTTTTAATTTTATTTACAAGTAGGAAACATATTCATGAATATGCCAACTGACATTTCAAATGTGCCATTTACTACAGACTTCACATAGCTCTCCTCTTTCCTGAATGATTAAATATACATAAAATCTATCAGAATGAACACTCTAAACTCAAAGCAGACTTTCCTAAGTATTTTCCTAGTATTCAGGTGCACAGCCAGATATATCTGTCAATTTTCTCTCTCAAGAATTACTTGGTCTAAACTGGTTGTCTCAATGTATCAGCATCAGTCATTCTTAATCCTCCAAAGATAACATTCAGAGGAATGAAATAAAAACAGAGTCTCTAATCCCTCTTTCTTTTGTATCACTCTTTATGCAAGTAGGAAGATCAGCTTTGATAGTGGATTACTGGATGCCACATGTTCTCATTGGAACATCACAGATTGGATTTAGCACAAAAATACATTTTTTCTGATGTGTAAACAACACCAGCTGAATCCATATTTCTTATGACCGTCCTGCCATGAGGCTGTGTTTTTTTCTCACCATGCAGCCAGTTTTATTATAATTCCCTTTTAGCACAGCTTCCAAAGGCTTGCATCTGTCACTTGGAGCAGAGCATCATGAAGGTTCACCACTATCTTGGACCACTGGACTTTAGTAGTATTGTTGCATTTCCTGACTTACATGCCAATAAAATATCTTTAAGTGCCTTTAAGCTAGTTGGCTGCAAGTTACATAGAGGCACTGCTGTCAGCTCTCTTTTTGAGAGCTTACTCTAAGCCTCAAATTGGCGGCTTGAACACATGAGTTTGTTGGAGGTAATGACCTTGTTCTCTGGGGTTGGATTTTGACAGCTTTCCACCATTCTAGCTGGGTGTAAACAAAATTGAACGGGTTAGGATTATCAGTTTCTCAAATTTAATGTATTTTCGGTGATCCAAGGAAGAGTTGCCTCTCAAAGATCATCTGACTGAAGTCAAGAAAATTTCACCTAGTATTATCATTTTAATATGATAATGTGAACTCAAATTCAAACGTAGCCCAATGTTTGCTGTCCAAGGCCATCAAACTGGATGGATATCTTTGAGAGAGAGGCTTCCCATCATCTCAACTGAATGTAATTAAAAGATTAAGTAAATATGCATTATCCTCATCCATCTACTTACTCATGAATACAAAAACATATGAAGCATGTGGATAGAAAGTGAGTCAATGATGAGCCCTAAAAGTTAAGGGCTCATCATTGACTCACTTTTTGTCTGTCTTCAGTCAGAATCGCCTTAAAATTACAAGCAACCATGGAGGTTTCAGTGTTTCATTTTGAAGCCAGACACCATGCTAGTTATCTCATATGTGTTCCAAGAGAAATCAAATGCACTCACTCTTATTCAGAATTTCCTCCAGTAGCAGAGGAGACATATCTGTGAAAAATAACAGCAATGGAATAATTCCTATAATAGACATATGAAAAAAGGTCATTAGCATGCACAACAAGGAGGATTTCTGCCTTGATGGGACGTAGAATATTCTTGCGGGGGTGATATGAGCTGAGTCATTCATTCATTCATTTCAATTTATGTATTATGAACGATATTTTTGTACCATGCATTTCTATTTTCTCTCATGTCCTTCCTTGAAGGATGAGGTTCATTTCTCTCCCCAGGGAAAGTAAGACTATTTCCTGCAGCTCTTTGTATAATGGTACCTTTAATCCCTTATCTGACCAAACACTTTCTCCAACTAAGATGTAACATCCAAATAATTGGTCTAGTATGTAGGAAAGGAGATGAGTGCAGGATAAGACACATGTGTTCCTACAGGGGGAGACCTCTACACTGTCTTTAAGGAAGGAAGTATGTCAGCTTTTACCAGGGAGGCGTGGGCTTCTTCTGCATGAACAGATGGTCCAGGAGAGTCTGTGAATCAAGGTTGTTCTAGTGTATCAACCCGGATGCCTTCATCACATGACTAAGTTTGCATTTCTTAATCAGTGCCTTGACATCACATAGGATAATTGCCTTGGTCCATCATTTAGCCTTCTTTGAAGCTCTGGTGCTTTAATCATTAAGTTCTTGGCTTGGTCCTCAGCTTTACCTGCTCTCTGGCTGTAGTTAGGGCTTGCTGTGCTATCAAGGAAGCCCTCTAGGTTTTAAATTTAATTTCGAATTTCTGCCTAATTACTTTGGTTATCTTTCTTCAAAGTATCAATTGCACTTAGCAACAGCCACTTGCTTTTTCTATACTTTATGTCAGTTGTTACCTCAGATTACTCATCATCGTGATAAACTGTACTTACTACTGCATTCCTTTCAATAATATACCAAAGCACTTAACAACATTGCTATCTTGTACAAGGTTCATTTTTGTTCATCTGACAAAAGTTATGGAGGCCTAAATGTGAGCTAGCAGGTAATTAAGCTTCTGAATTCTATCTCTTCTTTCTCTGACCAGTCAATGCCAACTATTGCAAATTGGCTTCCCTGGGAAGCAAAATCTGAAAAGATTACTACAAAAGAATTCTACCACAGAGTACTTGAAAACTTTAAAAAGGAATGAAATGAGGCAGGGTTGGAGAGAAGGAGAAGCTAAACAGTGATGTGGTCCAAACAAAGGCCAAACCTACAAGGAGCGCTGAAGCTGTGTCAGGCCTTCAGCACCGCCTGCACTGTAATGAGAGAACTGGGATTTTACATTCCTGCATCTATCGTAATTGAATGTAGGTTGTCACTTGGGTAAAGCAGCTGTCTCCAACATGGGACATTTTCCAGAAAAGACTGTCATCTGAGGGCAGTAAGCCAGTGACATTGCCTACATATTTCAGTCCTAAAAAGGAGTCTATGTGGCACATCACAAAATCCACTCTGGAAATTCAGGTAGTTACTAGCCTGTAGTGCTTATAGCCTCTTTCAATAAGACAAAATAATGCCATGCCAGAAGCTATGGCAGATGGCCATAGAAGCCACAGGCAGTGGTCCAGGCTCCCTGTGGTTTTCAGGAAACTCAGAATGACTTGAATAGTCTGGATAGGGCCACAGGCGTTCTACAAATGATGGTAGGTCCAAAAAGGGCTGAGATCATTACAGATAATTGCTCAGTATTGCACAGAAAGGGAAATAGCAGTGCAATGACTTTTAACACTATCTAGAGTTAGTCCAAATTTTACAGGTCCTCCATGAGACCACCTTACTTCAGACACCAGCTGCATGCTCAAGGATCTCAGGGACATCCTCACTTCTAACCAACTGGCTACAAATTTGAGGGTTCCTCTCAGGTTTGAGAATTCACTTGAATGACTCACAGAACTCAGGGAAGTGCTATATTTATGATTATAGCTTCATTATAGCAGAGAGGATACAAAACCAAAACCAGCCAGAGAAAAAAGACATAGTGTTAAGTCTGGCAGAATCTCAGACCCTAAGCTTCCAGTTGTCTTCTCTTTGTGAAATCAGAAAGTGTCACCCTCATAGCACATTGAAATGTAATGATACACAGAGTATTGGCAACCACAGAAGCACTCCAAGCTAGGTGTTCAGAGTTTTTATTGGGGTTTCACTATGTAGCCAGTCAGGTAGGCATGATTGGCTGAATCATTGGCCATGTCATTGAACTTGATCTCCTGCCCCTTGTCATCTCCTCAGAAGATCTGGAAGAAGAGAGTTAAAAACTCTTTGTTTCAGAGCTCTGTTTGAGAGTTAAAAGCTCTGTTTGAAATACTAGCTTTGGTTCTGGGCACTATTCTTAATTTATACAACTTGTTTCTACTCTCTGGTTGAAAGACTCAACTGCATGAATACAGTTTCTATAAAATTTGAAGCATCATAGTGGGAGAATAAAGAGAGAGGTTAAGATTTTTGTCAATAGGAGTCCATTGACATAATAAACATTTCATAAGTGCTAACTATATAAGTTACTATGCTACAAACCACAGACATAGTTTCTTGATCTAGAGATGTTCATATTCCTGAACAAACATATGAAATTTAGCTTGGTTGTGGCCTGCTAGAGAAAAGAATATGTGAGCACAGAAAAATTATCCATGAAATCCTGGATAGAATATTGAAGATGGCTACAAATTGGAGAAAAGGCAGTATATGAGACCGTTTCCCAATTCTATAAAGAACTACCTGAGACTGGATACTCTATACAGGAAAGTGTCATTGACTCACGGTTTTGCAGGCTTAAACGAAGCGTGATGTTGGCCATCTGCTCTGCTACTAGGGAGGCCTCAGGAAATTTACAATCATGGTGGAAGACAAAGGGGAAGCAGGATCACCTTACATGACTGGAGCAGGAAGAAAAGAGAAGCGGGAGGTGCCGCACGCTTAAACAACCAGATCTCACAAGAACTCAGTATCAGTATCATCAAGGCAATACCAAGTATCTTCAAGACTCAGTATCTTGATGATCTCAGTATCATCAAGACAATACCAAGAAGGATGGTGCTAAGCCATTCATTAGAAACTGCATCCATGATCCAATCACCTCCCACCCAGCCCCACCTCCAGCACTGGGGATTACATTTCAGCATGATATGTGGGTGGGGACACAGATCCAAATCATATCATGCAGTGACCTGTAAACTATTTCAAGTCATGTAATGAGCAAGCAGAAAAAAATAAAAGTTAAGAAAATCATAAAATTTGTCAACTCTAGACTCATGACAAAGACATCCCCCACACACACACAACAACCTGCTCACCTGGACAAAGTGCTCACTTACCAGGACGATAGCCAGCATGTCGAGGTTGATTTTGAGAGCCTGGTCTTGCTGTGTCTGCTGATCTTCAACAAGTATATTACAAACTCTGACTCCCAATCATTTTTCTTGCCTTGAAATATACATATTAATCTATTTGAGTCTGGGGGACAAAATATATCAATTATCTTTTTCCTGCCTTTTGATACTAAGAGATGGTGAATGTGGAGTTTTCCATTTTCTATATTAAGCTTAATAAACTCAGCTTTGACAGGTAAAGCTTTCTGAGTAAATTTTACAGAAAGTCGGGACATGGGCCAGTTTGGAAAGATAAATTATGTCTGTTTTAGATAAAGAATTCTAGAGAAATATATTTGAGGAACTGGGGGAGGGTACAGGTTACTGAGACATGCAACTTCAAAGATACTACTAAGTTCAAAAGCCAAACACAATAATGTTACCTTTCCCTTGGAGAGATTTATATACATTCCAAAAGGTCAGAGTAAAAACATGCTTCCCAACAAGCAAAATACCTTGATTATTTTTGTGTGAACTACTCTCCTACAATACAAATTAGTATGTATAGGATAACATCTGGATCTCATTGCTTTACCCCAGGGTTAAAAAGTTACGGCACCAGGAAACCACATGTTTATTTGCTATGAGTAAATAATAGTTTTCTCTGTGTTAGAAACTTCGTGTGTGTGTGTGTTCAAGATCATAATAATAAATATGGATATTAAAAATCTATCTTACTCCCTCTTTCCATTCCCCAAGTGTCTTGGTCCATTCAGGCCGCTGTAACAAAATACCATAAACTGGGTTACTTGTAAATGACAGAAATGTATTACTCACAGTCCTGGAGTCTGGAAAGTCCAAGAGCAAAGTGAGGACTGATTTGGTTCCTGGGGAGGGCTCTCTTCCTGGTTCATAGATGGTCTTTTTCTCTGTTTATCCAAACATAGGGAAAATGTTCAAGGAAGATTTCTGGGATCTCTGTAAGGACACTTATGTCATTCATGGGGGCTCTACTCTCATGACCTAATCACCTCCCAAAGGTTTCACCTCCAAATACTGTCACATTGAGAATTAGGTTTCAACATGTGAATGTCAGGGAAATATATATCCAACTTACCCTAATATTATTACACATTGCATGCTTGTATCAAAATATCTCATGTAACTGTAAATATATACACTTACTATGTACCTGCAAAAATTAAAAAATTCGGTCTCTAGCATTAAGATTTAAACTTTTTAGCTGATTCTTCTCATTTTGATTTCTATATTTCAAATACAAATTTTGCAGTATTCATTTCAGTACAAATTTACTTCAGAAAACAGAAGCCAGCCTATATCTTTTAATGGTTTTGATACAAGAAATTGAAGGTTTATGTGACTATTGGAAAGACTGAGGAGAAAAAAAAAAATGTGGAAAACAACCAAAGAGGATTTTAGCTTAAATATGTAAAGCGGGTCATGTGTCCTCAGACAAAGCTACTGTAAATTTCAAGACTCTATGGATGGTTGCTACCCACGTACCTCAGTTATCAGCACCAATGATGATGACTCCAAAAGCTCACCTGGAGACTTTCTGAATGCTCAAGCTGTCAAGCATTTGTTCTCAATTGTCACCTGATAAAGGACTGTCCTGCTTGACCTTTCAAATCTCACGCAGGTACCTTTCATTGGAACCCTAAGAAGAAGGGGAATGTGGAAAACATAGTTCCCAGCTTCTACTTTCTGCAGAAGATCTTAAAGGAAGTGGGTTTGATGCCTGCCAAGTTGACAACAGATGATCCAACCCACAGTGATTTCCTGATACATCAATTTTAGATGTGATCTATTGCATGGCATATTATGATATGTTTTAATTCCTTTATACTTCCCCTTCTTGCTCTCTCGCTCATCCTATTATAGGTGCTTTGATTAAATCAATATTCAATGTTTATAGGACTAAAACTATAAATTTATCCACTACTAAGAAAGGTAGCATATTTATGATTATCCTTCCATTTCATAAACCTTTTTTACCTCTGGAATTGATAATGGTGGCATTCTTTTTTCATTTGCTTAGTTGTGCTTTTTTTTTTTTCATATCTAATACTCACTGACTATCCAAAATTATACTTAGAAGTCTTAAACAACTTTCCATACTACAGTCCCTGTGATCAGATGGAGCAAATAATATGTCAGTTCTTTTTATCTCCATCCTCCCACCCCCACATTGTCTTTTTCCCAGAGCTGTTTTTCTCCCATTTGAAATAGTTGTTCTCTTGGTCTGCTGCAGAAAGGTTGATCTAGGACTGCTCCTTCATGTTTTCCTGTGCTAAATCTCCTTTTTCTTTTTTTTTTTTTTTCTTTTTATTTTTTTTAGATGGAGTCTCACTCTGTCGCCCAGGCTGGAGTGCCATGGCGCGATCTCGGCTCACTGCAACCTCCGCCTCCCAGGTTCAAGCAGTTCTCTGCCTCAGCCTCCTGAGTAGCTGGGATTACAGGCATCCACCACCACACCTGGCTAATTTGTTTGTATTTTTAGTAAACAAGGGGTTTCACTATCTTGGCAAGGCTGGTCTTGAACTCCTGACCTCATGATCCACCCACTTTGGCCTCCCAAAGTGCTGGGATTACAGGTGTGAGCCACGGTGCCAGGCCAAAACCCATTTTTAAAAGTTTCTTTCTCTATCTTGGTTTACTTTTTCATTTTGATGAAACACATTCTATAATAGTTTTGTGAGCAAGAGTGCAAAGGAGGTTACATTTTTTTCATCTTTCTGATGTTTTAACCTTGTCTTTTCTATCACACACCTATTTATCTTTTGTCCACCTAACAGACAGATACAATTCTAGTAGAATTAAGAATCTTTGTGTTATTCCTCAGTTTATTTTTCTGCTGTCCTTTTTTAGTTTCAAAGTTATTTTTGTTCCTTCATTGTTGTGTTTTGTATCATTCTGTCCTTGTTCCATAGATACAGCTTCTCATTTTAATATTAATTGTAGCTGATTTTTAGAAAAAAATTCCATAAATTATCACTGTTTTCTTAACTATCCTTCACCCACTTGTTATTTTGATTTCTCCTTTTTATCAAATATTTTATCAAATATCTGGGGAATGTGGTCCATTCATGTTCAAGAATGAAGTACCTACTATACAACAGATCAGAAGCCTTATCTGTGTGCATGAGCAGAAATTGTCAATTATTAGGCATTGTTGGAAGATAATCTTGTGGCAAGTAAAGTTTATTTGTGGGTCCTCAAATTTGAGGATTTCATACGTTTTCTCTGCAACCAGATTTATGTGGGATAACATAATATTTTCTGTCTTACTATGGAGCAGCCAGAAGAAAACTGTATCTAGCTGCATGTGTTCAAAGAACAAGTAGAAATGGGGGATTGCGAATTTTACCATTATGTAAGCAGATTTTCACTTAATTCACTTACTTTCAGCATCTAACTCACTCTTGACTTCCATGATCTCTCATATTTCTCAGTTGGATTCCTTACTGGTTTGATTTCTTCAGAAGATAGAATTGTGGTCAGAGATTGGATGACAGGACAGAAAGGAAGAGGAAGTTGCCTGGCTGTGTGGGTTCTAGTAGGGCTCAAGGGTCTACTGTTCCCTACAGAGATTTCTACTTTCCTCCAATTTTCAGCCCCACAATTCACCATCCTTCCTATTTCTTCCATTGTACAATTGTAAGCCTCTGCTTTATGACACAGGGCAAGTACATTTCTTTCTCATGTTTCCCTTTGCATAGTCTCAGACAGTTAACAGTAGCAGCACCCACTCTGCTCACCCAGAAGCAGAGGTCTTAGATTTACATTGTCAAACTAACGAGGCACAGTAAGCTTCAACCAACACCAAGTTTATTTAGCTTTAAGAAAGAATAGCTGGCTCATGCCTGTAATGCCAGCACTTTGGGAGGCCGAGGCGGGCGGATCACAAGATCAGGAGATCGAGACCATCCTGGCTAACACAGTGAAATCTCACCTCTACTAAAAATACAAAGAAAAATAGCTGGGCATGGTGGCGGGCGCCTGTAGTCCCAGCTACTCGGGAGGCGGAGGCAGGCAGCAGAATGCCTTGAACTGGGAGGCCGGGCTTGCAGTGAGCCGAGATTGCACCACTGCACTCTAACCTGGGCTACAGAGCAAGACTCTGTCAAAAAAAAAAAAAAAAGAAAGAATAACAGAGAGGAATTGTGACATCCTCAGCAGCACCATAGCCAAGGTCCTATGACTCACAAGCATGATCATGAGAAGTGAGGCTGACTGCGTGCCAACCACCTCAGCTCCAGGAAGCCATCAGCTCTGGCGTCTCTACAGCTTCTCTGCATTCTTGCTTATCCAGAATCTTGTGCTTTTCTCTTGTCCTGCTGAAACTCATTATTTGCAAAGTATTTATCAAGTAGATGTTACCAAGCCATTAGCAATCTCCACAACTAGGTGCAGAGGCTTGATTCGGTATATTAGAACTTCAGGAGTACTCTCATTTATCTTGGATCTTGTATAATCTTTTACGTTTCTTCAATCTGTGTCACTAATTTGGGGATCTGCTATGGGCTGAATTGTGTAATTAAGGTTAAACAAATTCATGAGGCTGGTGGCTTTCAATAGAATTGGCAATCATGTAAGGAGAGGACAAAAGAGATTCCTCTCTTTCTATACTCTTTGAGGACACAGGAAGAAGAGGACCATCTGCAAGCCAGGAAGAGGTACCTCATCAGAAACCAGCCTGCTGGTCCTTGATCTTGGCCTTCAAGCTTCCAGAACAGTGGGAAAATACATTTCTGTTATTAAGTCTCCCAGACTATGCTATTTTGTTATTATAGCCTGAAAAGAGTAATACAGCATCTAAACCTCAGACACCCCGTAAGCCAGACAAAAGGACTAAACTAGCTGTTAATGATAAACATAGATCACTTTCCATTCATTATGACTTAATTTAGGAAAAGCAACTGTAATATTGTCCTTTAGTATTTTCTAGAAATAACAGATGCATCTCATTCTCAGGGTGTGGTGCAAAGGAAATTTCAGTTACCTTCCACTGAGACATCTTTCAAAACATTTTTTAAATAAAAAGTTCTGAAATACAATTTAAAATAAAACCCTGAGGACTGACAATCATTTTCTCTTCCATTTGTAATTCAGAGGTTTCTGTTTAATCAATAATTCCTTATTCAAACACTTTACCTATATAGTTTAATGGCTATCTGACCACTTGAAATGCAAGTAATAAAGTTTTTAATCTTTGAATGAGATTTTGAGGGTCAAACTAGTTCTTACTTCAAAGCATAAACCATTCTGACAGATTCATACTGGAAAGTCTATACTAAATAAGAAAAATATTTAAATAATTCAGATGATAATGCAAACTATTAACTCTTAGAAAATTCTAAGTCAAGTGTTTTCAATTGGGCTAGAGTTAGGTAAGAAAACACAAGAAATCTGCTAAGTAGATAATTCTATTGTGCCAGCACTTATTAGTTTAATGCATCTATTTAAGAAGAGCCTGAAGCTTTAAAGAAGACATTTAAGTTTGTATACTGTAGCTAACTGCCATTATGAAACTATTAAGTTGCCATTTTACTCCATCATGCATTTTATCTGATAATCATGAGTTATAATAATAAGCAGACAGGTATAATTGAGTTTATTATATGCCCTGTTCAGTTTCTTTCCTGTCATAAGAATACAAGAGTAACCAAAAGTCATGGTTTGATGTTTATTGTAACTAAAGAGTTTTCTTTATACCATTCATTTTATTCTTATTTTAACATGTGAAAAACACTTAAGCTGTTTTTAGGTTTATAATGTTTCTGCTATCAGAAGGCATGACAAAATATGTAGTAGCATAGTCAATGACAATTTTTCAGCCGTTCTATCAAGAAGTAGTTTGCTGATTTAAAAAATCTTAATGCTAATAAGTTGGCTTAGCTAAAAAAAAGAAAAAAAAGTCAAAATAATGCAGAAAAAAAACATAATACAAAATATTAAAGCTCTTTTTGTAATGCTACAAAGAATACAAAAATAAAATTTGTAATTTTACCATTGATAGTTTTAATATTAAGGCTGAAGCTGCCAGGAGCGGTGGCTGAAGCCTGTAATCCCAGCACTTTGGGAGGCTGAGACGGGCGGATCACAAGGTCAGGAGATCGAGACTATCCTGGCTAACACAGTGAAACCCCGTCTCTACTAAAAAAATACAAAAAACTAGCCGGACGAGGTGGC
>NC_045452.1:54220655-54287018 GCF_002776525.5 Piliocolobus tephrosceles | reverse complement strand
AAAAAAAAAAAAAAGGCTGAAGCTATGTAACATACTAATTTTAAGTGTACTACTAAATATTTTTCTTTCTATTCTCTATGCTTACTTAAATTAGAAAAATGAATATTTTAGGGATGTAAAATAAGAACAGGGAGAAACTGATACCAAGTACAGAGAAAAAAATAACATTTGTGGAAAAGTTCTTGGTAGCGATGGTGCAAATTTAATTTTACATCTATTATTTTACTTACTGAGAGGGAAACTGTCTAGAATCCAATCTCAGTATTTTCTAAGACTAGCTATTAGCCCTGTGATGTGTACAGTTCGTTCATCATCAGTCAAGTGAAAACAGTAGGAGAAGCTGCCCCACAGAGTTACAGTCAAGATGGGACAATGATAAATATGTAAGGCAGTTGGGGCAGCACATGCTGCTAGTGAGTACCACATAAGCACTTGATACTTCTTCATCTTCGTGAACTTGTAGTGAATTACAGAACTCACTACAAGTGAGTTATAAAATAGAAGTGAGTGGGATGCTGGGACTCTAACATATTGACATTTAAATAAGATTTGATCCATGAATATAACCAGAAAAATCTTACTAGGAATATCTTTTTCTGAAAGAAAAATGCAATTTTGACATATATTTTATCATGTATGAATATGTATATATTTATATAGCTATATAATTAGATATGATACAATACACACTTGCATATCTGAAGTAGAGAAAAGTCTACAATAAACTATGAGAAATCAGATGTTCCAATGAAACAGAACAAACAAAAGGCCTATGGATAAAAAGCTATTGAAAAACAATGAAATGAAAAATTTGAATAAGTGTCCAAGTGAATACCATTAGTTCCATATGAAATCTACCTTTATTCTTTGTGCCGTCACTGCCATGCATATACTTCCTAACTAAAATTAATGTCACCTATAGCGTAGCATCCTTTTAGTCTCTTCTACTATTGAAAGAGGCACTGCAGATTACAAATTATCTTGAGCCCAGGTAAATTAGACAGTTCGTGTGTTTTGAACCAACATCTTGAAAACCACTATTAAATTCAACAACCAATGTCACTATTAAATTCAACAACAAATCCTTAGGCCTGAGAAAGATTGGGAGCAATAACTTCAAATATAAATCTACTATCACCTGCCAACGAGGTATAGTAAACAAAGAGCATCTCTATCTGTTCATCAGTTATTGATGACCATTTGATGCCAATTTTATGAGCAATAAACCAGAAACATGGGTTCGTGTGATCCTTTTATTATACTTATATTACCTCATATGTCAAAGTCCACAAAACATAATCTATTTTTTTCACTTTTATGGAAGTTATGATGCAAAATATAATGATAGATTGGAGGCAGATAGATTATTATTTTATATCTGCTCCTTCATCCTTAAAATGTGTTGTTATTCATATAGTTTGAGGATTGCTTCGGGCTTTGTTTATTTTCTTTTGAATATTTACATGACTCTCCTTCTACACAATATTCTCAAAAGAATATATCGTATCTGTTTTACTTGTCAAGAACAGCTGTTACCTCACCTGCTTTATCTATAATGAATACTTTGGATATTTTAACCCCGATGTACACTTTTGTCATCCTTCTTTTATGTAGACAACTAGGATTGACCACCATGAGAAATAGTATTAGGCTAATGACAGGTTATATGAAGGGTTATGACTCTGTATAACAACTTCTCTGTAGCATCAGTTTTCATACTTCTTGGACAATTGCTCATTATCTATTTCATATTTTGAGTGGAACTGTGTGTTAAACAAAATATACCAAATTCAAAACTTAAAAAGCACTTAAATTATTTTTCAAACAAGCCTAAAAACAAATGTAATAATAAAGTGGGCTCCTTCTGTCACACCAACTCAAAGTAAAGGAGCTAGTGCTGGAGATAATTAATATTTGTTGATTTATACTTTTATAACTTTGAATAGCATATTTTTAAAAACATGATTTAGAATAAGTTGCAGCTGAATCTCTGAAATTTTATTTCTTTTGTAGAATGAGAAGTGTTGGTATGTACCTCAAAGGACTAGCAACATTGGTATTCACTTGGAGCTTCTTAAAAACGAAGAATCCTTATGCTTTATTCCAAACCTAATAAATCAGAATTTGAAGATGGTTCACATGCACGATAAACTTAGAAAGTCACTGAAATGGATATGTCTAGTATTGCATAATTTTATGATTTTTAGAATTCCTAGAATGGGGAAAGTGTAGATAAAAGAATCTACTTCCAAGCTTATGCTACAGAAAGGTGGAAAACTACAGTTTTGCACCAAGTAAATATAACTGAGTTGTATCTGAAACCTTGGATTTCAGTACTTTGGTTAGAATATTGTTTGAGGCACACAACTTTGCAATAGCACCCATATTATTTTAAGGGTAAGAGAGACTTTTATGGGAGGATTTATTGATAAAGAAAAATTACTGAGAGCTTTACTTCACTGTCTTTATGGATTTGTAAGTTGTGAAGCCTAGTGAAGTCAATTAGGAAACTTAAATTTAACAAAACAGTTATCAATAGCAATTCATTATCTGTGCAAAGAACTGAAGAATTGTCACAGAGTGGTATATCTATAAACCACTTCCACTCATGAGTTAAGTTACAAGTTTCAAGGACTGTAACAGGAGGAAAAGTTTGTCTATATGTAGAGAGTAGCCACTTAAAAAGCCAATTTGACAAAATTTGCATGGCTTCCTGCTGTAGCCATTAATATCATTCACTCTAAAGTGATATAGGGATATTGTCTAGAAAAAGCTAATAAGCATCAGAACAGGATTCCTGAGGCTCTATCCAGAGTATTATTCTTCATACTATGTTAGTTTTCTGTTGCCATCATAACAAATCATAACAAGCTTAGTGGCTTAAAATGAAAAAACTTTATTATAATCAATAATCAAACAGAAGGACTAGAAATCAAAAGCACTGTAACAGAATGATATGGCTTGGCTGTGTCCCCATCTTGAATTGCAGCTCCCATGATCCCCACACGTCATGGGAGGGACTAAGTGGGCGGTAATTGAATCATGGGGGCAGGTTTTTCCCATGCTGTTCTCATCACAGTGAATAAGTCTCACGAGATCTGACGGTTTATAAAGGGCAGTTCCCCTGCATACCTTCTCTTGCCTGCCACTATGTAAGACATGCCTTTCCTCCTCCTCTGCCTTCTACCATGATTGTGAGGCCTCCCCAGCCATGTGGAACTGTGAATCCATTAAACCTCTTTTTCTTTATAAATTACCCAGTCTTGGGTATTTCTTCTTAGTAGTAAGAAAATGGACTAATACACCAAAGAATACCTTTGATGAGTATGTCAGTAAGCTAGACACAACAGAAGAAAGAATCAGTAATTTTGAGCATATGTCAATAGAAATTTCTCAAACTGAAATTGGAAAAGTATGAAGAAAACCGGAACATGACATTCTGTCATGTGGAATACTATCAAAAGTTGTACCATATAGATAATTAGAGTACAAGAAAGAAATAAAGACAAAATGGAGAACTATTTGAAATAACAATGACAGAGGTTTTTTGGTTTTTTTTTTAATTAATGGCAGACACCAAATCACATATTCAGAAAGTTCAGAGAATGCCAAGCAAATAAATACCAAAATATGTACATGCTTAGGAATATATTCAAACTGCAGAAAACCAAAGACAAATGACAAAGAGAAAATCTTGAATGAAGCCAGTGATGGAGTAGGGTAGGAGAACTTACCTATGGAAGAAAATAATAATAATTACAACAGGCTTCTCATTAAAAAAAATCAAACAAACAAACAAAAAATCTATAAGCAAGGAGTAGCAGAGTGAAATATTTGAAGGGCTGAAAGAAAAAATAACCAGCCTCAAAGGCTATATGGAGTGAAATTATTCTTCAAGCATGAAGAAGAAATACTTTCTCAAACAACAAAAAGTGAAAAAAACATACTGCCCACATGTGTATTTTATATAATTTATTAAAAGAAGCTTAATAAAAAAGATATAGAAACAAATATATAGATCAAAAATTTGGTTCTATGTAAAGAAAGGGGAAAAGGGTCACACCAGGAACAAATACAGTTGAAATAAAATGTTTTATTTCTCTTATTCTAAAATGATCTAAAAGATAACTGTTAAAGTAACAATTGTAAAAATACATTGGATGACATATGTGTAAATTAAATGAATAACACCAGTGTTACAGGAGAAGAAAGTAGGAAATTAAGTATATTCTGTAATAAGGTACCTGTAGTAAGCATAAAGAATAGTAGTGTCATTTGAAAGTTAACTTAGATTAGTTGCAAATGTAAATTGCAAACTAGGGCAATCACAAAACAAGCGCAAACCAAACACAAGAAAAAAAATTTTAAAGAAGTATAGTCAATATGTTATGAGAGGAGAGAAAGTGGAATCATATAAAATGTTACATTAAAACCAGAGAAGACACAAAGAAGAATATCCAATCAAATCAGTAATCAAGTAATATATTTAACTACAAATGATCTAAATACACCAATTAAAAGAGATTGAGTGGATTTAAAAATTACCATCCAACTATATTCTGTCTATGTGAAACTTACTTTTAATATAAAATCAGATATGTTAAAAGTAAAAACTAGGGAGAGATTTTCATTAGCTAACACTAAGGAAAAGAAAGCTGGTATAGTTATATTGATGTCAGAGAAAGCAGACCTCAAAAAAAATTATGAATTACATAATGATATTGAAATTACATAATGATAAAGGAGCAAATTTTTAAAGGGGACATAATAGTTGTTAAAATGTATGTACCTTACACCACATCTTCTAAATATGGGAGGTAAAAGATGGTAGAACTTAATCCCAGCACTTTGGGAGGCTAAGGCAGGTGGATCACTTGAGGTCAGGAGTTTGAGACCAGCCTGGCCAACATGTTGAAACTCCGTCTCTACTAAAAATATGAAAAATAGCTGGGTATGGTGGTGCATGCTTGTAATCCCAGCTACTCGGGAGGCTGAGGCAGGAGAATCGCTTGAACCCATGAGGTGGAGGTTGCAGTGAGCTGAGATTCCACCACTGTGTTCCAGGCTGGGCGACAGAGTGAGACTCCATCTCAAAAAAAAAAAAAAAAAAGATGATAGAACTGAAAGAAGAAATAGACAAATCTACTACTATAGTTTAAAATATCAGCATTCCTTTTTTTTTCTCAAATTGAAGCATAGTAATTACAGATATTTATGGGGTACATAGCAATATTTTGATGCCTATGATGTATAATTAGCACATCATGGTAATTAGCATATCCATTATCTCAAACACGTAGTATTTCTCTGTGTGGGGAACATTCAATAGACTCCTTCTAGCTATTTGAAACTATTTAATATATTAGTGTTAACTACAGTCTTCCTACAGTGCTAGAGAACACCAGAATTTATTTCTTCTGTCAAGTTGTAATACAGCATTCCTCTTTTAAATTTGCAGATTAGAAAGGCAGAAAATCAGCAAGGATATATTTTATGTGGCTTGATTTCACTGGCATTTATAGAGTATTCTATTCAACAACATCAGAATATACATTCTTCTCAGGTTCACTAGGCACATTCATTAACAAGCCACATTCTGGGCAAAAATACACCATCACAAATGTAAAAGAGAAAATCATGCAAGGTGAGATAAGAATGAAATCACACTAAAAGAACTAAAACTCAGTAACAGAAAGATAGCAGGAATATATGAAGATATTTGGAGATTAAAAGCACATCTTTAGCGTGTAGTTTAATGAAATCTGAAGATAAATTATTTTGAACTAAATGAAAATGAAAGTAAAACTTCTCAAATATGTGGAATGCATTTAAAGTTTTACTTTGAGGAACATCTATAATATTAAATGCATATATTAGAAAAGAAAAACATCTAAAATCAATGTTCTAATCTTCTGCCTTAGGAAGCAAGGCTGAGTTGAGCATGTTATACCTAAAACAAACAGAAGAAAATAAATATAAAAATTAGAGTCAAAAATCAATGATACTGAAAAAAAGAACCAATGAAACCAAAAGTAGTTTTTTTGAAAATTGGTAAACTTCCATCTAGGCTAACCAAGAATGAAGAGAGAAGATACAAATTACTCATACCATAAATAAAAGAATCATCACTAGGGATCCCAAGGACACCAAAGGATAATTAAAAAATACAATGGAAAACTCTGCCCACAAATTAACTAACTTGGATAAAATAGACCAAACCCTTGAAAGACACAATCTACCCAAACTCATACAAGAATGAATCAATAATCTGAGTAGACTTATATTTTGCGATCTGAATAGATTTACGCTTTGGGGTGTTACTTTTCTGGCTGGAAACCTCTGTGGCCAGTGGTGCCTTAGCCCAAGTTTTGCTTGGACCCACTGGGCTCACTCTGTCCATTCGGCTTGGCAAGCTGTGCTTGGCTCATGCTACAGCCTGGATCCCATGCCTGCCAAGGGCGAGTCAACCATGGAGCGGTGAGGAGTGTGTGAGCGAGTGTGGGGTCCTGCCACTGCACACAGTCAGACATGCTGGCTGCTGCCATGGGGTGGGCGGCTCCAGTTCTGGCTGCTGCCATGGGGTGGGCGGCTCCAGTTCTGGCATGGGTGCCAGCTCTCTGCGAGACTGTGGCTGGACCAGGTGCACCGTAAGTAGCTTCCCCAGCTGACACTGAGGAACACAGTGGCACCTGGAAGCTTGGAAATGCTAGGAACCACAGGTCTCCAAAGAGAGAGACACAGCCCTGGCATGAGGAGCTCCCAGGTCTGGGGTCCCCGAAGGGCTGCAGCTATTTTCTCTTTCTCTTCATCCACAATGTGGTGAGGAAGGCATGTTTCAGCCCTGTTTGTGTTACAGCTCTTTTGGCTTCCCCATTCAACGGGTCCCAAGTTCTTGTCCTGCAACCAGGAAGAATGAAGTATGCAGACAAGTGGAAGGTGAGCAAGATGAAGTGGAGCTCTACTGAGTGATAGAACAGCTCAGAGGAGACCCATGGTGGGTAGCTCCTTGCACAGCCAAAGTGTCCTGATGAGTGTTCAGCTCCTAGCAGAGAGGAGCCCCTGGAGTGGGAAACTTCCCTCTACGGGCAGAGTGTTCACCTTTCAGCAGAGGATAACTCCTCCGGTCCATGGGCAGCCATGAGTAGGCCCAGATAAAAGCACCACCATGGGACTAGTGGCCAGGACTTAGGCTTCAAGTCCTCCCCAGTTTGAAGGTGGGTCTTCACCAGGCGCCAGCCCTCTTCTGCCCAGGAACCTGTCTGCCTCCTGCTGCTGTTCATGGCACCCAGGCTATTCATGCCAAGGGGCACCTGCAGGCCAGGGCTGGGCTGTCCTGAGCATCTCCTTGGCCTCCCTCCAATGCTTGTCTGCACCAAAAGTGTGGAGGGGGCCGAGGTCGAAGGGGGCTGGTGTGTCAGCATTACCCCAAGTGTGTGCACACCTGGCCAAGCTGTGACAGTCCCCGGGCTCAGCCCCGATCACAGCAGGCACTAAGAGCATGGAGAAACCAGGCAGTGGGAGCAGGCACTTCCAAGGCTGTGGAGTGGAGGAAGGGGCCCTTCCCATATTGAGAATGCAGAGATTCCTGGATCCGCAGCCACAGCACGGTGGTTGCAGCCGCCCCACCAACTGAGAAGGGGCAGGGCTCCCGCTTGTCCCTGGCTCTCGCCATCTCCATGGAGTGTGCGACCCAAGGTGCACCTCCTCGCCCCCTGAGGAGGGAGCTCTAGGTCCTCACTGGGCCCCTCTCTGCCCACTCCTCCATGCCTGACCACACTGCTCTCCCTTCAGTGTTGGCCAGCCCCATTGTGATGGCTCCTAAGGTGGCAGGCTCCAAGGGGCTCCTAGGGTTGGGCTTCAGGGACTGTCTACCTCTTCCCACATCCTCCCCACACTGTCAGCAGGTGAGAGCAGTGACATGAGGCCAGGGTCCAGAGCAGTGGAGGCTCCAGGCCTGGGAGTGGGTCCCACCTAGTTGTGCAAGGGTGGGGCAGCAGAGTCGGCTGCCTCAGAAACACAGGGCACAGGGGACGCTGGGCAAAGAAGTCCCACTACTGCCACTGTTGCTCTTGCAGCCACTTCCACTGCCACCGCCCATGTCCCACCCTCTTCCCTCCCCCTGCCCCTGGTCCCTGCTCCAGCTAGCAGGATGGCAGTGGCTGCTCAGGACAGCCGGCCACTTTCATCAATTATATCTATTAAAGAAATCAATATTCAACACAATTCTAAAGAAGAAAATGCCACAGAGCATTTTACTAATGAATTCCACCAAACATTTAAAGAATAAAAAATACTAATACTACACAACCTTTTCCAGAAACTACAAGCAGAGGGAATACTTTCTGACGCATTCTACATGATACACTAACAGGCTGGAAACTCCATGTGATAATATGATACAGAGATATAGATATCATTATACAGATATATGTCTCTATAATGCACCATCATGGTGAAAGATGTTAATAACAGAGGAAACTGAGTGTGACTGTTTGGAAACTCTCTATACCATCATCTCATTTTTTCTATAAATCTAAATATTCTAAAAATAAAATCCATTGAAATTAATTGAATTTGATACTAATACCTCTTAGCCCTCTAAAAAAGGCATTTTTTGGTATACGATTTGTCAGCCTGCCATATATACTGAGATGAGTTGACAAAAACATCCTTGTCATTAACAAAGCCATTGTAGGTGAAATTATGTGAAAGATTAAATATAGTGTCATAGTTGTTTTTAAAAGATTATATATAAACTATCAATAAAAGGGCCTTGACAATAAATTGGTAAAATTTTACCAGAAAACTATGATACTCTATGGACATAAAAATATATTCTAAATTGGTAAATAAGTGCAAATGAATGGTGGGGTTCTTCCAGGTATGGCAGGGTAGCTTGCATCCAAGAAACCATCAAATGAACTAATGTAGAGTGGTACACTATTCTCTGTAATCCGAGTTCTGTTTGTCAAGTTTGATCACTGAAGGCCACTTTGACAACCCCACGGTTATTGAAACAAGTCCCTTATTAAATTTTATTTTTATTTTAGTGCACTTTTAGCTTTCACTGTAGTTCATAAGAAACAGTTATAAGAAAAAGGATGGCTCTTCAAATCAGCTGTTATGAATAACTTTACATACCTGTTTTTTTCCCACTTACAACTTACAAAGGAAATGTATCATATATTCATTTATATTTCACTCATTAAACCAATCCTATTTGAGCATCTACTATGTACCTAGCAGTGTGAGAGGTGTTAGGGATGAAAAATGAACTATAAAGTAGAATCAGTTTTTATCTCCTTACAACCTTGTGGGGTAAGAAATATTACAAAGTAAATGCATTTTAACAAACTATAAAAGTGCTATTAAAGAAATGTGAGAAAGAATATGTAACAAAGACACATGACTGACTGAGCTGAGCTCTAAAGGTGGTGCGGGTATTATTAGAAAAATATTATTTCAAGTCCAGGGGAGGGTCAGGCTCTGTATTAAGAGGGGAATAAGTTCATTGGGGGACCTGAAAGGGATCTGTGAAAGAGTCAGAATTCTAGATATCATCATAATTTCTTGTGTGTGTGTGAATGTATGTATATGTGTCTGTGAGTCTCTGAGGAAGTTCATATTTAATACTGGGTCATGATAATTATGTGATATTACATTTTCTGCATATTTACTATTCCTTTCATCCTTATAAATTTTCGGTCTAAAATTATCTATATGAGTTGTTGGGTTTTATAATGTCATTTTTATACCCCTTTGGAGCTGATAGAGGAGGGAGAGAAGACAGATGTGAAAGAAAGGGAAAGGAAGAAGTAAAAGAAAAATGATAAACCTAACATCATTCTAGCTGAAAGGAGGAACAGAAAAGTAGTTATAATAAATGATCCCAGCACATGGTTAATATACAACCCATAGCTAAATTTGTCTGCTGTCTCTTACACTGTAAGATAAAATAAAACTAATTATATTGAACCATATATTTTAGATAAAATAAACTTTCTGGGCTGAATGTTTAGTAAAAACCTTTAGATTCCTCTAATATGCTAAATTTCAGGATAGAAATACAATGTATCATTGACACAAAGCTGTAAAATGTGCCTCAAAGGACCAAAGTTAGATCGCTATATTTCTTCCAAGGGAAAAGATCAAAATCACTTAGAAACTCAAAATTTCTTATAATTGGATAGCCTTCAGTTTGATTGGCAGTTTAACAGTATCAATAAAAGGCGAGCTTTAATTTACAGCATCAATATGACTTATTGGAAAATTAAATCATTTCCATATTTGCATAATAAAATTTATTATCTGTAATTAAGTAACCTTTAGAAAATTTATTTTTAACTTCCTCCTGTCAACATATCTGAAAAATACCAACTTAACAAGCTTTAGCATATAAGCAACTACATTAACGTAGAAGTTATAGCAAGCATTAGATAGACGAAGCAGTCATGTCCTAAGTTAACTGAAGAGTTGTCATTTTATCAGATTATTCACTTGAAAACATATGGAAAAATATTTTATATCAATGCTAAACGACAACAAAATCATAAGACACCATTTTGTATACAGTAATCAGCTAAAGTAATCGAATCAGCACTGTTTACTTGGAATTCCTTTATATTTTATAACACTATATTTCATTCCATGGCAAAATCTAAAAATGAAAATTCAATTGCTTTTATTCTAATTGTTCTAACTGAACTGTAATGTGTTTATATTTTGTCACTGAACTTCAGAAGCAAGAGTTTTCCAGTGACGTTTTTACAATCTTCAACAATATAATAGAAATTTCTTATCTCACTCCATGCTTGATGTAAGGAGTGTTAAGGGAGAATTAAAATGTGTTTTCTACCATAGAATTTGCTTCTCAGGTCCTCGTATAATAAATATATGTTTTTAACATATGTTTACATTTATAAGTATTTATACACTGAGAGTCGACTAGCTGGATTTCCTAGGCTGACTAAGAATCCCTAAGCCTAGCTGGGAAGGTGACCGCTTCCACCTTTCAACAGGGGGCTTGCAACTTAGCTCACACCCAACCAATCAGATAGTAAAGAGAGCTCACTAAAATGCTAATTAGGCAAAAACAGTAAGTAAAGAAATAGCCAATCATCTATTGCCTGAGAGCACAGAGGGAGGGACAAGGATCAGGATATAAACCCAGGCATTCCAGCCTCAAAGGCTACCCTCTTTGGGTCCCCTCCCTTTGTATGGGAGCTTTGTTTTCACTATTTCACTCTATCAAATCTTCCAACTGCACTCTTCTCGTCCGTTTTTGTTATGGCCGGAGCTGAGCTTTCGCTCACCATCCACCACTGCTGTTTGCCGCCATCGCAGACCGGCCGCTGACTTCCGTCCCTCCCCATACCTCAGGGTGTCCACTGTGTTCCTGATCCAGCCAGGCGCCCATTGCTGCTCCCTAAAGACTTGCCATTGTTCCTGCAGGGCTAAGTGCCCGGGTTCGTCCTAATTGAGCTGAACACTAGTCACTGGGTTCCACAGTTCTCTTCTGTGACCCACGGCTTCTAATAGAGCTATAACACTCACTGCACAGCCCAAGATTTCATTCCTGGGAATCCCTGAGGCCAAGAACCTCAAGTCAGAGAACACGAGGCTTGCCACCATCTTGGAAGTGGCCCACCACAATTTTGGAAGTGGCCCGCCACCATCTTGGGAGCTCTGGGAGCAAGGACCCCCACCCCCCAGTAACAATACCATGTATAAATGTATACATATATACACCATTTTTCAGATTGTATGACTATAGAAGTTCAAAGGTTTTTTTTTTTTTTTTTTTTTTTTTTTTTTTTTACAATTATAAAAAGTATGGATGTGAGGGCAATCTGGCTGGGATGTCTGTCACCCCATGGATCTCCAGGGTTGATTTGGCTGATCTAGCTGGCTAGGCTGGTGTCCCCTTCTTCCCTCACCACTCCTTGTGTGTCCATCCCGAAGCTACGTGCTCTGTTGAAGAGGACGACCATCCCCAACAGAGAAGGACCAGTCTTTGGTCAAGGGTATGTGAGTAGGTGCACTCCCCTGCTAGAACCTCCAAACAAGCTCTCAATTATTTAAAAAAAAAAAAAAGCATCAAAACATTTAGCAACAGTCTCTTTGTTTATTTCTAGGATTTATCAAGTTCTGATTAAGGCTCTATCAAGTCATTACAATTCGTAGAAAAACAGTGGTAGCAGGTGGCATTGTGAATTTAAATTAGCTCCATTGTGGAGAAGGACAGCAGGGGCTCTTCTGTATCAACTTCCTGAAAGCATGACACCAGCAATATTGTATGTTTTCTAAACTAGTCAGTTCATTAGCGTTCCACCAAAAATTTTTGTTCCACTTCACTGTTCTAAAAATACCAGTTTGTTCACTCATCAGACTTCTTGACATAAGAAATCTAGGGTATTTATAGTGAAAGATGTAAAATGAAACAAATAAAAGAAACCTTTTAAGCCAGTTCTGGAAGGAAGAGCCATCTTATCATACGTCCTTATTTATGTGTATAAATGCACACACATACAGACCCAGGAAGGAAATATTCAAAGTAACTCCACATCTTGCTGTTGTCAACAAAATTAAATATATTAACTACCTTAAATTACATCAGATAGAAACTTTATATTACTTTTTAAAAAGCCAGAGAGGAAAGAAAAGAGAATCATTGAATGCTCTGAAGTTGAGGTAGCATCAGATTAAGTCTATGTTTTAAAAAACTCTCACTTTTAATTTTTTCTTAAGGGAAGAAACTTGAATATGTTGAACTGCTAGTGGAAGGAAGACAATAGATCAGGAAAAGCTGATAACATCGAATAATTGATGAAATGAGGTCCATGGGGGTGGAATAGAGTGTCCAGAGGGTTTAAGTTTAGAAGAAGAGCTAGTGAACCTACAATAATACAGTCCATTCATAATACATTTGAATAAAATGTCAGTGTCTCTTTGATATCTGATTAAGCAAGTTTTTACCAAAACAATTGTCATATTGAAGCCATAATTTTTGCAATAGTTGAGGCTTATTTATATCCTGCTTAATAAGAATTCCTCACATGTAAATCAACACGTATATAATAATTTACTTGGTTGCTTACTGAAATACCCACATAACATTTGGAACATTAAAAATGTAATACAAAGTATAGTCACATTCTTGGATAGAATCACATTTTTCTATTGTCTACTTTGATGAAAAATTAGTAACTTTAAGTACAAATAAGATGCCATATTGGATTATTTTATATTCTTAAATTGGACAAACATCTACTATCAAATTTTATCTTATAATAATGAATTTATTTTTAAATGATGTGGGAATAAACATTTTATATCAAATTTATATTATGTACAATAGTTCATCAGAAGCACAGATACGTGTTTCTCATTATTGACTATGTATTTTCAAAGTAACCTGAAAGTAATTTGCGTGGTATTTGAAATAGTGTATTATCTATGGCCATACGACCCTGAATGTATCCAATCTTGTCTGAAATTGGGAAATGCGGCCTGCGTACAAAAGTCAGTTGGGTCATGAATAGCCTAGCAACTTCCACTCATCAAGTTGCTAATTTGCAGGCATTGTCGCAGTGACTTGGGAAATTATCTAGGGAATTACGCTCTATGGTATACTTGAAATGTGGCAAACATCCTCAAAAGACCAGGAGTTTGTGTGAATTCATGCCCTGCATATATTGCACAGAAAACACAGTTATTTGCAGAATGACTTGCGTCTTGCTATCTGGCTTTATCTATCTGGTTTTATTCCACTCTCTTTTATCCAAGGTGGCCAGTAATCTGGAGCCAAGCATTACCTAGATTCAAGATCCCAGACCACTTGACCCAACCAATTTCTACCAGAACTACTTTCCGATTATCTCACATCTAGTCAGCCATTTTCTATCCTTTGCAATGAGGGAAATTTTGACCCTAAAGAGATCCTTAACTACATACAATATAGGTTTGACCTGACATGCAGAACACAGCTGTGGTCCGCTCCTCTCCATCTTGTCTACCTCCAGCTCCTATCTCAGTGTCTCACTTACCTCTCCACTCTATGCCCTAGTGACTTTCCTCTACCCTTAGGACTCCAGTGTTTTCTCTGGGCTCTTTACAACCTTGTGCTTATCTACCTTTTCACTTACCTCAGTCCATTGTACAGTATCTGCTTACATGTTTGTTTCACACGCTAAGAGATTTTTTTTGTTGTTGTTTGTTTTTTTATTTCTGACTTTGTGGTGGTTTCAGCATATAGCAGAGGCTTACATGCTAAAGAAATCCATGAATTAGCTCTATCATTTCACTTTGCGGCACTTTCGATACAAAATAAATGATATTAAGGTCACTTAACAATTTCTTTTCTCAAGGAAAAGTCAATGAAGTTACTGTAACCACTCAATATGTTGAGTTTACCCACATTCTAGACAGAGTCAATTTATCAAGACTGGAGAATTGCAATAGAGAAAGAGTAATTCATGCAGAACCAACTGTGCTAGAGACCAGAGCTTTATTATTACTCAGATCAGTCTGCTGGAGCATTCGGGGATCAGAGTTTTTAAGGCTAGTTTGGTGGGTGGGAAGCCAGTGAGTCAGGAGTGCTAATTGGTTGAGTCTGAGATGAAGACATAGGAAGTTTAAGCTGTCATCTTGTGCTGAGTCAGTTCCTAGGTAGGAGTCATAAGATCAAATAAGCCAGTTTATCCATCAGGGTGGTGCCAGCTTATCCATCAAGTGCAGGGCTTCAAAATGTCTCAAGCACTGATCTTAAGTTTTACAATAATGATGTTATCCTCTGGAGCAATTTGGGGAGGGTCAGACTCTTGTAGCCTCCGGCTGCATGACTCCTAAATCATAATTTCTAATCCAAATTCTAACAAATTTTGGCTAATTTATTAGTCCTACAAAGGCAGTCTACTCCCCAGACAAGAAGGGGGGTTGTTTTGGGAAAGGACTGTTAGCATCCTTGTTTCAAACTATAAACTACAAACTAAATTCCTCCAAAAGTTAGTTTGGCCTATGCCCAGGAATGAACAAGGCCAGCTTGAAAGTGAGAAGCAACACAGAGTTGGTTAGGTCAGATCTCTTTAACTGTCTCAGTTATAATTTTGCAATGGCAGTTTCATTACCAGACAAACTAATTTATAATTTTTTATTTCTCAGAGGTATGAGGTTTTTGTCCCCCACTTCAAGCAAATATTTGCTGCTCTATCTTTCCAATACCAATTGACTAATTTCTAACATCAACTGGGTGCCAGATAATTCCATTCAATTCTGGCACTAACTACCCAGAGTTAACATCAGATCCTATGGGTTAAGGATTCAGTTCCACAAGGCTGCCCCAACTTCAGAGGCCAACTGCAAATGGGGTGCATAGGCTACCCATATTTTTGCCTTCCAACTACAAATTCCAGAGTTCACAGGATTCCCGCCCCAAGTTTGGTATTTCTAGAATAACACACAGAACTTACAAAAGCATTTTACCTACTATTACAGGTTTATTATAAAGGTTATAACTCAAGAACAGCCAAGTGGAAGAGATGCATATGGCAAGGTGTTGTCCACTCAGGACCCAGCATCCTCCCAACACTTTGATGTGTTCCCCTTCCAGAAGTTCTCTGAACCGTGTGGTTTAGGGATTTTTATGGAGATTTCATTAAGTAGATATGATTGATTGAATCCAATCTCCAGTTCTTCACTTCCTGGAAGTTGGTGCGGGGGCGTGGGAGGCGGGGTCTAAAAGTTCCAATCCTCTAATCATGGCTTGGTCTTTCTGACAATCATTCCTTATTTTAAAGCTACCTAGGAACACATCCAAAAGCTCTCTTACCTGCATATAAGTAAGGTGGAACGGGGCTCATTATGAATAGCAAAAGACAGGCCAGGAAATTCCAAACGTTTTAACAGCTCAGGTCCCAAGAGCTAGGGACAACGATCAAATACGCATAGATATTTTTGTACTGAGAAAAGAACTTTTATCGGCTGGGCGTGGTGGCTCATGTCTGTAAACCTAGTACTTTTGGAGCCGAGGCAGGAAGATCACGAGGTCAGGAGATCGAGACCATCCTGGCTAACACAGTGAAACCCCGTGTCTACTAAAACTACAAAAAAATTAGCCGGGCAAGGTGGCGGGCGCCTGTAGTCCCAGCTACTCAGGAGGCTGAGGCAGGAGAATGGCAGGAACCCGGGAGGCGGAGCTTGCAGTGAGCTGAGATCAGGCCACTGCACTCCAGCCTGGGCGACAGAGCCAGACTCCGTCTCAAAAAAAAAAGAAAAGAAAAGAACTTTTATCTGAGGAATGCTAGTCTTCTTAATTATCAGGCCTAGAAAAATACTTAAAATGAAACCACAATCACATTCTACTCTTCCCTTTGACTTATGCATTCATCTCTTAAAACTGCTTGCTGTTGCCACAGGTAAATATAAATAAACCTAATGATGCCACCCCAGGCATGATAACCCACACCCTATAGCTTAATGTGTAGGCAATCACTAAATCAATGTTATTTTTGTAAACCAATGAGGATTTCTGACAAACAACTTCTGGCCAGCTCACTCCCTGTTCCTCTTTTTACCTTTAAGAAACTACTCATAACTGCGGCTTATCTGGGTGTATATTGAAGGCAGCTTGAATCTGTGCTCCTAAGTTGCAATTCTCAAGCTTGGCCCAAATAAATTTCCTACTTATATTAATTTTGCCTCAGCTTCTTCCTTTTAGGTCGATAACATCACAGATATAAAAACCTTTTTCACACAAATAATTCACTTCATCCAAGTTCTTTGTTATGAGTTGTCACTTTTATTTTCTACCTTTTCTCCTCCTTTTTCTATGTTTATCTTGTTTTATAATGATTACTTTTTAAGCATAGAAAATTATGTAAAAATTAAAATTATATGTAACATTATTTATTGACTACCTTGAGTAATCATAGCTCTGCAACAAAGGGATAAACCAGCATTCAAAAGACAGTTGAGCATACATCAAAATCACTTTAATGTGAAAATTAAGTGTAGAGGCTCAGATTTATCAATACTTTATTAAAGAGCACATACCATAAGCCTTGACATAAAATATGTTCCACAAATATTAATTAAATAAATAAATAAATTTAAACTTTTGAATATATTTTGAATATGTTTATATAATTTAGATTCAAATACGCTCAATGTCCATTTCTCGAGCTCATGGCAAAGTTCCTTTTTCAGATTTTTCTTGGTGTTATCTTGGGGCCATGTGATTAAGTAAGTTATCCAAAGATGATGGGTAAAAAGTGATAAACATCATTTCCAGGCCCAGCTTCTGAAAGGTCTTCTGTGATCCTCCACTATCTTATTTTCTTCATTCTCTGTGGCTGGAAGCTGAGGGCTTCAGGACAATAGAGTCCCAGGATGGAAAGGCATCGGATCATTGAGTCACTTCTTGGAGGAAGAAAACCTAAGAGGGCTTCTTGACCATTGGACTGTGACCTAAAGAAGGTAGACTTTTGTAGCATTAATTGTGGAGGTGTGTCCTAAGAACATGATTGCTACGATTTGAATGTGTCCTCCAAATTGCATGTGTTGGAAACTTAATCACCAATGTGGCAGCATGGAAAGATGGAGTCATTAAGAGGTAATTGGATCATCAAGGCTCTGCCCTTATGAATGGATTAATCCATTCATGGATTAACAAACTAATAAGTTAATGAACCAATGGGTTATCATTGGAGGGAAACTAGTGGCTTTATAAGAAGGAAAAGAGAGACCAGAGCTAGCATGTTAGCATGCTCTACCCTCTTGCCATGTGATACCCTGCACCACTTCAGGACTCTGTAGAGTGCCCCACAGTGAGAAGGCCCTCACCAAATGCAGCACCTCAACCTCGGACTTCTCAGCATCCATAACTGTAAGAAATTAATTCTTTTTTAAAATAACTTCATGACCAAGACTCAAAAGCAAATGCAGAATAAACAAAGATAAATAGATTGGTCTTAATTAAACTAAAAAGCTTCTGCACAGCAAAAGAAACAATTGGCAGAGTCAACAAACCACTCATAGAGTGGGAGAAAATTTTTGCAATCTATATACCCAACAAAGAAGTAATATCCAGAATCTACAAGGAACTCACACAAATTAGCAAGAAAAAAACAAACAATCTCATCAAAATGTGGGCTAAGGACATGAAGACTATTCTCAAAAGAAGATATACAGATGGCCACCAAACATAAAATGCTCAACATGACTAAAGATCAGGGAAATGCAAATCAAAAATACCAAGACCAGCTCAGCTGGGGAGACCCTAACCCAGCAGCGCTAGAGGAATTGAAGACACACACACAGAAATATAGAGGTGTGAAGTGGGGAATTAGGGGTCTCACAGCCTTCAGAGCTGAGAGTCCCGAACAGAGATTTACCCACATATTTATTAGCAGCAAACCAGTCATTAGAATTGTTTCTATTGATATTAAATTAACTAAAAGTATCCCTTATGGGAAACAAAGGGATGGGCCGAACAAATTGCAGCAGGAACATGCCCTTAAGACACAGATCATCATGCTTTTGTTTGTGACTTAAGAATGCCTTGGCCATATGGTACATCTAGTTCTAGATCCTTGAGGAATCGCCATACTGTTTTCCATAATGGTTGAACTACTTTACAATCCCACCAACAGTGTAAAAGTGTTCCTATTTCTCCACATCCTCTCCAGCACCTGTTGTTTCCTGACTTTTTAATGATTGCCATTCTAACTGGTGTGAGATGGTATCTCATTGTGGTTTTGATTTGCATTTCTCTGTACCATATGACCCAGCCATCCCATTACTGGGTATATACCCAAAGGATTATAAATCATGCTGCTATAAAGACACATGCACATGTATGTTTACTGCGGCACTATTCACAATAGCGAAGACTTGGAATCAACCCAAATGTCCATCAGTGACAGACTGGATTAAGAAAATGTGGCACATATACACCATGGAATACTATGCAGCCATAAAAAAGGATGAGTTTGTGTCCTTTGTAGGGACATGGATGCAGCTGGAAACCATCATTCTCAGCAAACTATCGCAAGAACAGAAAACCGAACACTGCATGTTCTCACTCATAGATGGGAACTGAACAATGAGATCACTTGGATTCAGGAAGGGGAACATCACACACCGGGGCCTATCATGGGGAGGGGGGAGGGGGGAGGGATTGCATTGGGAGTTATACCTGATGTAAATGACGAGTTGATGGGTGCAGCACACCAACATGGCACAAGTATACATATGTAACAAACCTGCATGTTATGCACATGTACCCTAGAACTTAAAGTATAATTTAAAAAAAAAAGGATGCCTTGGCCTGGGGCAGTGGCTCACGCCTGTAATCCCAGCACTTTTGGAGGCCCAGGCGGGTGGATCATGAGGTCAGGAGATCAAGACCATCCCGGCTAACACAGTGAAACCCCGTCTCTACTAAAAATACAAAAACTTAGCCAGGCATGGTGGTGGTGCCTGTAGTCCCAGCTACTCAGGAGGCTGAGGCAGAATGGCGTGAAACCAGGAGGCGGAGCTTGCAGTGAGCCGAGATTGCACCACTGCACTCCAGCCTGGGCAACAGAGCGAGACTCCATTTCAAAAAAAAAAAAAAGGATGCCTTTAAGCAGTTTTCTGCCCTGGGCGGGTCAGGTGTTCCCTGCCCTCATTCCTGTAAACCCACAACCTTCCAGCTTGGGCGTTAGGGCCAATTATGAACATCACAGTGTTGCAGAGATTTTGTTTATGGCCAGTTTTGGGGCCAGTTTATGGCCAGATTTGGGGGGGGCTTGCTCCCAACACAAAACCACAATGTGATACCACTTTACTCCCATAAGAAAGGCCATTATCAAAAACATTAAAAAAAAAAATAGATGTTGGCATGGATGTAGTGGAAAGGGAACACTCTGCACTGCTGGTGGGAATGTAAACTAGTAGAACCACTATGGAAAACAGTGTGGAGATTCCTTAAAGAATTAAAAGTAGAACTACTATTTGATCCAGCAATCCTATTACTGGGTATCTACCCAGACAAAAAGAAGTCATTATACAAAAAAGATACTTGCACATACATGTTTATAGCAGCACAATACACTATTTCAAAAAAGTAGAACCAGCCCAAATGTCCATCAATCAACTAGTGGATAAAGAAACTGTGATATATATATATATATATATATATATATATATATACACACACACACACACATATATATATCATATATATATATATACACCATATATATATACACACACATATATATACCATATATATATGGTGTATATATGTTATATATATTACATATATATGATGTATATGTGGTATATATATGGTGTGTGTATATATGTGTGTATAAACATATATGCATATATTATATACCATATGCACACACACACACACCATGGAATATTACTCAGCCATAAAAAGAAATGAAATAATGGCATTCACATTCACAGCAACCTGGATGGAATTGGAGACCATTATTCTAAGTGAAGTATCTCAGGAATGGAAAACCAAACATCATATGTTCTTACCAATAAGTGGGAACTAAGCTATGAGGATGCAAAGGCATAAGAATGATACAATGGACTTTGGAGACTCGAGGGAAAGGGTGGGAGAGGGGTGAGGGATAAAAAATTACACATTGGGTACAGTGTACACTGCTTGGGTGGGTGCACCAAAATCTCAGAAATCACCACTAGAGGACCTATCCATGTAACCAAACACCACCAGTTCCCCAAAAACCTATCGACATAAAAATAAATCAATAAATATAATTTTCAAATGGAAAAAATAAAATAAAATAGATTATCTAGTTTCAGGTATTCTGTTATAGACAACAGAAAACAGACTGTGAAAATGACATTGGAGTAGTAGGTTGAGAGATGACATCTCCTTTGACTTTCGAGCTGATAACCAAACAATATGATAAAAGAAGCCATAAAGAAAGAAAGAGGTACCTAATACTGTTCAGAACCTGTTTAGTTCACACTTTTTTATATGCTCATTTTTCTCCACCCTGGGAAGGTTTCTTTGTGGTTCTACACGAATCCTTAGTACATGGAATCTCAATATTTAAGAGTCTTCGAGATTATTTTGTTCAAACACTATCTACACAAGAATAACCTCAGTATCACCCTAATGTATAGTCATCCAAATCTAATTATGCAGCTTAAGATTCCTTGTGAAGGGCAATTTTGTAACTGTGGTTGCTAATTATTCTATGAATAACTATTATAGGTTACAGAGAGATAGAAAGATATATTGATGATGGATCTTATAAAAAGACTGAGAGAAATAGAAAATTTGGAAATATTACTATTTTTTGTTTCTGGGTGTTAAGATTATTAAAAATGTGCATTGTACTTTTCGATATTTTTTCCTGCATTTGGTATGCTTTGTTTTTATAGTAAGAACAAAAATCTGTACTCAAACTTTAAAAGAAATAAATAAAAATTTTTCTCTTTTTTAGTTTCACTCTTCCTCTGTAACAAAACAGATAATTTAAGTGTATTTTATAGATGAGAACTTTACAGATACTCAGCTATAACAATTATTTTCTATCCTGTACATTTTTCTTTCCAAGTTAATTGTGGCTTTTCCTTCTCAATTTACCCACTGATTTACTTAAGGATCTTTTCCTGAGGTGATTTTTAAATGGTCAGGATTATCTGATGGTCTGTTTATGTTTGGCAACATCACTCTTTAGAGAACATTTGAGTTTATAAGTGTTTTGAAAAGATACAGGAATTAAAAAGAAAAACCACAAATAAATTGTCCATCATTAGATTTTTTTTTCAATATAAATTACCTGGTTTGTATTGTGGCATTTAATTTTGCCCATAATTATCATTAGATAAAGAGTTAACACATAAAGGCAATTGATACAAATAGCTATTTGCATAAAATGTGTTTTTGAAGTAAGATTTCAAAGGCAAAAATACAGATAAATAATTAACCAAGCCACTAAAAAAGGGTTCTGATTTGACAAGTTGGGGGAAGAAAAAATATCAATTATTTCCAGTAAGAATTTATGTGTTGACTTAAAAATGTTTTGTGGAAATGTCAACTAAATCTACTTCCTTATTAAGAGTATAAATAATAAAGCTCACGTGTTGATGTGAAACTCAACCACATTTGTTCTAATAAACAATATACCTAAGGCAGGAATTAGCAAGAAAGCTTGACTTCAATCACACACACACAAATTATTGGCAATAACAAACAAATATAATACTGTTTAATTAATTTCCCAGTGATTGTTTACAACATTTGACATATCTATATACACTGATAACACTTACCCAACATACCGTATTATTTATGTCATTACTTGCAGATATTTATAACTATCTAATGTAGCATCATGACCAGCCAATGTGAGAAATTTTATTCTTTAAATAGAGGCTTTCATGTGTTCATGGATTATTTTTACCTATTTATTCTCATATTTACGTGGTTCATATCAGTGAGTTGATTTGCAGTATTTTTCTTGTCACTGAATTGAATCTGCCCAATTGAGAAAGAATCGGCTACAACAGCTATAGCTGATGAACACCTAATAGCTGTTACCATGCAAGTATCATGCCTGAAATAACAGGATTGTGCACAGTAGTTGATAGGATAAGTTATCAGACATCATCCCTCTTTTTAAAGGTTTCATCTTAAATCATGCAAAATACATTTTGACAACATCTTCGAGTTTCTAATTAACTTACAGTGAACTTTTCTGACATGTAACATTTTCCTATTTTCTTCTAATTGCCATTTGCTTATTTTCTAGTAAAAGTAGAGTGGTACTACCTTTGAATTTTTGTGAACATTACTTGTGTAAGGGGACTTTAGTTTCATCTGTGAATGAGGCAGGATAAAACAGACTTCATATAGCTTCTTCGGTCCTTAGATACTCAGACTTTTCATGCAGAGACTCAACTGAGACATACTCTATGAATAATAATAACAAAAAGATATTTGTTGCTTACATGTATTGAGTTCTTACTACAGGCCGAATTCTGTTCTAAGCACTTTACATTTATTAATTTGTTACCAGTCAATTTTAATGGCAATAAACAGGATTTGGGAAGACTTGAACTAATCTGATTAAACACTGGCATTAAGAAAATCAGATAAGATTCATAATCTGGCAAAAACTTTTGATACTTGAATTTTTTTTTTTCACTTTAAAGAAAGATTGAATTCTATGTGTCACCAATTCAGGTATTCATTGGAAGTAACGAGGTGACATACTGTTCCTTCCACTTTCAAGAATTCATTTTCCATATTAATGTTTTGGTAATATTTTAATAACAGTGTAGGCTCCTCAACGATTTTAATTAAATTGTGCAAAATGTGATTTCTACTTCTTCTTCTATAGATTTTATCCATTTTCCATGTATATAATGTAGTACACATTGAAAATAGGCTTAGGGTACAGGGATTTCTTCTGAACAATACGGCGCAGCTTTGTTTACCCAGCGTACTTTCTCATCACTTTTGCTTCCAGACTTCAAGACTTCGTTAATGCTTTACGCCAGTTCCACTTTTTTATCCTTGTTCTGATACAGTCAGAGGACAATAGAATGGAAAGGAGGGTGCACATCTGCAAACCATGTGAATTCAAAGGAAATATTTGTTTTTGTATTTTATATAAAAAAATAGCTCAGGCTTCCGAGGAGAATGGCTCAGAGGCAAGCTGAACACACTGACTTGTTTGACCCTCTGAGGATCAGAATATTTTTGTACTTGAAATAAGTAATGAACCACCAAAAATACTTTCTTAAAATCCAGCAGCCAATTTTCTTTATATTTTTTTCTAAAATTATGACATGCTTTGCCTGTACTAGAAAAAAATAAAGATTTTTTATTTTTTATTTTATTTTTATATTTTTTTATTTTTTTATTTTAAGCTGTATCATTGATAAAGCTTAAAATATGAAGCCTAAAATAATGAGCCTAAAATTCTAAGTAATTGAAAACACCACTTATAGTGGTACATATATTTTTAATAAACTTCAAGAAATACTTTCATTATTTTAAAATTTACTTTGACCCATTTATTTCTGTAAGTTTTCATGTCATACTCTCCTCTTTTCAAAATTCTACTAGGACTTCAATTTTGCTTCACAGTTTATAGTCATTCTACTCAAGAAGAGAAATGATTTGGAAAATGATGTGGGATAGGATTCCCCTGCTGCTTTCAATCCAGAAGATGCTATGTGGTGAAACCCGCCTGGGGATCCCCGCTGATCTCTAATGTTCCATCATCATTGCCAAAGTACCTCCCCTGACCAGCAGTTCATTACTCTTTTTCCCCATATAGGAAATACAATTATTTGTCTCTGGGTTAGATTTTCATAGGAAAATAAAACTGTACCGTAAGACCTTCTGAAGATCACCATTAAATAATTCATTAATTCTTATACTAACACATATATATTAAATACATCTATAAATGAATTGATTATATACTCTATTAGGGCTTATGTTAAAATTGCGATGATATTTTTTGCTTTTGATTAAATGACCACTTTTATAACTCACCAAAAATATGATTTTGGCTAATGTGGTTGAACTAGGTCATATTAAGATTGGAATGAAGATAGATATAACATATATATCCAAGACCCACATGAAACCCGTCACGTTTAACTCATATTTCAGAAATCTTATCTTCAGCATTTTTAATATCTGAAAATAATGCAACTTTAAGAACGCCTCTGGCTTTTTTTATTGGTAGCAAATGTTAACGTAATTTGAAAGACAATAGTATAAATATTACATGTTGGCATAGATATTTAATGGTTGAGAGATTTACTTTTAATTTCTAATGGCCTATTGTGGGACTTCACCTTGCGATTGTGTGAGTCAATCCTCCCAATAAACTCCCATTAATATATCCATCTCTCCTACGAGTCCTGTTTCTCTAGAGAACCCTGGCTAATACAGATTTAAGCATAAACACATTGCAGAAATGTACAAAATATTTTATTTCTTTGTATGCTTATCCTATAAGCTTTAAGCTGTTTTTAATTTTTTTAATTTTTTATACTTTGCAAACTTTTTTTGTTGAAAACAAAGACAGAAATATTTCATTGGACTTACGCCAGGGGTTTGCCAAGAGATTGACTGACATTAACCTAGGCTTATGCAGAGTTAGGATCATCAATATCACTGTCTTCCACCTCCACATCTTGTCCCACTGAAAGGCCTTCAGAGGAAATAACGCACACAGAGCCGTCATCTCCTGTGATAACTAAGCCTTCTTCTGCAATACCTCCTGAAGGACCTGCCTGAGGCTGTTTTACAGTTAACTTGTATTTTAACAAGTAGGAGGAATACACTTTAAAATAATGATAAAAATATAGCGTAGTAATACATAAATCAGTAACATAGTCATTTATCATGATCAAGTATGATGTACAATTGCATCTACCACTTTTATGACTGGCAGCACAGTAGGTTTGTTCATAGCAGCATCACCACTAACACACGAGTAATGCCTTATGCTAGGAGATTATGAGGATTATCCTGTCACTAGGTGATAGGAATTTTTAGCTCCATTAGAACGTGACGGGACCACTATTGTATGTGTATTCCATCGTTAACTGAACCATCATTATGCAGCACATGACTATAGCTCAGTTTTCACCTTCTTTCTGCCATACATACATGACCACAAATCTGCACACTCTCCTCTGGAAAACTCCCAACTGCCTTAAAGCATATCTGAAAACACAAATTATGTTTCTTGTAATACACACAAAACAATTTCCAGCTAAAAAACCTTCCTGAATGATTGCCACATGCATAAAACACCCCTTGGCAATTGTAGAAAAACTAAATCTTAAAGCAAGACGTGGTTCCATATTGCAGCTAGTATTTAAAATTAAGTTGTCTTTCTTTGTCCCCTTTTTTCTGAACAAATTCACAGAGCCTGGTTTATGAGTGATATGTCTGTCTCAGAAACACCAGCCAACTCAGAATTATAGTTTGCACTACTGGGTTTGTTTGCAAATAAAATAAAAGCAAGGAGAAAAACTGAGACATAATTATGAAAGACACTAGAATGTGGAAAAGAGATTAAACCTTATTAAAATATCATTCCTAGGCATTAGCAGCAGTTCTATAATTAATAATATAACAGTTGACTGCACTAAGCGGCATAACAGAAATTAAATTTTCATTTATGAACAGGAATAATGAGGTAATATAAAAAGATTGGGTTTAGGTTTTTCTGCTACTGAAGATTAATAATTGCCTAAGGTCTATATGCAGAATTAAGACACACATTTAGTTGTAGAGAAAGATAATTCATCAAATGTGCAAGCATTCTTTAACCCTGGACTGCAGTCATGACATGAAATGTCTGCAGTTTCCATTTCACCATTACTGGAGTCAAACTATTTCCATTATTGCCTAACTTATTATAAATGCTGGAGAGAAGCAAAAGCATCATTTTCAGAGAAAAAAAAAAGCAATATAAATTGGCAAAACAATTTACAGGTTGCTTTTAAAAAGAAGCCCTTGGCAACATAAATATTTAGTACATTGTTCTTATGGCAGCTGATGAGAGACTTTAACATGTGTAAGGGAATTTAGTTTTCTCGAATAAAATGATAACAGAGAATAAACAAGATGTGTAAAATTCCTTTAGGAAACTATTTAAGGACTGCTGTAGTGTTTTATCTGTGTTTTATTATCCAAGAGTTTTAGATTTATTTTGGGGTGTTTAAATTCTGTGTATCTAAACCAAGTCTATTTATCCTACTCTTCATAGCATAGCATACCCATGAAGATAAAGTTAAGAAAACTTTATAAAAACATTGTTTTTAATTATAGTTATAGTATTTATTTTATAAAAGGAGAAGTCGACTAATTACTTATGTAAAAATTTGCGACTAGAAACTATAATATTGTTGCCCTAAATTTTTATTTGTAACTCACCAAATGCCACCTGGTATGACTCTCCTATAGACCCAGTTATGTGCTGCAGTTACATACCTCGGTAAGGTCACAGAGCAGAGAGGAAGTTGACAGTCATTCAGTGTCAAATACATAGCAGACACTTTCAATCTAGCACATTATCACGTTTGCCAATATCTCTATATGTTAGATGTTTCTATCCCCTTTTAGAGACGCAGAAAGCAAATTTAAAGGAGATTTGGTATCAAGGGATTTGAACCCAGATCTGCTTGAATGCAGAACATAACATTCTTCCCACTTTACTACGTGATCCAGTTAGCCTTTAAAGTTACTAAAAAGTTACTAAAGTTACTGAGAGACAAGACTAGCTGTATTTCCTAGGCCAACTAAGAATTCCTAAGCCTAGCTGGGAAAGGTGACTGCAACCACCTTTAAACATGGGGCTTGTAACTCAGCTCACACCCGACCAATCAGATAGTAAAGAGGGCTCACTAAAATACAAATTAGGCTAAAAGCAGGAGGTAAAGAAACAGTTAAATCATGTATCACCTGAGAGCACAGGGGGAGGGGCAGTGATTGGGATATAAACCCCAGGCATTGGAGCCAGTAGTGGACAATCCCCTTTGGGTCCCCTCCCATTGTATGGGAGCTCTGTTTTCACTCTATTAAATCTTGCAACTGTACACTCTTCTGGTCCGTGTTTGTTCCCGCTCAAGCTGAGCTTTCGCTCACCCTCCACCACTGCTGTTCACTGCCCTCACCAACCCAAGGCTGACTTCCACCCCTCTGGGTCGTCAGGGTGTCCACTGTGCTCCTGATCCAGTGAGGTGCCAACTGCTGCTCCTGACCAGGCTAAAGGGTCACCATTGTTCCTGCACAGCTGAGTGCCCCAGTTTGTCCTAATCGAGCTGAACACTAGTTGCTGGGTTCCACAGTTCTCTTGCGCGACTCATGGCTTCTAATAGAGCTATAACACTCACCGCATGGCTCAAGGTTCCATTCCTTGGCATATGTGAGGCCAAGAACCCCAGGTCAGAGAACAAAAGGCTTGCCGCCATCTTGGGGGCTATAAGAACAAAGACCTGCCCGTAACATTACTAAAAACACTAATAATCATGAGATAATTTCCAAAATATAAACATATTATTTTTACCTTGAAAGATAAGCACACACAGAGAGACACTCATTCCCACAGCTCTAGCTTACTGGATATGGCAAAGGTTATGACATGTAGATATATGGCAAAAGATTTTGTTATGGCTGTTGTGGTTTAGCATTTGGCTACCCTGAGTGAGGCAAGATGGTGATCTTGTACCAGCCAGCGCTTCTCACCTCTAGACCCTGATCTAAAAGTGTTGCTTCCAGGTGTTTGAGACACCATTTGGTAATAAACCGAAACTACAGACTGTAAGGAAAAGGTCATGTTGTTGCAGAAAGGGAAAATGGAACTCAACTGCCGACTATGCTTCCTCTCAACTAGGTCATCTTTTTGTCCTTTCTTTCATCTTGTTTACGTGAGGTCCATGTTGCACCTAATTTCTGAGATTTGCCAATTCTCCAAGGTGACTATCATGGGTCTTCTAGTCATCCCCTCTGAAGACACTGAGGCTTCCATTTTATCCATGGCCACTATTCACTAAGCCAAGATCTATCTTCGAAATGGTTTGTCATCTCTTGACGGCTGTTTCATACTCTTTGTCCTTGTAGGCTTGATTTTAAAATTTCCTCTACTCTCCACTTAATAGGGTCTGAAAAGAGAGCCAAATTCATATATTTAAGTGATTGTACAAGTTCACCCCATTCTTCTATATATTCCATTCCAACTTCTGTTCCACTGTGTCTTCACTTGCCAAGATCACCAACAAATTCAAGGCTGCTGACTCTGTGGTGTATATTTCTATCCTCACCTCACTTGTTTTCTCATTGAGTATAGTTGATTACCGCCTTTTTTTTTTTTTTTTTTTTTTTTGCGGAAACATGTCTCTTTGAGCTCTGGTAGCATCACTCAACCCACGTTTTTCTTTTACTTCTCTGCTCTTGGTCATGCTCCCTGTTGGCTCTATAAGGAGAGAAAAATCAGCAGACACAATAATCAAAAAGTGCTTCACATAACTGAATGACTCAAGGGAGCTTAGTTATGTGTTAACCAATGAAAGATGTAAGAGAAGTTACAAAATACAAAAAGAAGATAAAGACGATATGTAAACAAAATTGTCGTATTTGTCAAATGGAAGCAGGACATGGTTGTTTAGAAATATCCAATTGTTGACTGGCTTTTTTTAAAGTGTCATGTATTTTACTCCCTCATTCTGAATGAAGTCCAGTGCTTTTTGGTTCTTTCACTTGGACTCTTAGTGGCAATTTTGAGTTTTTGTCCAAAACGTCTTTCTTTCACACTCAAAATGAAGAAGTACGATGATAAGTTACTTTTGATTAGCACTGTAAATATAGTTCACTGGCTTCTGTTGTTGTAGTTAAGAAAACTGATGTTAGTTTTAATTTTTTTCTTATCTTTTAAGTAGTATACTTTTATTTTCTTATGGCTTTAAGATACTACCATTGTCTTTGGTGACTGAAAAAACTGTGGATGTTATAATCCATTAAAAGTTTGAAAACCTAAAAACAATGTTTTATATTGTTTGTGAAAGATTACCGCTTCCATTTGTTCTTTTTTTGTTCTTTTTTTTTTTTTTTTTTTTTTTTGAGACAGAGTCTCGCTCTTGTTGCCCAGTCTGGAGTGCAGTGGCATGATCTTGGCTCACTGCAACCTCCACCTCCTGGGTTCAAGAGATCCTCCTGCCTCAGCCTCCTGAGTAGCTAAGATTACAGGCGTGTGCCACCACACCTGGCTAATTTTTGTACTTTCAGTAGAGCTGGGATTTCGCCATGATGGCCAGGCTGGTCTCGAACTCCTGACCTCAGATGATCTGCCCGCCTTGGCCTCCCAAAGTGCTGGGATTACAGGCATGAGCCACTGCACCCAACCCCATTTGTTCATTATGTAGTGGTGCACCACCTTCTAAGCAGCGAGTGATAAAGCAGGCAATAGCACTGTGGTCCTGGCTGGTAGGTCTATTTCAGTCAAGACTTTAGCAGGGTTAAGTTTAACGGCCTGCTCACCTAAGGAAAAATTTGCCAGAGTTGAACGTGATGTCAGAGTCCCATTCAAGGAAGCTATAATAAACAAAGGTACACAACTGAGATGCTGGCAAGGAAAGTGTTACAAAGGAGAGATCTCAGTCGAAAATATTTATTGAATACCTACTATGCACCAAGCATCCTCCCAGAACCAGGGATAAATATATGAAAACAGCAATTCCCATGCTCATATGAAGCTTCTGTTCTCTGATGTTAGAGGTGGAAGCAACAATAAACAACGTCATAGAAGGATGTCGTGTGGTCATAAATTAGGGCTATGGAAGAAAATAAGGGCGGATAAGAGAGATAGGTTTGGACAATGTAATGATGGCAGGACTAGGGGACTATATTTTATGGAGCAGACAGCCCCTTGAGCATAATCTGAAGGGAACAGGGGACAAGCCCTGCAGATAACTGAGAGAAAATATTTTCAGCAGAGGAACTGACAACTACAAATCTCATGAGAGGGTTGTGTGCTTGCTATGTTTGAGAATGACAAAGAGCCCAGGGTGGTGGGACAAGAAAAAAAAGAGAGAGAATGGTAAGAGAGGCGATCAGGAAATTGGCAATAGAAGCAGGGCGGGGGGGGGGGGGGGGGGGGGGGCGTGGGGAGGAAGTTGAACAGCAGTGGTGCAAATGAGGTAGGGCTTATAAGTTTGAAAAGCAAACTTCAGAAAAATTAAATTTGATGGAGTTTAACCGAGTTAAAAAAGAAGAAAGGATTTGCAAATCGGGCCGCCTCCAGAATCGTAGCAGATTCGCGGAGACTCCAGGGGTGCCTAGTGGTCGGAACAAATGTACAGACAAAAAAGTGAAGTGACATGCAAGTATCAGAAGTGAGGTACAGAAACAGCTGGATTGGTTACAGGTTGGCGTTTGCTTTATTTGAGCAGAGCTTGAACAGTCAGCAGTCTAGGAGCGGTTGAAGAAGGGCTGCTGGGATTGGCCAAGACTCAGCTATTGTTACAGGCAAATACTCCTAAGTTAGGTTGTCAATCTTGTCTGCCTATTACGCTAAGTTATAGTTCATCCTCAAGGACGCAAATGTAGAGGTATGGAGTCCTTCTCAGCCCATATTTAGCTCACTCGAACAGAAGGTATAGTAGAACTTTAGCTTATACTCAAAGAAAAATCATGGGTGAGTTTTTTGTGTTTTGTTTTCTGACATGGAGTCTCACTATTTTGTCCATGCTGTTCTCAAACTCCTGGGCTCAAGAGCTTTTCCCACTGCAGCCTCTCAAGTATCTGGGACTACATACCTGCCACACACTGGTGGGTGAGTTTTAAACAGAGGGGGAAAAAAAGATCCTATTTGTATTGAAAGAATAATTATGGGCCGGGCGCGGTGGCTCAAGCCTGTAATCCCAGCACTTTAGGAGGCCGAGACGGGTGGATCACGAGGTCAGGAGATCGAGACCATCCTGGCTAACACGGTGAAACCCCGTCTCTACTAAAAGTACAAAAAACTAGCCGGGCGAGGTGGCGGGCGCCTGTAGTCCCAGCTACTCCGGAGGCTGAGGCAGGAGAATGGCGTGAACCCGGGAGGCGGAGCTTGCGGTGAGCTGAGATCCGGCCACTGCACTCCAGCCTGGGCGACAGAGCAAGACTCCATCTCAAAAAAAAAAAAAGAATAATTATGACTATTGCATGTAGAGCAAATCAGAAGGAAAATAAGAGGAACATTGTAACTTAATGAGTCTGTGGTCACCCGGATGACTTGCCATAGACTCCGCAATCCCACATACACTGAAATTGCTGCATAGGCTGGAATTGACACAACAGCTAAGTAAAGCAAAAATTGAGACTAGGAGAACTGCAACCTGCTTCTGATAAGGATTGATCTGGAAACTATCAAACAATGTATGGCAAGGGAAAGTGGCTATATAGCGAACCGGGACACCTCCATTATGATAAGTAATAATTCAGTGTGATTTTTCTCCAGCAAAGAGTATCTTCTCCAAATATTTTGCTCCTGGATGCCTAAAGTTGCAAAACAAATAGTTTGTAACTTTCATATAAAATTTTGACCTTTCGTTGTAGTTCACTTTTAGAAATCAAATATCCAAAAGAATAGAAAAACATTAAGCTGCCTTTGTTGTGAATGTACTTATATAATTATAGAAAGAATAAATGATTTTTAAAATAAAAAATAAGATAACTCAATTTTAAAGAGGGCAAAAGATTTAAATAAATACATCACTATAGATGGTATATGGATGGCAATTAAATGAATGAAAAGATGCTCAGCATTATTAGTCATTAGAAAAATAAAAATTGAAATGACATTCAAATACTACTATATATCTGTTGGAATGGCTGAAATTTAAATGGATGTCCATACTAAGTGTTAATTAGTAAATAGAATAACTAGAACTGTCATGCACTGCTGATATGAATGTATGATTGTACAGCTACTTTAGAAAACAATTTGCAAGTTTTTCAGAATGTTTTATGTATACTTAATATATAACCCAACCATTTCACTAAACAGCATTTACCCAATAGAAAGGAAAGCATATGTTCACAATATCTTTATCTGAAGCAGAATAAACCCAAAAGTACATCAGCAGATGAATGGATAAACAATCTGTGGTTTGTTCATACAGTGAAATACTACTTAGCAATAAAAATAAATGAGTTCACAACAGCCACATATTGTGTGAATCAATTTATATCAAATGTCCAGAAAAGGTAAATCTATAGACATAAAAAGTAGATTATTGGTTTCCAGAGTCTGTTGGGAAATGACTACGAAGGGATAGGAAGTTTCTTTTGGAGGCGCTGAAAAATGTTCTAAATCCAGATAGTGTTGATGCTTGCCCAACTCTGTGTACTATAAAACACTGAACTGAACACTGTAAAAGGGTAAATATTATAGTATGTAAATTATTTCAATAAAGGCATTATTATAAACAGGAAAATAAACTATTGATGTGTGCTACATCATGAATAAAACAAATACAATTTTGCTGAGAAAACAAGCTATATTTTTAAAACGTGCGCACTACATGCATTAATTCACATAAAATTATAGAAAGTGTAATCTGTTGTGACTGAAAGTAGATCAGTTCTTGCTTGTGGAAGAGGAGAGTGGATAAAGGCCAGAGGTGGAAATTACCAAAGGGCACAAGAAAACGTATGTGTATTATGGATATGTTTATTATCTTGATTGTGGTGATAGCTTCATGAGTATACACATAAGTCAAAGTAATCAAATCATACATTATAAATATGTGCATCTTATAGTATGTCAATTATATCTTGTATTATTGTGCAACATAAATAATACATATAGAATACCAACAGTATGTAGACAATGATAATTATTTTTACTAGGGTTAAGTAATTATTTATGATCTACTTTTACTTTTTTTTTTTTTTTTTTTTTTGAGGCGGAGTCTTGCTCTGTCGCCCAGGCTGGAGTGCAGTGGCACGATCTCGGCTCACTGCAAGCTCCGCCTCCCGGGTTCACGCCATTCTCCTGCCTCAGCCTCCTGAGTAGCTGGGACTACAGGCACCCGCCACCACGCCCGGCTAATTTTTTGTATTTTTAGTAGAGATGAGGTTTCACCGTGGTCTTGATCTCCTGACCTTGTGATCCGCCCGCCTTGGCCTCCCAAAGTGCTGGGATTACAGGCATGAGCCGCCGCGCCCGGCCTATGAACTACTTTTAAAATGAAGCTGGTGCCATTTGGGGATCAGATGTTTTAATTCCTAATTTTAGTCCTTGATGATAGAGTGTAAGTGCTCATGTGGACTCTTCCCGGAGGAGCCCACATAATAGTCAGAAAAGTACTGGCTCTCTTACACGGTGCCTGAGTAGTGTACTGCCTTTATAGTTTGCTCAGCTCCTTTCATCTGTAATAGTCTACATGGAAAACAACATAGAACCACTGGAATCCCTAAATGAAGACTATACAGATGACTCTCAGTAACTCTCTTCATGCTATAAATAAACAGTATAAAAATAATTATACTGTGCTTCAATATATTCAGTTGTTGAGTAAAAGCAGGTTAAGGCCTTAAGAGAAATGGATTTCTTGGCAGTTAGGGTCCATATTATCAAACTAAAATTAAATAACAATTTCCCCACAAGCCAATCATGCATTAGGGAGACCATCACTGTTATCAATTATGTAACAGGGACAGAAAAAGTGGTTCTAAGAAGTTTCTAAATGCTTCATACTAAATGAAAGTTTAAAATCACTTGAATTTTAAGCAGAGTGATATAGACTTGGGGGGTAACAAAGTCGTTTCAAAGTTCTAATCATACACAACTGTTGATAACCAAATGTTTAACATGGGAAATCGAAGGGGGAAATAAAGTTCTATAGTTGCTTTTATTTAAATTTGCCATATTTATCTCACAATAGTTACCTGACTGCCATTATTTGCATTTATTTCTACTTTAAAATTTAAAAGGAGCAGCAATGGTCTCTTTTATGATTAGCATCAACCTCTGCATGGATTTATGAGGAAGATGCATTGCTTTGTTAAGGAAGGATATATTACATGCTATAAGCTTAGTATTTTACTAGGAAAAAAAATCAGGTAAGGAGTCATGTAAGATGTGCTAAATGTATGACTTTAAGATGCTTTATTAATATAAAGAATGGAGACTTGGAGTAAATAATCATTGGTGAAAGTAAGCCCTTTAACTTATTTTAAACTCTGTTTTTTTATAATTCAGTATTTTTCAATAAGCCTTTAGGAAGTTTTGGCTATTTTGACTGTGCCTCTGTTATAATGCTAAGAATGGAGATAGATACATGAAGTTTTACCTAAGATTTTTGCAACTATAGGAAATTAGACATTAATTATTTACCTGTGAGGTTTAGTTTTGACATTTCTGTCAAACATATATAATTTGCTTCTTAATAGAATCCAATTTAATCTCTGATATTTAAATTACAATTTACTTTGACTTTATCATTTGCTTTTACCTTCCGTTATTCACATTGACTCTTTATTATGTCTACTCCTTATGTGATGAATTTCTGACCTTTAAAAAAAAAAAAGCATACATATTTGCAAGTTTCATGATCCAACCAGTCTTTCTGAGATGAGTATTTCACTAGTTTTAGAATTTCTCAATTGTAACCGTTAAGCAGATTACAATTAACCATCTCCCAGTTTGCTCAACCATGTAAATGCTTGTTATTTTTGTTGATTATGTAAAACAGACTTTTTATTCTTTTGGCAAACAAGATAGAGAGGCTATAAACTAAACATCAGAATGGGCCATAAAATTTTTTCTGTTAAATCAAGCACCATTGCTGGCCTGAGAATATACATACAATGAAGCTTAGATAGATTTTTTGAAAATATTATACCAATTTCAATACATTTGCTTTTCTTTAATAAAAAAATATGTGATAGATGTACTGAATTCAACATTCAGTTGACAGGGATTACCTATCAGGATTCATTCAAAGTGCTCTTAGGGTCAACTTACTTTGCAGGGGCAAATAAATCTAGCAGTGTGTGGCAAGTCTTCATGAAATAAAATTATCATTTTTTATCAAGAAATAATAATAAAAAAACTTGTCTGTACAAACTACCCCTGTAGTCCCAGCTACTCAGGAAGGTAAGGTGGGAGGATGACTTTGGGCACAGGACCTTGAGGCGGCAGGGAGCTGTGATCTCACCAACTGGGCAACAGAGCAAAATGCTGTCTCTAAAACAGAAAGAAATCCTCACTGACTCTAGTATAAAAAGTATAACATTAAGAGGAACAGCAATGAACCTGGAAATCAAATCTATGTGGATTTTAAGACATTGGGTAAATCAGGATAAAAAAATTCTAATGTTGGTCTTAAATATTTAAAATATTGATTTACTTGATCACATAGCTGCAGAGTTTATCAGCTGTTTCTTAACCACTAGCAAGTTCAATTACTAGTGTTGAATCATCAAGTTCATTTTCTCTATGGACAAAACAATAGAGAAAACTTTGGAGGTTAAATTCTAGTTCCACGAATTAATTCAGATAATTTGGATAATTTCCAATATTCTGTCTTTGATTTGTGTTGACCAAGGCTAAATTACTCTCCGTTGGTTTATGTCTGCTGGCAGGAAAATTAATTAGAAAACCATGGTCATGGTCTTCCCAGTGCCCCAAATGCCATTCAGAATGTTCCAGAACACTTTTATTAAAAACAGAAAATCTATCAAGTTCAGCCTTATGTGAATAAACCACTTAAGCATTTAACTCATCTGTGGAGGCCTAATATAATTTGATTTGCAGAGCACATGGGGAAAGGATATAAACAGCAGACACTATGAACTATAATATATATTTTCTTTCTAATGGGGCATTAGTTGTTGTAACATTTTGAATGTGTGTTTCTTTATCCCCAAGCAGATGTACCTCACCTATCCCAACCACTGAATGTGTTTTTCAATTTACTTTTCCTGTAGGAACAAAAGATTTGTATTAATCCTGAGTTAAATCCCTGGCAATAAGCAGGGTGTAGAAATGTAGTTAATGGCTGGAGAAAATTAAATCCAAGGTCTTACACAAACACCTTCTATTGTAATCACTCAAGCTACCTTGGAACTTGATTAAACGATGAAGAAATGAGAACCACAGGTTCTTAACACATCACTACTTCCTGTCACATCCCACTAACTCAACAGTACATTGGAGATTATGACTTACATTGGTTTCAATTCCACAAGATTATAGGCAGTTTTAGGTATTATCAGTAATTCGTATATAACTGGAATCACAGTTTCCTCACCCAGAGGATGGGGGATTCCAGAGGATTATGTCTGTATTTTTAAGGATCTCTGTTTTCTACAATCTATGGATTATGTTCATATTTAAGAATCTATATTATGTCTGCTTTATACTTCCAGGCACTGATGCAGGGAATTAAGATAAAATTCCTGCTGAAGATGATCATCAAGTAAAGAGTGTTCTTTGGTTTTGGTGAAACATTATATAACTGGTCACCAGATTTTTTGGAATGGAGTGCCCTTGGAGCTTTAAAAAACAGAGAAAGTAGAGAACATGCTATTAACTTCAGACTAGGGACATTTGAAGTCAAATTTAACCAAAAAGTAAATATTTTCTTGGTCTGCAATTAAACATGTTGGCTCTTATTATTGCTTATTAAAGTTGTATGTGTGTATTTCCTAAAATTTATATACTAGAAAATTTTCAGTGGAAAGACAAGGCATATCTACCCTGGCAAAGTAGCCCAGGGTTGATCAAAAATTCAGTTGAAATAGATTTATAGGTTCCCCACAGTTTCATGGTCAACTGAATCATTCTTCTGTCTGGAATGTTACTTTTCTTTTTGAATTGTCATGATATTAAGAAGGAATGAATAAGGTGAAATTGCTGCCTGTTAGTAATGAATAGGATTTTTCAAAAGGAGTTTGGAAATTTTCCCTAGGCAGTTGGAAAAATGAGAGGATTGATATTGAAGCAATCAAGTAAGCATTGTGTGTGTGTGTGTGTGTGTGTGTGTACTTTTTCCTTGTAGCATCAAAAAATGTATGTTTTTATGTTTTCATCGAGTTTCAGATTTCATCTTTCTGTGGTGAAAGGTCCTCTGTCATCCCTAAGCCTTCAGTCAAGTGTACCATGTAGTCACAATCCTTGTGTCAGTGGAATTCTGGACAGTTCACTGATGAGGATGTGAAAGGGAGATTTGAAGCAATGTCCTAGCAGCAGCATCTTGTCAAGTGAATATAGTCTTAGAGCCATAAGCAGTTACCAGGAAAAGAGTTGGAAGCCAGAGCTGAGAGCAGTAAGAAGATAAGTTGGGACTGTAAGTGAAACAGATCATTTGGTGGAATGAAGCATTAGAGACTTGTACAGTGATAGATAGTAACCTATCGGGAAGATAGAGCAGTTACAAATTAGATATGAAGAACAGCACCTAAAGGACAAACCAGATACTTTGTTCAGATGCTCTCTCTTGTTCTTCCTCATTGATTACATCTAAGGTGCTGATATCACGGTCTCTTATTATTTCTTTATGTATATGTTGCCAGATTTAGCCACTTTGAATACTCTCAGGTAGAGAAATTAGGAAACATTTCTATAAACAACTTTGCTGTTTCCCTGCATGCTTTCTCCACTTTCTTAACAGTGCTCATTGTGAAGTATTGCTGAAAATTTAGCTACTGCAGGGTATGCCCAGTGAATTAAGACTAGGAGGTTTCGTTTGTGAAATCAGATTGCTCTCTCTTTATATGATCTTTTACCTTTTTATCTTATCAGATAATGTGTTAGCAAAGTGCTGCAATAATGAAATATCAATATGTATTTATGAATTTCATTGAGAAGCCTTAAATGAACCCAAGCAGTACAAAATGATTTGTACATAGATAGAATGTTCATTGCCTAATCATACTCATAAATATGAGTGAAGTTTTAATCGATTAGGTTTATTTGATTCATAAGTCATTTAAAAGTTTGCCTTGTGATATAAAATGCAGAATAAATAATAAGGCACAGATTAAGAATTTTCCAAAAAAAACCTCAATGGGTTAGTTTGTTGCACAAAAAACAAACTTGAACAGAATGAAAAGAAATATAGTGAGCTGTATTCTAGTCCTAAAAGCAAATTGTTTTCTAATATGATGAAGTTTCAAATGTAGAAATGATAATTCACTGTGCTACTTTTAGGAAAGATATTTGCCTTTTGTCATTTTAGTTCAGTGGAAGTTGGCAATTGGCATTGAATTTCCTAACTAATCCATTTTACATGCATTAGAATAAAATGCAGTAAGTCTAAGTGTTCTATGAAATATTTATGTGACAGATCTAATTGGCCACTGGTGTACCAATTAAAGGCCGCTTAATACTTCTGGAATAATTACAGCAAATACAGCTTTTAATACATTTTCGGACTTAATGAAAATAACAGAAACCTTCAAAGGCATACAACAGAAAGACACTTGGATGATAATAGAACAAAAACCTGAAAAGGGGGAAAAAAAACAAGGGACCAGGGTCCCCAGGTAGGTAGTTATGACTAAGGGACTAAACTATAGATACAGTAAATGTTTGGAGGCTAAGCCTGAGATACCTGCCTTAAACCAAGAACACTGCAAGAAACTAGATAGATCCCAGGAGAATAGCAGGCCTCTAGCTCTGGCAAACAAAAACTCAAATGCTTCTTGGATGAAACAAGCAGTTTTGGCCCTCAAAAGTGCTCCAGATTAAGTTCAATTATATATACATATACATACACACATACACATATATGTTTACATATATATGTTTTATATATATGATTTTAGACATACATGGAAGGAAATAAAACACAATAATGAGAATGAGAAGGAAAAAATAAAATCACACACTTACACTCTAAAGCCTATTTTATTTGAAATGTATCAGCAACAGGCTATGACTATGTATAAAACATGCAGTAGGCTAAAAGGTGAAACTTAAAAATTCTCAAGAAAGAAGTATTGTCTACATTGACCAGATAGATTAAAATAAATGAATTCACAAATATAACAGCAGAACTTTTAGAAATAAAAGCAATTGATCACAATGAGTTGATTAAACAGCAGTCCCAGTTGAAGATAAAAAATGACAAATGGAAAATGGATTTGGAAAAATCACATGAAATTTACACAGGGAATGGAAGGAAGCCCTTTAATATTAAATAATCTACCAAAATCCTACAGCAATCTCATGAATAATGATAATAGGCTAGGTGCATGCCTTATTAAGATCAGGAGCAGGATAAGGATACTAATTATCACTGCTTCTATTCAGCCCTGAATCGGAAATTTGCCAGTGTTGAGTGAAGGAGAAAACGACAAGTGTATGTGATTGAAAAGATGAAATAGTTGCACGTGATGATTGGTTACAAGAAAATCCAAAAGTTCTACAGATCTACAGACAAATTATTAGAATTAATATAAAGCTTAGCAAGATGATTCAATAAAAGACTAATTTATGTAAAATTAATTTTATTTTTATATGAGAAATAAACACTTATAAGATAGTATTAAAAATTATGCCATTACAACAGTACGAAAATAACAGAATACATTTTTTTAAAGTGTGATGAAAGTGTGATAGACATTGAAGAGAAATTAAATTCATAGAGAAATATACTCTCTTCCTGAGAAAAATATATTTTCTTAAAAATGTGATTGTCTCCATAATTGTATATATCGACTTAATAGCAATTCCAATAAAATCTCAAATTGTGTTTTTTTCAAGTAAATCAACACTCTGAATGTGAAAACTGATGTGGAAGATGAAATTTTGAGAATAGTTAAGATATTTCTGTAAAGAAACTATTAAAGTGTAAAGTATTTACTGTAATTGGTTACTTATATTAAATTGTAATTTATGATTCAAATTATAAATTATAGATTATATATTTCAAGCACAGTTATTTTGGTACAAATTTTTTTTTTAATGAAGCAATGAAACAAAACTGGAAAGAAACAGATGTAGGAATAAATTTGACATTTGCATTTGCTCCTGTTTGAAAAGTCTCTCTCCACTTCCTCCAGGTCTGTATTTCAATGTCACTTCCCAGTAAAGACTCTTCCATGCATATCCTATCAAAATTTACATGCCCAAATATCTATATGTAGTTCTTTTAGCACACATAAAATATAACATTCTTTCAAGTATAGGTTACAATAACACACAAAAGCTTCATCAAGAAATTTATTTAAAGCATAATGTGATATTTACATATTGAAGGCAAAATTGAACAACCACACCCAGAAGCAATAGTTTGCAAACCTTTCCTTTAGAGTAACCATTAATATTTCTTAATATATTAATCTCAGGTTCTGTTTCAAATGCTCCAGTTTATTCATGTCTATTTCACTCTCTTTTAGTTAATACCTTTAGAATATGCAATTTTCTTTCTCATTTCCAGGTCTATGCACAAATTGTAAACTCACTTCACCAGAGGAATTGGCTTTTCCTTCTCCCTCAATATATGCAAATTCAACCCTTATCTAAGCACTGGCTGCAGGCGTCACTCCTTTCATCTCCAGCCTTTAACTATATTCCACATCTGCACCAAGTCTGGCACTGAATGGCTATTTTCCCAGCCTCACGCCAGGCCGTGGGTGCCACATTACACTCCATCCATTTAAAATAATTTATTGCTCCTATTCTTTGTTTATGCCTTGTTGACATGTACCCAGACTCTAACTTCTGCAATTTATTAGTCCTTTACAATCATACTCTTCCTTCTGGATTTATTTAGCATCTCCCGCAGTCAGTATTTCTGCATTTCCCCAACCCCAGGCAATCATATTTCAGCATGTCATTTATTTGTTATGTAACTAATGCACACGTGCATAACTGGCAAAAAATAAGCACTCAATAATTGCTTGTTGAATGAAAAAATGCTTATTGAATGAAAAAATTGCCTGTTGAATGAAAAAATGCTCAACATCACTAATGATCAGGGAAATGCAAATTAAAACCACAATGTGATACCACCTTACTCATGAAGAATGGCCATAATGAAAAAATCAAAAAATAACAGATGTTGGCAGGGATGCGGTAAAAAGAGAACACTTTTACACTGCTGGTGGGAATGCAAACCGGTACAACCACTATGGAAAACAATGTGGAGATTCCTTAAAGAACTAAAAGTAGAACTACCATTTGATTCAGCAGTCCCACTTCTGTGTACCTACCCAGAGGAAAATAAGTCATTATACAAAAAAGATACTTTCACACGTATGTTTATAGCAGCACAATTTACAATTGCAAAAATATGGAACCAGCCCAAATACCCATCAATCAGTGAGTGAATAAAGACATTGTGTTACATGTGTGTATATATATATATATACACACACACACCATGAAATACTACTCAGCCATTAAAAAAAAATGTAATAATGCATTCGCAGCAACCTGGATGGAATTGGAGACCATTATTTTTAAATGAAGTAACTCAGGAATGGAAAAACCAAACATTGTATGCTCTCACTCATAAGTGGGAGCTAAGCTATGAGGATGCAAAGACATAAGAATGACACAATGGACTTTGGGCACTTGGGGGAAAGGGTGAGAGGGGAATGAGGGATAAAAGACTACAAATTAGGTACAGTATATATTGTTTGGGTGATGGGTGCACCAAAATCTCACAAACCACCACTGAAAAACTTATGTTACCAAACACCACCTGTTTCCTAAAACCTATGAAAATTAAAAGAAAAATTGCTTGTTGAGTGAATAAATGAGTGAATTTTCTGTTTTCTAAATGTATAGGCTATGATATGTAATATATTTTAGCAACATTGTTTTTATAGAAATAGGAGAAAGAGAATTTCTTTGAAGGAGTTCAGGTTCGAATGCAGGTAACATGAACAAAGCAAAGATCTTTAGTTACTAATGGAATGGTTCATTAGGTGGCTAAACCAGCTGGATTGGGTTTTCCAGATTTCCTCCCCGTGTTCTCCAAAAGACAGAATTTCAGCTTTCTGAAAACAGAAGCCAGATGTTATAAGAACATAACATTTCTTTTTTAACTCCATGAAATTGATTTAAGGGGACATACTTGCTTTTCTGCAATTCAGTGGAGTGACTCAGATAAATTAAAAATTAAAATGAAAAATATCAACTCCCTTCAGTGATGCTTCGCCTTCTTTCATGGTAGGTGCACTTCTCCCATGGGCAGGTTCTTATACCAATAACGCCTCAAGAATATGGTCTGAGAATATCCACTTGAATACAATCTCTAATGATAAACGCTGTAATACATAAGCAATGACATATAATAATAATAGGCTTTTAAAAGTAAACATTGAGAAAAAGAAAGTAAAGAATTTTCGTTACCAAGACTTCCCAAACAAAAACTTATCACTTTTGGAACTTTGTCAATATTGTGTGATGCAATTATTCATGTGTATCCATATGTAATTCTAAAAATTCTGTTGACTGTGTCTATTTACTAGTCTTTTATAAGGAAAAAACAAAATATTCATGTCAGCTAAATCTAGTCCTTTCAGTTTATTTATTTTTACATTTTATGTCTTACTAGACTTTATTATCAAAAGATTACATGCCCACTGCTCACAGCAGCTACTATCCATTAGCCTAATGGATTGGAATTACAGGTTGTCTTAGGGATTGTCTATCGTGTGACAAAACCAAATGTAAGCCCTACTGTGAAAAGCCTTGACACTATTAAATGTGAAAAATACAATGTGTTCAAGAAGATGTTAACAAAAGAGATGTAAGGCACTGAGTTAACCAACTAGAAAGTAACATGAAGTGTATGCCAAAATAGTAATTACTTGTGTTTTCCTGTTGCTGTTATTTAGTACAGCAACTGTACACTGTCATTCACCACCCAACAGAGCTGGATGAATAGTGGGTACTTACTGATTAACTTTTCCCTTTTCCTACCAAATAGTCACCACAGAATGTTTCCATATACATCTATTCTTCTCAAATTTCCACCTCAAGTAATACTTTCATTCATTTAACAGAAACATTTGAGTGTCTACTCTGTACCACACACTGTGAAGGTACCAGACTTATTATGAACATGCCAAAGGCAGCAAATGACTAACCAGGAAAACTCTTATGCTTTGTCACTTTTGCATATGCTGTCAGCTCTTTTCCATTATAGGGCACTTTCACTACTTGGACAACATGTAGTCCTGGAACTTTGCTGGTTGAGGACGGGTCTGCAAGAAGAGTCTGGACTTTGAAATTATCAAGTTCAGTTTTGACATAGAGAGGAAAGTAAGGAAAGAGTAGTCCAACTCTCCTTCCAGAGACACCCAATGTTGACAGAGGAGCAACTTTCTAGTGAGATAAGCCACCAGTGGTACAGCAGGGCACTTGTGGGAGGGCTTTTGTGCTGTTAAACCTGGGGAGAATTAGTTATCATTGCCACTACTGTAGAGGACAGAGTTGAAGCATTTTGACTCACCTCTTAAAACCCACAGAGGTACATAGCTCAAAAAAATATTTTGTGACGTGTCCTGTCTCTTTGCCCTTTCTTTGTGCATTTCACTGATCTGTGAGAATCACTTTCTCCTACAGAAACATGTAAGTCATTTATATAGAAAATGAAGCAAATTTTTTTTTTTTTTTTTTTTTTTTTTTTTGAGACGGAGTCTCGTTCTGTCACCCAGGCTGGAGTGCTGTGGCTGGATCTCAGCTCACTGCAAGCTCCGCCTCCTGGGTTCACGCCATTCTCCTGCCTCAGCCTCCCGGGTAGCTGGGACTATAGGTGCCGCCACCACACCCAGCTATTTTTTTGTATTTTTAGTAGAGATGGGGTTTCACCATGTTAGCCAGGATGCTCTCAATCTCCTGACCTCGTGATCCACCCGCCTTGGCCTCCCAAAGTCCTGGGATTACAGGCATGAGCCACCACGCCCAGCCGGTGCTACACACTTTTAAACAACCAGACCTCATGAGAACTCAGTCACTATCTCGAGAACAGCAAGAGCAAAATCAGCACCCCCACCATGATCCAAACACCTTGCACCAGGCCCCGCCTCTAACACTGAGGATTACAATTTGACAGGAGATCTGGGTGAAGACACAGAGTCAAACCATATCACCAGGGCTCTGTTAGAATCACAGCATGTTTCCTTGGAGCTCTTTAGGGAATTTAAAAATGTACAGGACTGTGGGGCCTTCTCTCATTGAGCCAACCTAGAGGCACCATGACTGTTACAACAGAGAAAATCGCTAGAAAATGGATTGAGATTTTTCACTCTTTTGTTCCAATGTTTTGACAATCTAGAGACATATGTATTACCAAGGACAATACTTCCTTCAAATTTTCCTCAATATTGCAAGTAAAGGGTAATTTTTATTTAGCGGGCTTCCAGGAGAAGCTAATTCCCGTATTAAAAATTAAAAACTGGTGGCTGTATCTGTATGTAACAGTTAACATTTTCCAAAATCTTTTTAGTTTAATATAGCTAATATTCATAATTTTCTACATAATCCCTAAAAATAGATAATGTTTTTCCATGAAAGTTAAATTTTTTTAATACTCAACTCAATCCATTTATCTTTTGATGTCAGTCTGTGAGTAGCACAAAAATAAAATTGCAATAACAATTAGCATGGAAGCTGATAAAAGTAGAACTCTTCAAAAATTAACTTTTTGTTTTTAGTAAAGAAATCTTCAATGATTTTAAAATAACTTGTAATGGAACCCCTTGCATAGTGTATCTACTTATGAGATATCATTTAGTTAAGTTAGTTTGAAGTAAATTTATTAAAAATATTGATTTGGTTTTATTATATTTCAAATTAAAATGATTGAATAATAAAGTCACTTTCAGATACACATTAACTCTATTTTTAATCTTTTAAATATGCTGTCATCAAATTCCTTTTAATGATAATAGGCTCTAATAGAAAAATATTTCATCTATATTTCAAGCATGCTCTACATTTTTTATAAGGAACTCTGAATCTTTTTAAATATAATAACCAAATCATTAGTAGCTTAATGATTGCCCAGAACAATAAAGCTAAATTTAAGAATACTTTCCAACTGACATGAATTTATACAATGAACTAAATCTCAATGAAGTTTTCTGCAGTGATACAACTTGAAAACCCTCCTATAGTATTAGATACTTAATTGACACCAGAATCTTTTTAACAATTTAAAAATATTCTCTTTAAAATGAGTTCTAACACCACCTGTACTGAGAGATACTGATTGGAGGAAGAAGAAAGTCACCTATGAATAAAGCCACCTTGCAAACATTTAGTAGTCTTTAAATTCTGTAGTCTTTTTAAAAGAAGAAATAGGGATTCCATTTCATGTCATGTTATCGTGTTTTTTTATGTGTAGATGGAAGACACGAGCTATAATAATGGTTAAATATACTGTATATTGAATTACTCATCTCTAATGAGCTTAGAATAAGACCTTTATGTGAGCACAAATTGTATATATCTAAATTTAAATACACATCATTCTAAGTATTTCACCTGGTTTTCAGTGAGTCTGATTTCCGTCTCTCTCACATTCTTCCTCTGTGTGAGCTTCTTCCTTCTCTTTTCCCTTTTTAGTTAACATGTTTTCTCTAGGTTCCAGAATCCAGAAATTGGTGCATAGTATAACATCAACTTGTAAATTTTAACTTTAAATGTTGTTTCTGGATTATCTTTCTTAAGTACATCAAAATCTACTCAAGTTATAGTAGGCTGTCTTTAGAACATGACTATAGGACACAGACTACAACATTCAACAGGCACATGACTTCCCCACTTCATTCTAATAGATGGATGAAGGGTCGCAGAATCTTATTATATTTATCCACATGAATTCCCATTTTAATGGAAAAGCAAATGCCTGAGAAAAGAGCTAGAAGGTTCTTATTTCTAAGAACCTTTGCGATGCCATTTATTGACAACCAACATTTAAAATGTGTTCTATTAATTGGGGGACAAGCAGAGATACAGTTTTTCAATGTAAAATTTTTTGTGTGGGTATACACAAAAAAGTTTCTTTTGGAATTATGTCCTAACATAAACTATTTGTAATCAAAAGATGTCTGATTTGGAAATAAACACTTTTAAAATGCAAACTTGTTTTGTTCATACCCTGTGGCTAACACAATTTATGTGGAGCTATGTAAACAATCGTCTTCTTCAAACATATCTATATATTATATTGAGGGAGGACAACACCTTCTAGTAGAATCCATAAATAAATGTACTTCTCAGGCTTGTAACTAACATAATGTAGCATTTCAGAATGTCTTTGTCCCCAGATGCCCTGCCAGTGGAGTGCTTCCTGCTGCTAAAAGTTATGCTTTCCACCTCTTTTGATAACTTGTCTGGCAGACTTGGCATGAAGGTGACAACTTAAGCTAAAAATCTGTCAAAACAAAGAATAGCTAACAGGCATGTCTAAGGCTGAGGTGAAAATGGAACACAAGCCAACTAGAATGAAATGTATGCTATATAGATGCTTGTTCAGAAAATAGGTATCTCCGTGTTTACTGTACTGAACACATGTTTCTGGGCAACCACTTTCCAGATCTAGTGCAAGGTTCTCTGAATCCATAGCGAAAACGGTCCTTGCCCTCAAGAACATAAACATAGGAACAGCTAACATTATTGAGCTCTCTCAGTGCTCCAGGAACTCTTCCAAATGCTTTCATACATTACCTAATATTAAGATAATTAGTCCTCACAATAAGGCTATGTGATAGGGAATTATTGTACACATTTTGTAGATGAGAAAACAGAGGTCCCCATAGTTAAAGGATCTTGCCCAGATTAGACAGATAGATACTAAGCTCTAGAGCCAGAGCTCACTTCCAAGTAGACCAACCCAGAGGCTCCACTGTTACCTATTCCTCCATCCTGCCTCTTTTGCAATGTTATGAAGGAGATACACACATAAATGCAAAATTCCAACATAGTGGTTCAAGTGTTCAAGTATAAAAAGAATATTTGTGGTTTTACTGCACACAGTGTGGACAAGAAGGGGAGTGCATTAAAAAAGGATTCTCATTCAACACAATGGAACAGGAAAGTATGTTCATCTCAGGCAAACAGAAAAGCATCTGCAATGGTACTGAATATTTTGTAAATCACAGTCTGTCCTAAATTAACTGAACTCAAGATTTCATTCATTTTAGAAAAGGTAGTAAACAGAGTGTTTTAAAACATCATTGTTGCTGCTTATTCTTCAATGTGTTGGTAACTAATTTTTCCAAATGTATTGGTGTGATGATTAAGATTTATCGCTACAAACCAGGAATTCCCCAGAAATCAAAGAACAAGAGTATAACTGTGAAAAAAGAGTCTCCCATTTGGCTATGTATGCCTTTTTGTGTAATATTCCTGGGCAACTCATGGTTTTAAAAATGGACTCAGCTGGACGTGGTGGTTCAGGCCTGTAATCCCAGCACTTTGGGAGGCCGAGGTGGGTGGATCACGAGGTCAGGAGATCAAGACCATCCTGGCTAACCCGGGGAAACCCCATCTCTGCTAAAAATACAAAAAAAAAAAAAATAGCTAGGTGTGGAGGCACATGCCTGTGGTCCCAGCTACTCGGGAGGCTGAGGCAGGAGAATCGCTTGAACCCAGGAGGCAGACATTGCGGTAAGCTGAGATTGCACCACTGCTCTCCAGCCTGGACAACAGAGCAAGACTCCATCTCAAAAACAAAACAAAACAAAAAAACTGGACTCACCTCAGGCACAAATTACCTCAACCAGAACCAAGATCCACGCTGGCAATCAAAGGCTTCCCTATTAGTGAGTGGAAACTAATTATTCACCTATAACCACTATCTGTGTCCTGTCTCCTGAGTAACCCTCTAAGAACAGAACTACAGAAATCAGTCCTATGTCTTCCCACTATTAGCCCAGCTCTCTGGCTAGTCCTTTTCTACCTGAATTCCGTGTTAATTCTCCAACAAGAATGGAATCTGAAAAAGTAAAATACTGGAAATCTTACCTAGTTTTTCCTCCCACTGAAGCTGAATCACCTGAAAGAAAAGTGGTGTAGAAATATCACCAGACAATATGGAATTCAAGATACAATGCACTTGCTATGGGTAGATAGGTATATTGGTATAATTCCTTTCTCTTTTTTTTTTTTTTTTTTTTTGTTTTTGAGACTGAGTCTCCCTCTGTTGCCCAGGCTGGCGCAATCTCGGCTCATTGCAAGCTCCGCCTCCCGGGTTCCCGCCATTCTCCTGCCTCAGCCTCCCGAGTAGCTGGGATAGGACTACAGGCGCTGCCACTACGCCTGGCTAATTTTTTTGTGTGTGTGTTTAGTACAGACGGGGTTTCACTGTGTTAGCTAGGGTGGTCTCGATCTCCTGACCTCGTGATCCGCCCGCCTCGGCCTCCCAAAGGGCTGGGATTACAGGCGTGAGCCACCGCACTGGGTGGTATAATTCCTTTCTAGAGCAATTTTACATCTATGACATTTGAAAATGCCCAAAGCTTATTCAGCAATTTCACTTCTAGGTGTGAAACCTAGAAAAGCTGTGAAGAGTTTGTGCATAATTTTATCATAATATTGTTATAAAATAATCCAAATGTCCACCAACACAGAAATGGATGAATAAAATGCAGTATATTTATCTGGTGAAATAATATAAAGTTTAAATGGGAAAAACAAATCCATATGCATCAACATAGGTGGATACCCATATTATAATATTGAGTAAAACATTTATTTTCGGCTTAAGGGCACTTACAGAAATGAAGGGGTAGTGTTATTGTTTGTGGATATATATATATATATACATATATATATATATATATATATATACACACATACACATATACAGCTACACCTTCAAATTTCTTTGAATACAAGAAGCTAGAATATGATGATGAAAATCAACTTCCAAACAGTTTTACTTCTGGGAAAGGAGAGAGGAAAATTGGACTGGAGGAGGAACAAAGAAAAGTTAAAATATTATCTATAATTTTTTTTATAGAATTATTCTAAAGCAAATGTGATCAATCATTAAAATTGATCATGATGACTTCACGGGTGTCTGTAAGGTATATTACATGCTGTCTTTCCTTTTAAAATTAGAAAGGAAATGCACACAGCCCAGTTTGAGGATAATGTTGAAGGCCTGGAATAGAGGGCTTGGGTTGCTGGTGTTGGAAGCCATCCCTCCTCTTTTTTCCTTTGAACTCACATTGAATTTCCTCTACTTGTCTTTAATTTTGCATTGATTAGCCTGGTACATCTTTTACTTTGTTTTCATTTTATCTCCAAAATAATTTTATGTAGTGAGAAAGGCAGGCATTACTATGTCTTCCTGTTTAAGGAAACTAATGCTAATAAAATGAGGTGACTTTGCAACATGCGGGTACTGATAGGCCAAACTCTGGATTAAGTTTAGGACCGGTCATCTTTCCAGTTTACTATGTTGAGCTTGTCATAGAAGTAGGTGTGCACCATGTCACAATGGTAGCATTAACAGCAGTTGTAGCTTTTGTTGTTGATGCAGCAGTCTTGTTATATCACTTTATCTTAAATACGGCTATAAAGCAAATGTATTTTAGAACACTCTCCAGCTGTCTTGTGCCACAAAGATACAAGGCACTGGGAAGAAAGCAATCCACCATAATGGTTTCTTGATGGCTTTCTCCTATCAGCATCACATAGGTAGGGAATTTGTTTTGACTATGGTATGAGGTAAGTTATTATTTTCTGGCTTAAAAACTGACAACTAAAAGGGGTTTTAAAGGAAAATTGTGACATTTACAGAGAGAGCAATGATCTTATACAGAAGCCAGGCGGTGGCCTTTTCTACCATTCTGACAGACGGAAGACCTACAGTGAAGTTATTTTTTTGTCCTGTTAAACCAAAGAGCTGAAGTAATTCATACTTTTTTTCTGCCCAATTTGTGCTTTGTGTACACTTAAGTATTAGAAGACAATTTTTCTATTGGGTAAAATTTACCACTGTGTGTATTGATTTCCTTTGAAGTTACTGCAATTGTCTAAGCTGTTACAAGTTTTTATAGCACCATAATGTTCATTTAAAATGACCAAAAAAGAGTAAGGATCCCAGGCAAATATAAAAGTTTACACCAATAATATAATAAACTTTGGCTTTAGGAGAATGCTCTAAAATTGCCTTTCTATACATACTACAGGCAACAAAAATACTATAACAAAGATATTAATTTCCCTAGGACATTCAGCCTACTTGCCTAGAATTTTATTGTTGAACATATTGCTAAATATTCAGTTGCAGGAGTCTTTGCATAGATAGTATTCCCCAAATTTACTATTTTAAGTGGTTCATTACCACCTACTGTATTTTGTTAGCTTCTGCCTGTATACCCTGCAGTTATAGTCTAAGGAAAGATAAATAAATGAAAGCAATAGCGATTCATGGTTCATATATTTTAAATATTTGAATGGCAAGTTACAGCTGCCCATATAAATTTATAGAGATAGGCAATCTCAGTACTGTAAAGGAACTTCATATAAATGTCAAGAGGCATTCAAAGGTTGTACTTTCACAAATTTCACAATGGGTAAGTCTCTCTTGACTTCCTGCCTTCTGAAACAGTACCTGTGATGCCTTCCTGACTCTTTACAGCCTCGGCAAAGGCCACAGGTAGTAAAGGTCCTTCCAGGACTGGCATGTGGTCATGAACAGCCTGTGTGGGCCACATATAGTCCCAGCTCATCTGGCAGGATTGGGATGAATGTGATGCTCTGGCCAAATGTTACTTTAAGGGACCATAAATGTCTTAGAGTATATTGCTTTTTACCTTGCCTATCTAAGAACAAATTTACATTTCAGGAAATATTAGAAGATATTTATTTTATTTCCTAACTCTCCTTTTTTTTTTCACTAAAGTTCTAATGTCTAGCTACAGTAGTTTGATGTAGATACCCAAACAGTTATGTCTCTTATTTGTTCTTGGGGAATGACAAAGTACCATTTTTAATTTTTTTTTTTTGAGACAGAGTCTTGCTCTGTTGCCCAGGCTGGAGTGCAGTGGCACGATCTTGGCTCACTGCAACCTCCGCCTCCCAGGTTCAACTGATTCTCCTGCCTCAGCCTCCCAAGTAGCTGGGATCACATATGCTCGCCACCACACCTATATTTTTTTTGTACTTTTAGTAGAGACGATGTTTCACCGTGTTGGCCGGGCTAGTCTTGATCTCCTGACCTCAAGTGATCTGCCTGCCTCAGCCTCCCAAAGTGCTAGAGGATTACAGGTGTGAGCCACTGCATCCAGCCTAAATATTTTTTTTATTTTTGTGGCTACATAGTAGGTGTACATATTTATGGGATACGTGAAATACTTTGATACAGGCATGCATTGTGCAGTAATCACATCATGTAAAATGGAGTATCCAGCATTTATCTTTTGTGTAAAAATCCACTTATACTCTGTATATGTATAATATACATAAATGTATAATTGAATTACTATTGACTTCAGTCACCTTGTGCCATCAAATACTAGGTCTTACTCATTCTTTCTAACTACTTTCTGTACCCATTAACCTCTACTTGCCCCTACGCAACTGTCCTTCTCAGCCTCTGGTAATCATTCTTCTACTCTCCAATTCCATGAGTTCAATTGTTTTATTTTTTAGCTCCCGCAAATAAATGAGAATAGGCAAAGTTTGTCCTTCTCTGTTTGGCTTATTTCACTTAATATAATGACCTCCAGTTCCATCCATGTTGTTGCAAATAAAAGGATCTCATTCTTTTTATGACTGAACACTACTCCTTTGTGTATATAAGTACCACATTTTCTTTTTCCATTTATCTGTTGTGGACACGTAGGTTGCTTCCAAATCTTGGCTATTATGAGCAGGGCTGCAACAAACACAGGAGGGCAGATCTCTCTTCAATATACCGATTTCCTTTCTTTTGGGCATATATCAAGCAGTAGAATTGCTGTATTAGACGGTAGCTCTATTTTTAGTTTTTTGACTAAAAAAACTTAAACTCTGAACTGTTTTCCATAGTGGTTGTACTAATTTTCATTCCCATCAACTATGTACAGGGATTCCTTTCTCTTCACATCATTGCCAGCTTATTTTATTGCCTGTCTTTGGAGAAAAGCCATTTTAAATGGAGCAAGATGATATCTCATTGTCATTTTGATTTGCATTTCTCTGACGACCAATGCTGTTGGGCACCTTTTCATATGCCCATTTCTCATTTGTATGTCTTCTTTTAAGAAATGTCACCAACATGGAGAAACTCCATCAGTACTAAAAATACAAAATTAGCCGGGTGTGGTGGCCCATCCCTGTAATCCCAGCTATTGGGGAGGCAGGAGAATTGCTTGAACCTGGGAGGTGGAGGTTGCAGTGAGCCAAGATCGTGCCATTGCACTTCAGCCTGGGTAACAAGAGTGAAACTCTGTCTCAAAAAAAAAAAAAAAGTGTCTATTCAGATCTTTTGATAATTTTTAAATCAGATTATTAGATTATTTTCAATAGATTTGTTTGAGTTCCTTATATATTTTGGTTGTTAGTATTTGTCAGATGGGTAGTTTGCAAATAGTTTCTCCCATTCTGTGGGTTGTCTCTTCACTTTGTTGATTGGATCTTTTGCTGTGCAGAAGCTTCACAACTTGATGAGATCTCATTTGTCTGTTTTGCTTTGGTTACTTGTCCTTGTAGGGTATTGCTCAAAAAATTTTTGCCTAAACTGATCTCATAGAAATCTCCTCCAATGTTTTCTTACAGTAGTTTCATAGTTAGAGATCTTACATTTAATCCATCTTCATTTGACTTTTGTATATGGCAAGAGATAAGGGTCTAGTTTCATTCTTCTGCTTATGGGTATCCAGTTTTCCCAGCACCATTTATTGAAAAGACTGTATTTCCACAGTGTATATTCTAGGTACCTTTGTCAAAAATGAGTTCACTATAGGTATATGGATATATTTCTGGATTCTCTGTTTTCATTGGTCTATGTGTCTGCTTTTATGTGAGTTCCATGCTGTTGTGGTTGCTACGGTTCTGTAGTATAATTTGAAGTCAGGTAATGTGAGTCCTCCAGTTTTGTTCTTTTTGCTCAGAATAGCTTTGTCTATTTGGGGTCTCTTGTGGTTACATATAAATTTCAGGATTTTTTTTTTTTCTATTTCTGTGAGGAATGTCATTGGTTTGTTGATAGAGATTGCACTGAATCTGTAGATTGCTTTGGGTAATATGGACATTTTAACAATACTGCTTTCTCCAATCCGTCAACATGAAATATCTTTCCATTTTCTATGTGCCTTTCAATTTGTTTCGTCAATGTTTTATAGTTTTTATTGTAGAGATCTTTCATTTCTTTGTTTAAGTTTATTCTTAGGTATTTAATTTTATTTGCGGCTATTGTAAATGGGATACTACTGATTTTTGAATGTTGACTTTGTATCCTGCAACTTTACTGAATTTGTTTATTAGTTCTAACAGTTTTTTGGTGGTGTTTTTGGGTTTTTCATAAAACCTAAAATCTTTTTTGTAAGATCATATCATCTGCAAAAAGGGATAATTTGACATCTTTCTTTCCAATATGGATGCCCTTTATTTCTTCTTCTCATCTGATTGCTCTAGCTAGGACTGCAAGTACTAACTTGAATAGCAGTGGTGAAAGTGGGCATCCTAAGTTTTTTCTCATTCAGTATGATACTAGCTGTGGGTCTGTCATATATGGCTTTTATTATGTTAAGGTATGTTTCTTCTACATCAAGTATTTTTAGGGTTATTAATATTGTTTAGCTGTGTCCCCACCCAAATCTCATCTTGATTTGTAGCTCCCATAATTCCCATGTGTCATGGGAAGAACCCAATTGGAGATAATTAAATCATGGGGGCAGTTTCCCCCATACTGTTCCTGTAGTGGTGAATAAGTCTCAAATGATCTGATGGTGTTACAAGAGATTTGCCCTTTCACTTGGTTCTCTTTCTGTCTCTTCCCTGCTGTGATATAAGACCTGCCTTTTGCCTTTAGCATTCTGCCATGATTATGAGGCCTCCCCAGCCATGTGAAACTGTGAGTCCATTAAACTTCCTTTTCTTTATAAATTACCCAGTCTTGGGTATGTCTTTATAAGCAGCATGAAAACAAACTAATACAGTAAATTGGTGCTGAAGTAGTGGGGCACTGCTGTAAAGATATGTGAAAATATGGAAGCGACTTTGGAACTGGGTAACAGGCAGAGGTTGAAACAGTTTGGAGAGCTCAGAAGAAGACAGAAAACGTAGGAAAGTTTGGAACTTCCTAGAGACTATTTGAATGACTTTTAGCAAAATGTTACTAATGATGTGGACAGTGAAATCCAGGCTGAGGTCATCTTATATGGAGATGAGGAGCTTCTGGGGAACTGGAGTAAAGGAGACTCTTGCTATGTTTTAGCAAAGAGACTGGCAGCATTTAGCCCCTGCTCAAGAGATTTGTGGAACTTTGAACTTGAGGAAGATGATTTAGGGTATCTGGCAGAAGAAATTTCTAAGCAAGGCATTCAAGAGGTGGCTTGGGTACTGTTAAAAGCTTTCAGTTTTAAAAGGGAAACAGAGCATAAAAGTTCAGAAAATTTGTAGCCTGACAGAAAAACCCATTTTCTGAGAAGAAATTCAAGCCAGCTGCAAAAATTTGCACAAGTAATGAGGAACCAAATGTTAATTACCAAGGCAATGGAAAAAATGTCTCCAGGGCATGTCAGAGATCTTCACCTTGATGGGCCTCTCCCAGCACAGGCCCAGAGGCTTAGGAGAAAAAAAAAGATTCATGGGCTGGGCCCAGGGACCCCCTGCTGTGTTCAGCCTAGGGACTTGGTGTCTTGCATCCCAGTTGCTCTAGCCAGGGCTAAAAAAGACCAAGGTACAGGTCAGGCTGTGCCTTCAGAGGATGCAAAGCCTGAAGCCTAGGCAGCTTCCATATGGTGCTGAGCCTGCAGGTACACAGAAGTCAAGTTGAGGTTTGGGAACCTCCACCTAGGTTTCAGAGTCTGTATGGAAATGCCTGAATGTCCTGGCAGAAGTTCGCAGGGCTTTCATGGAGAACTTCTGCTAGGGAAGTGTGGAAGGGAAATGTGGGATTGAAGCTTCCGCACAGAGCTCCCACTGGGGCACTGCCTAGTGGAGCTGTGAGAAGACAGCAACCATCTTCCAGATCTCAGAATGGTAGATCCAATGAAAGTTTGCACCATTCACCTGAAATAGCCACAGACACTCAATGTCAGCCCATGAAAGCAGTCAGAAAGGGAGCTGTACCCTGCAATGCCCCAGGGGTGGAGCTGCCCAAGGCTATAAAAGCCCACCTCTTGCATCAGCATGACCTGAATGTGAGGTATGGAATCAAAGAAGACCATTTTGGAACTTTAAGATTTGACTGCCCTGCTGGATTTCGGATTTGCTTGGGTTCTTTAGCCCCTTTGTTTTGGCCAATTTTTGGAATGGGCATCTCTACCCAAAGCCTGTAGCCCCATTGTATCTAGGAAATAATTAACTTGCCTGTGATTTTACAGGCTCACAGGGGGAACAGACTAGCCTTATCTCAGATGAGACTTTGGACTGTGGACTTTTGAGTTAACGATGAAATGAATTCAGACTTTGGGGGACTGTTGGGAAGGCATGATTGGTTTTGAAATGTGAGAACATGAGATTTGGGAAGGGCCAGGGGTAAAATGATATGGTTTGGCTGTATCCCTGCCCAAATCTCCTCCTGAGTTGTAGCTCCCACAATTTCCACTTGTTGGGGAAGGGACCCAGTGAAAGATAATTGAATCGTGGGGGTAGTATCCCCCATACTGTTCTCATGGTGGTGAATAAGTCTCACAAGGTCTGATGGTTTTATAAGGGGAAACCCCTTTTGCTTAGTTCTCATTCTCTCTCTTACCTGTTGCAATGTTAGATGTGCCTTTCATCTTTTGCTGTGATTGTGAGGCCTCCCCAGCCACGTGGAACTGTGAGTACATTAACCCTCTTTGTCTTTATAAATTACCCAGTCTCAGGTATGTCTTTATTAGCAACATGAAAAAATACAGTTATTATCATGAAGGGAACGTTGAATTTTATCAATTGATTTTTTAGCATCACTTGAAATAATCATATAGATTTTGTCCTTTATTCTGGTGAAATGATGTATCACATTGATTGATTTATGTATGCTAAACAATCCTTTCTTCCCTGGGATAAATCCCACCTGGTCATGATGAATGATCTTTCTAATGTATTGTTGAATTGGATTTCCCTGTATTTTATTGAGGATTTTTGCACGTATATTCATTGGAGATATTGGCCTGTAGTTTTCTTTTTTTGCTGTGTCTTCTGGTTTTGGTATCAGGGTAATATTGGTCTTGTTGAATGAATTTAGAAGTATTTCCTCCTTCTCTGTTTTTTAGTATAGTTTGAGTAGGATTCTTATTAACTATTCTTTAATGTTTGGTAGAATTCAGCAGTGAAGCCATTGGGTTATGGGCTTTTCTTTACTGGGAGACATTTTATTTTGTCTTCAATCTCCTTACTAGTTATTGGTCTGTTAGGTTTTGGATTTCTCCAGAGTACAGTCTTGGTAGATCATATGTGTCTAGGAATTTAGCCATTTCCTTTAGATTTTCCAATTTATTGGCATGTAGCTCATAGTAGCCATGAATGATCCTTTGAATTTCTGTGGGATCCATTGTAATGGCTCCTTTTTAATCCCTGATTTTATTTATTTGGGTCTTCTCCTTTTTTTTCTTAGTCTGCCTAAAGATTTGTCAATTTTGTTTATCTTTTCAGAAAACCCATTTTTTTGTTTCTTTATTCTTTTATATTGTTTTATTTATTTCAAATTTACTTATTTCTGCTCTGATGTTTATTATTCATTTTCTTCTACTAATTTTGGGTTTGGTTTGCTCTTATGTTTTCTTTTTTCATTCTTTAAGTTACATCATTAGGCTGGTTATTTGAGGTTTTTGTACCTTTTCGATGCAGGCACTTAGAGCCATAAACTTTCCTCTTAGTACTGCTTTCACAGTATGTCATAGGTTTTAATACATAATCTTTCCGTTATCATTTGTTTCAAGAAATATCTTAATTTCTTTCTTAATTTCTTCATTAATCCACTGGTCATTCAGGAGAATATTGCTTAATTTCCATGTGTTTGTATAGTTTCCAGAATTCCTCTTGTTATTGATGACCAGTTTGATATCATTGGGGTCAAAGAAGATACTGGATATAATTTCAATTTTTTTTTCAAATTTTTAAGACTTGTTTTGTTTCCTAACATATGGTCTATCCTACAGAATTATCTGTGTGCTGAGATGAAGAATGTATTTTGCAGTCATTGGATAAAATGTTCTGTTAATATCATTTGGTCTATATAGTACAGGTTATGTTTGAAGCTTCTTTGTTGATTTTCTGTCTGATCTGTCCAAAACTAAGTGAGGTATTAAAGTATTTAGATATTATTGTATTGAGGTATCTCTCTTTTGAGCTCTAATAATATTGGCTTTATATATGTCAGTGCTCCAGTGTTGAATGAATATATATTTAGAATTTTTCTATCCTCTTGCTGAATTGACCCCTTTATAATATTACAAAGACCTTCTTTGTCTTAAATCTATTTTACCTTAAAATCTATTTTGTGTAAGTATAGCTGCCCCTTCTCTGTTTTGGTTTCCATTTGCATGGAATATCTTTTTCTATCTATCTCTATATTTTCGGTCTATGTTTGTCTTTATGGGTGAAGTGTGTTTCTTGTAGGGACAACAGATTGTTGGGTCTTATTTTTTCATTCATTTGGCCATTCCATATCTTTTGATTAGAGAGAAATGTGTTCATTTACATTCAATGTTATTATTGTTAAGTAAAAACTTTTGCCATGTTGCTATTTGTTTTCTGGTTGTTTTGTGGTCTTCTCTTCCTTCTTTCCTTCCTTCCTGTCTTCCTTTTAGTGAAGGTGATTTTCTCTGGTGGCATGCTTTAATTTCTTGTTTGTAATTTTTTTAATATCCTTTGTATGTTTTCTAATTTTTCATTACCATGATGCTTGCAAATACTATCTTATAACCAATTATTTTAAACTGGTGACAATTTAACACTGATTGCACAAACAAATAAATAAACAAACAAAAAGCTTTTCTAGGCACATGGTGCAAGCTGTCAGTGGATCTACCATTCTGGGGTCTGGAGAACAGTGGCCCTCTTCTCACAGGTCCACTAGGCAGTGCCCCGGTAGGGACTCTGTGTAGTGGTTTTGATCCCACATTTCCCTTCTGCACTGCCCTAACAGAGGTTCTCCACAAAGGCCCTGCCCCTGCAGCACACTTCTGCCTGGGCATTCAGGCATTTCTGAAATCTAGGTGGAGGTTCCCAAAACTCAATTCTTGATTCCTGTGTGCCTCAACGCTTTCTGTGCAGGCCCAACACCACATGGAAGCTGCCAAGGCGTATGACTTCAACCCTCTGAAGTCATAGCCCAAGTTGTACATTGGCTCCTTGTAGCCACGGCTCTAGAAGCTGAGACACAAGGCATCAAGTCCCTAGGCTGCACACAGCAAGGGGGCCCTGGGCTTGGTTCACAAAATCACTTTTTCCTCCTGGGCCTCCAGACCTGTGATGGGAGGGGCTGCTGTGAAGTGAAGGTCTATGACATGGCCTGGAGAAATTTTCCCCATGGTCTTGGGGATTAACAATAGGTTCCTTGCTACTTATGCAAATTTTGGCAGCCAGCTTGAATTTCTCCTCAAAAAAAAAAAGGCTTTTTTTTTTTTCTACTGCATCGTCAGGCTGCAAATTTTCTGAACTTTTATGCTGTTTCCCTTTTAAGCCTCATTGCTTTTTAACAGTACCCAAGTCACATTTTGAATGCTTTACTGCTTAGAAATTTCTTCTGCCAGATACTCTAAATCATCTCTCTCAAGTTCAAAGTTCCACAAATCTCTAGAGCGGGGGCAAAATGCCACCAGTCTCCTTAATAAAACAACAAGAATTATCTTTGCTCCAGTTCCCGACAAGTTCCTCAGCTCCATCTGAGACCACCTCAGCCTGAACCTTATTGTTCATATCACTATGAGCACTTTTACCAAAGCCATTCAATAAATCTTGAGGAGGTTCCAAACTTTCCCACATTTTCCTGTCTTCTTCTGAGTTCTCCAGACTGTTCCAATCTCTGCCTGTTACCCAGTTCCAAAGTCACTTCCACATTTTCTGGTATCTTTTCAGCAACACCCTACTCTCTGTACCAGTTTACCGTATTAGTTCATTTTCATGCTGCTGATAAAGTGTATCTGAAACTGTGAACAAAAAGAGGTTTAATTGGACTCACAGTTTCACATGGCTGGGGATGCCTCAGAATCATGGTGGGAGGGGAAAGACACTTCTTACATGGTGGCAGCGAGAGAAAAATGAAGAAGAAGTAAAAGCAGAAACCCCTGATAAATCCATTAGATCTTGTGAGACTTATTCACTATCACGAGAATAGCATGGGAAAGACTGGCCACCATGATTCAATTACTTCCCTCTGGGTCCCTCCCACAACATGTGGGAATTCTGGGACATACAAATCAAGTTGAGATTTAGGTGGTGACACAGCCAAACTGTACCAGACTATGTATTTTCAAATAGCCAGTTTTTAAGCTCGCTATTTCTCTCTTGTGCTCTATCAATTCTGCTAAGAGACTCTGATGCATTCTTCAGGATGTCAATTACACTTTCAACTCTAGAATTTCTGCTTTATTCTTTTTCATTATTTCAAATCTAATAAAATTCTGAATTATTTCTTTGTGCTATCTTGAATTTCTTTGAGTTTCCCCAAACAGCTATCTTGAATTCTCTGTCTGAAAGATCATGTATCTCTGTCTCTCCAGGATTGGTCCCTATTGCCTTATTTAGCTTATTTGGTGAGGACATGTTTTCCTAGAGGGTCTTAATGCTTCTAGATGTTTGTCAGTGTCTGGGCATTGAAGAGTTACCTTTTTATTGTAGTCTTTGCCATCTGTGCCTATCTTACTTGGGAAGGTTTTCCAGGTATTTGAAAGTATTTAGGTCCCAAGCCCAATAATTGTGTGGTTCTTGAACACTCACAGAAGTACCACCTTGGTGGTCTTGAATAAGATCCAGATGAATTATCTGGATTTCCAGGCAAAGACTCTTGTTTTCTTTTCTTAGTTCCTCCCAAACAAATGGATCCTCTCTCTCTGTGTGCTGAGCTGCATGGAGATGGGGGTGGAGTGATGCAAGCATCCCAGTGGCTACCACCATCGGGACTGCTCTGGGTCATATCTGAAGCCAGCACAGCATTGAGTATCATCCACGGTCCACTTTAACCACTACCTGGCTTCTACCTATGTTCACTCAAGGCCCTATAGCTCTACAGTCAGCAGGGGGGGAAGCCAGTCAGGTTTGTGTCTTTCTCTTCAGAGCAGTATGTTCCTCAAGCCTTGAGTATCTCCAGAAGTAGTGTCTTAGAACCAGAGATTAGAGTCAAAAGCCTTAGAAATCTTCCTGGTGTACTATCCTCCTGCAGCTAAGTGGGCCTTCATCCCATAAATCCAAGTTCTTTCCTCTCTTCCTTCTCCTTTCCATAGGCAGAGGAGACTTAGGGCCCAAGGGCTCTTCTGCCAGCCTGTGGTGAATGCTGCCTGGCCTGGGACTCACCCTTCAGGGCAGTGGTCTCCCTTCTGGCCCAGCAAAGGTCCAGAAATGCTATCCAAGAGCCTATACCTGGACTCAGGGACCCTCAGTCCTGCTCGGTACCCCACCCTGCCTTGGCTGAGCTTACCTAAGGTGCAAGATAAAGTCCCTTTCACTTTCCCTCTCCTTTTCTTAAGCAGAAGAGAGTCTTTCACTGTAGCCACCACAGCTGAGAATGTTCTAGGTCTCCCCTGAAGCAAACATATCTCAGAGTCTTACCCAAGGCCCATGGTAAGCCTGGGTATTGCTGTTGATTTTTCAGACCCTAAGGTCTCTTTAGTGAATAGGTGATGATTCCTGGCAGGAATGAGCCTTTCCCTTCAAAGCAGCAGGTTCCCTCTGGCCCAGGGTATGTCTAGAAGGGTCATCCAGAAGCTGTGACCTGGAATGGGGGCCTCATGACTCTCTGTCCAGTGCCTTACATTACTGTGACTGAGCTGGTATCCAAGATGCAAGAAAAAATGCTCTTTACTTTTTGCTCTCCTCTCCTCAAGCAGAAGGAAAAAGTCACTTTCATTGCTGTGAGCTATGCTGTCTGTTATTGAGGGAGGGGTAGTGCAAACACTTCCTTATCTCACCCAGTTGGTGTCTCCCTAGCTGATGTGCCACCCTAGTCCACTGGCTCTAAGCCCTTCCCAGAGCTAGGACTTGCCTAGGAATTGCAGTCCTTGTGTCCTTGGCTGCCTTTCAAGTTTACCTAGGACCCTAAAACACTTGAGTCTGCAGAAGTGAGTCTTCCTGAGAACCTCAAGTTCCAGCCACTGGGATGGGCAATTCTCCTCAGCGAGGGCCAGCCCAAGAGTTTTCTCCATGGGCAGGTGCCTGCTGAGCCAAGCACAGCTTTGCTCTTGACTGTGGCAGGGCAGCAGTGAGTTCAATGCCAAGTCCCCCAGTCGCTGTGCTCCCCTCACTCCGAGTGCACACATTCTCTCTTCATTCCATGCAGTTGCTGCCCAGGAATGGGAGCAGAGTAGCATCAGCAATTCAAGACTGTCTTTCCTACCCTCTTCAGTGCCTCTTTTAGCAACATGAAGTTAAAACCGGGTACTGTGGTTGCTCACCTGATTTGTGGTTCTCATGACAGTGCTTTTTTGTGTGCAGATCGTTGTCAAAATTTGGTGTTCCTGTAAGAGGGATGATCACTGGAAGCTTCTACTCAGCCATCTTGAACCACTTCTTAAAGTATCTTTTTTTTCCTTCATACATGACCACCATTTAGATTTGCTTCACCAAAGCACAAAACGTGTAATTCAGATCGAAGATTTTATTCTGTATTTTTTTCCTGCTTCCTATATCTTTAACCTTTTAGCCACTGGGGAGAGAGAGAAATATAATCTGATACAGCCTGTTAGAATGACCGTTAATACCACCCTCATATCAGAGTTTACTCAAATTTAAATTATTAAATTTTCAAATTAGGATTTTCTATTCTATCCTCATCCACATTTCAAGTATTCATGAATATCTTTTATAAGTTTTAAAATTATTTTGTAAAATGAATATAGGACTCTCCTGTATTTGTGCTTTGTTCTTAACTAAATTCATGTCTGGGTGATAAAAAAAATCAAAGTATACCTCACCTCCTGTTTTATTTTTCCTGCTTTATCTTACTACTGTATTTCCCTTGCTTTACCTAGTCAGAGGCTAACATATTTCTCTTTGGAAAGATTCAAAATAAAATTCTAAAGCAAATTCCTGATTAGTAATGAGGATAAAATTAAAAAACAATATTGCCTTGGAGAAAATTTCTGTCTTCCTCTTTGAAATGAAGCATTATCACACAAGAGAGAAGTACCACCTTGAAAAAAATCTCATGAAAGCTTATTTGGCAAAAGCTTTTTCCCTGCTGTGTCTTTATTGATGCCTTCAAGCTTCACATCCGTGTTAGATATATTTGTAGGTATTAAGGAGACAGAGCATGCAGTCCAATGGAGTTACACAGTTTTAAGAAGTCTCGAGCTAATCAATTCAACAGATAGAGAAGTATTACATTTCCAAAATGATTTTATATGAAATGAGACACTTTTGAAGTAGTACTAAGACATGCACACAACTTTAATATGTGTTTTAAAAAGAAGCTTAATAAATATAATAAGCTTTTATTAATTAAAATTTGAAGTAAATATCTCTTCAGTACAGAATATATGTGAGATGAAATCTAAGAGGCTTAGTAAAGAGAATATATATAAAATTCTGGTTTTTATATAGTGGAGAAAACATATATAATTCAAATAAATTATGATGATTATCACCTATGCAAAAATATATGAGATTTAACAACTGATTCAAGATTTCAAGCTAGGAAACAAAATAAAATGAATGTATTGTGTTTCTCCTTTATGGATTTCTTCATTTGGAATTTCATTGAAAATGTATGCTCTCTACTCCTAAATATATGGTGTGGAAAAAATAAAAACCTAATAGGTGGCATGCCCATAAAGTATATTTTAGAAAATTTAGGTAATCTTAGGAGAAACTATGAATAAGAATTTTTAAATTCAAATATGAACCTACAGCAACCATAAGGTGTGAGCAGGAGGCAGAGAATCTAGATTTCAGACCATGAAGGGCTGTTGCAGTAAACCAAGAAAGCAACAGAGGACATGGTGAAACTGAAGACATTTGCTGAGACTAAATAAAAGGCAACATCAACAACAACAACAAAAACACAGTAAAACTCCTAAACAGACTCACGTTGTAATCTCTAGAGTAACCAGTAAAGAACAGAAATAGAATGCACAACCAACAAGTTGATAGAAAAGATGGAATAATAAAATATTGTTCAATTTATTAATATGAACATTATGTTGGTATAAAAATTAACTATTTCAAAAATAAAAGTAAAATCACATTCCCCTTTTACATATGATCACAATAAATATCTTACATGAACTAAACATTTATATATCAAAATAAAGTGATAAATGTAAAGGAAGGAAATATTGTTGAATATTTGTATCATATGCAAAGGTTCTGAGAAGGAAGGAGCAGTTCTGTGGATTTTCATTTAATAAAATCTTTAAGCATCTTTGTATGAATTGGCTTTTAAACATCTACAAAGCAAATGATAAATTTAAAAGTTACAATCTATTATTGTATGTATGTGAAAGGAAACAAAATGGATTACAAAAATATCTATTAAGAACGTCTAAAGGATAGATGATAGTAGGATTTTGATTTGTTACTTTAAAAATATAGAGCAACAGGTATCAATTGTTATATACTCAATTAGAAAATAGAGAGGGACTGTTAATATACATAAAATGCATTTTTTTTTTTTGTACAAGGGTGTGGGGAGAAAGACTCATAAAATTAATAGAGGACTATAAAATAGCACCATTTTTCTGGAAGTAAATTTGATATTATACATCTGAATCTAGCAACTCCAGCTCTGAGATTTATCTTAAGGAAATAATCAAATATGTACCCAAAGATGATGATAGTAACAGTGAGAAATTGCTTATAACAATAAAAACTTGGAAACTTGAATGTCTAATATCAAAGTGTTAGGTACACTAAATACAGCATATTCATAAAATGGAATACTATATAGCAATGTTAGTATATCAACCTAAAAAATAGTATACAGTCTATTGGAAAACCCCATTCATTAACAATTTTTGGAGCATCAGTTCATTTTGTAACAAAAGTATTTACATATCTAACTGCATATACATAAAAACACACATGCATTAAATTATCTGGGAAATTACACATCACATGGTAACAACAGAAATATATAAATAGTGGAATTCTGTAATACATTTTGTTTTGCTTATACATATATTTTTCTCAGTAAATATGTATTATTTGCATAATAAGTAATAAAAATACTATCCACAACCACAGGGTAGAAGCAGCTGCAGAATTCAGTTCACTTCCCCAAGGTTCTTCCATCTCTAGAGTTTTAACCCTCCACATGTCCGCTGTATTCAATCTATGATTTCTCTATTTTATTTCACTCTTCTAATGAATTTCAGAAGGAGCTCTGCTCTGCCACCAGCTATTTATTTCTCCCGGAAGCGAAGTCTGAAACTTTCATTAAGAAAGGCTTATTTTTTGTGATAACTGAATGATAATGAAAATGAGAACTTTTGTTAAATTTCAGATTTATATTTACATAGATGTACAACTACCATAAACACAGTTTCTTTTGCTTCAGTTTATAATTAATCTTAATTAGAAAATTGGAAAATCCCAGAGATGTAGCCATGATCACCCAGTAGCATTCTTGTGTCATTGTGATACTGGGCTTTACAGTGAGTCTCTTCAGTATGTCACTTGTTCATAAGTAGTGAACTGGTCACATATCTTGTTTCCAAAAAGCATTACCATTTATTAAGTATCTAATATAACAAGTTTTTTATATTAAATAGTTCTAATTCTCTCAAAAACCACATGTAAAAGATAAGGAAACTGAGGTTCTGGGAGCTTAACATAATTCCCCTGGGTCACAAAAGCAGTAAATCAACTAAACCTGGATTAAAACTCATATCTGCCCAACTCTGAAATAAATACTTCCTTATACATTTAGAACATTTTTATGGTATCCTTCAGCAAATCAGACAAGTTCCGACCACATCGAATTTTAGTTGACTATTTCTACAGATCTACCTACTTCTCAGGCCCATGTGTTGTTGGCTTTGTAAAAACGTTGCCAGTGCCCTCTATGGGATGTTGCTCCAGTTCCTCATTGCTGCAGGGATGCTTTGGCATTGCAAAACTGTTCTCCAATGTGACTGATATGGTTTGGCTGTGTCCCCACCCAAATCTCATCTTGAATTGTAATTCCCACAATTGCCACATGTTGTGGGAGATGCCAGGTGGGAGGTAATTAAATCATGGTGGCGGGTCTTTTCCATGCTATTCTCATGACAGTGAATAAGTCTCATGAGATGGTTTTATAAAAGGGAGTTTCCGGCCGGGCGCGGTGGCTCAAGCCTGTAATCCCAGCACTTTGGGAGGCCGAGACGGGCGGATCACGAGGTCAGGAGATCGAGACCATCCTGGCTAATACGGAGAAACCTCGTCTCTACTAAAAAATACAAAAAAACTAGCCGGGCGAGGTGGCGGGCGCCTGTAGTCCCAGCTACTCGGGAGGCTGAGGCAGGAGAATGGCGTAAACCCAGGCGGCGGAGCTTGCAGTGAGCTGAGATCCGGCCACGGCACTCCAGCCTGGGTGACAGAGCGAGACTCCGTCTCAAAAAAAAAA